>NC_092498.1:115561096-115861096 GCF_047511675.1 Marmota flaviventris | reverse complement strand
ATGAACCTTTCTGAGCACTGATGTGACATTAGAAAGCTTCCAATTTTGGAGCATTTCAGAGTTTGGAGTCAGGGATGCTCAACCCCTAAAATCTCTGTAAATATCCCAAAATCTGGGGAAAAAGAGAAACCCGAGACACTTTGGCTGCAGGCCTTTCTTGACAAGGGGGAGACAGCCTGCATTTGGATTTGGCTCCCTCCTGGAGTGTCCCTCGTGGGACAGGCAATGCCCACCAGGCGCAGAAGGTGAGCACGGGGTCCTAGGGAGCCACGGCGGCTGGCGGGTCTGGAGCAGGAGACACGGCACGACTGGGAGACGGCGTGGGCCTGGGGGCCAGTGCCCACCTTGGAACATCTCCCTGAGGTCTCCACAGGCTTCCTGTCCCTGGCACTCCTCCAGGGCCGCTGGACACAGCCACACTCCACCCCCGCCACCTCCAGCTGTCCCTGCTTCTTGGGTGCCAGGCTGTGAATGCCGAGCAGGCCACACGCTGTGGGGCTTGGGGCAGCCCGTGTGGCCTCAGCGCACAGGCGGATGACCCGGAGGCCAGGAGCCCGGCAGGGGTCATAGGGGACAGAGGCAGAGCCAGGAACACCGATCCCAAGGCTAGCTTCTACCCTGCTGTGTGACCTTGGGAAAAGTCCCTTCACTCTCTGAGCTCCAGTCTGCCCATGGCACAGCGGGTCCTCACTGCCTGTACATCTCGGGGGTGCTGGAAGGATGCACCCCAATCAGACAGCAGTGGCTGCCCGGGGCTGTGTGGCCCAGGAGCCTGGCCCTGTGCGGTACCTCAGGGGCAGCTTCCCGGATCCTCTATGAACCCGTCCTCTCTGCTCCCGTTTCAAAGTGGTCGCCGGCTCGGCCACAGCCCAGGTCACAGGCGCACGGGGAAGGCCCGAGTGTCTCTGCAGCCACGTCTCAGCAGAGGTGCCCTGTGGATGGGGCGGGCAGAGCCCCCACGCCGCCTGCCCTGGGAGTTCAAGGCCAAACACACACACACAGTGCAGACTGCTTAGGGCCCCTCGCCCTTCCAACTGCCCTCACGTCTGGGGACAGTTTCAGCTATCACAACTCACTGTCCCCAGCCCCCGCTGCAGAGCCTCATCCAGCCCACATGCCTGCAGGGCCACGGCTCGGAAGCCCCCATGTAGCCCGGCGCTGGGCCTTTGCAGGCCAGCGCCCCTGCCCCGGGCACACACTGCCCAGGCATCACTCAGTGCCACTAACCCCAGGGCCACCCAGTAATGATGCAGGCAGAGCCCTGGCGCCCAGAGCCCGGGCCTCCCCACGCCCATCGCGGCCCCGCTCTGCAGAGCTGCCGAAGGGTCAGCGGCCAGCGACGCGCTCCCTGGGCACTGGGGACCCTGCCAGGTGCAGAGCCCTGGCCCCTCCGCGCGGTCTGCCAGCCCGGGCACCCACTTGGTGAGGTCGGGGCTTGCTCTGCTGGCTGAGCCGGCGTCTCCTCTCATCTTCCCCAGGTGGAGATCGAGGTCCAGTGAGGTGTCCCTGCTGCCAGCGCAGAGGGCCACGGACCTCGAGGACCGCCCCCAGCTCGGGCCTTTGGGAACCGCCCCCATGGCGTCTTCCCGGCCACTTCCTGCCCAGCTCCTTGGCTGCCAGAGCGGCTGGGGCAGGAGGTGGGGAGACGCAGCTCCCTGGCCCCCGGGGGAGGCTCCCCGAGAGGGACAGCTGGGGGCTGGACCAGGGCACCACCGCCCGGCTGCCCCCTGCCTGCTCGTGTCCAGTCAAGCAGGAGGGAGGCCCGGCCTGGCGCAGGGACAGCGCCTCCAAGCACAACAGGACGCCGGGTAAGGGGCTCAGAGCCAGGAGCAGGCACATCTGGGCCTCAGTCTCCTCTCCTGGAAATCGGGCCACAGCACTCCTGCAGGGCGGGAGGGAGAACTCAGGGGCCAATCAGTGAACAGAGAGCCCCCACCAGGCGCCTGGCTCCTGTCCCGCAGCCTCACAGCCACAGGCTGTGATCAGCACTGCTACACACCCCACTTGACAGATGAGGAAACTGAGGCTCACAGAGGTACACAGGTGGGTGGCCTCGGACCCACAAGTCAGCAGATCTCATTGGAACTCTGCTTCTGCAGAGCTGTGTGACCCTGAGCAAGCTGCTTCACCTCTCTGAGCCTCAGCTTCCTCAGCGTGAAATAGGGACACAGAAACTAGAGAGGGGAAGTCCCCGCACACAGAAAGTAGCACATGCACCCCCTGCTCCAACAGCCTCCCCTGAAACCAAACCAGCCGGGAACACCTGTTACCTGTGGACCCTTCCAAGCACTAGGTGCAACATGCAGGAGGCCCTGCAAAGCCCCCAGAGAGGGAAAGACACCTGTTCAAGGTCACACAGCTGGTAAGTAACTGAGAGCAGGGCTGGGCAGGAAGAGGCGACACTGAACCTGAGCAGGGAGCAGCGGTAGCCCGGACGGGGTGAGGGCCACACTCAAGCTGGACAGAGTTTAAAAGAGCAACCACCAGGAGCTGAACCCAGGGGCCCTCACCCACCGAACCACACCCCCAGCCCTATGTTGTATTTTATTTAGAGACAGGGTTTGAGTTGCTTAGGGCCTCGCTGTGGCTGAGGCTGGCTTTGAACTCACAATCCTCCTGCCTCAGCCTCCCGAGCCACTAGGATGACAGGTGTGCAGCACCGTGCCCGGTTCATTCTTAGATGTCTTAAGACTTAGTTGAAAAAGCGACTCACAGACTCAAAGAGTTCCATGCTTGCTTAAAAGGAACCCAAGAATGGCGCTCAGTGTCTGTTTTAAACTTTAAAGCTCAGTTCTTCAGCCACGCCCCCCACACTGCAAGGCCCCACCATGCGCAGCTCCCCAGGAGCCTCCCACGATGCCCCAAACTGGTCAGAGCTTCCCCTGGGCTCCCAGGGCACCTGCTCCCGTCCTGGTTGAGCTCCCTTCAAGGTAGGAACTACTGTATGTCAATGCCCAGCCTGATTGGTATACAGCAGGTACTTAATAGATCTTTGCAGAATCGACCTGAAATAAAGGAACGGCAGACTGAAAAGCTGCCTGGTCAGTTTTTTTCTGTCTTTAGTTCAAGGCTTTCTCGTGTCAGCAAAGGTGCTGATGAAGGTCACCATTCTGTCTGCACACTAGGCAATGGGCTAGCACCCTACAGGGTTTTGAAAGGGAAGCTGAGGCCCACACAGGTGAAGGGCTCGCCTTGTGCACCAATCAATCATTATGTGGCTCAAAACTCCCAGTTCCTTCTCTCAATGATCATAATAAAATCCCACATGAAAGAGAATATTCACAATACATGTCTAACAAGATCTTTGTGTCCACAATATATAAAGAGTTCTGTGGAATCAATAAAAAGGGCAGGCAGAGCAATAGACAAGGGGGCTATTCTGAAGAAATACTTCCTAAAGGAGGTTATCCAGGTGGTCAATAAGCACAAGAAAGGGTGTCCGATCTCCTTATTCATCAGGGAAATAAATTAGAAGTACCTGGTGGGATCTATACATCTGAATAACTAAAACAAAACCAAATAAAGCACAATAGCAATCATTGGCAAAGGTGGGATACAAAACTTTCAAGCTCTGCTGGTGGGAGGGTAAAACCTGGCTCCATCCCTTTGGAAAAATTTTTTTTGGGGGGGTACTGGGATTGAACTCAGGGGCCCTCGACCACTGAGCCCCGTCCCCAGCCCTACTTTGTGTTTTATTTAGAGACAGGGCCTCACTGAGTGGCTTAGGGCCTCGCTGTTGCTGAGACTGGCTTTGAACTGCAATCCTCCTGCCTCAGCCTCTTGATGGGCTGGGATGACAGGCGCACACCATTGTGCCCAGCCCTTCGGAAAACTCTTTGGCAAATTCTCATGGAATCCAGTGATTCCCCCCAAAGGGGACCTGTCAAAATTCCTCAGCAGCACTGCTGACAACAGTCCTCCTCTGGGGACCACCCAGACCCCCACCCACAACAGAATGGGTGTCAGTCAATAAGAACAGATGGCTGTCTGCCCCTCGAGGTCAGCCAGGGCAGAGGACGGGGGAGCCTCACAGGCAGACACCAGGAGCAGCAGGAAAAGTCAACACAAGACCCCAACGTGGGTTCCCCGTATAAGGACAAGCGCAGGCAGAAACGGCCCTGGCAGGGAGGTCACGGTGGCAGTCACCCCGGGGGTGTGGCGGAGGGGCAGGGCCAGGGTCTCTGCTCAGATCTGAGCGCTGGTCACCTGGACACCCGCATCTTCGGGCTGCACTTTTCTGCATGTGTTTGACTTCAATCAGCCCAAGAGAGTCACTGTGTCAGCCACCACCGAGGACAGGCCCTGAGGCGCAGGCCACCCGGGCGCCACGCTGCAGTGGGAACAGGCCCCAAAGGTGCACGGAGACCGGTTCCCGTGGTGCCACCCACCCCCACTCCTGGCACCGACCGACTCACACTCCATAACCAGCGGCGACGGGGCGGGGCTGTCTGCTGTCCCCTGCCACCCCTCCGGCGCAGGAACCCTAACGGGCCTTTTCCTGGCGTGGGCCCGCCGGCCTCTCGGGCTCGGGGTGGCGCTGCAGCTCCGGCCTCTGCTCCTGGCCGGGCTGCCCCTGCCCACCAGCCCCGGGGCCCGCGGAGGCTCCCTGCAGGTGACCACCGGGGCCAACTCCAGCCTCAGGGATGGACCGCTGCCCTTGGCGCCCCCTTGGGTCCCTGCAGCTGCAGCCACCTGCACCTTCCTGCTCAGGCCACCTCCTCATGGCAGCTCGGTCCCTCTTGCACCCCTTCCCAGTCGGAGCAGCGGCGCCAGGGGGACCTCCCCTCCAGCCTCACTGTGGGGTGTCCGGCGCCCACCGACTCCCCGCTGGCCTCCCTGATTCTCCCCGTCGCCTCAGTCCTTGTCCCGGGGGCAGCCAGAGTGACCTTATGAACACAAAAACCGCGCCCTCCTCTCGGGACCACCCCGTGGCCCCCGCCTCCCTCCGGAGCGGCCAGCCCCCCGGCCCCCCGCTCAGCTCTGAGCTGCTCCCTCTCCAGGACCCAGCTCCTCGGGCCGCCGGTTAGGGCCCCACGGCCGCTGACCCCGCCTGAAGGACCTTCTACCCTGAAGGACCTTCTACCCCCGCCCAGGGTTTCCTACCCTGTTTGCAGTCCACTTTGGACTCCAGGTGTGGACTCGTGACCGGGGCCTGGCCAAGCACACTCCCAGGAATGGATAAGTATGGCCCCAGTGAAGTCCATGAAAACAGCCTGAAGATTGTCCCAGGACCTGGTAGGGTGGCTGAGCAAGGTGACAGAACTGAAGACCTGGGGCCAGCTCTAATCCATTCCTGCCTGAGAACAGAGCCAAGCCAGAAAGGCAGACGGAGACAGAAAGCCCTGACGCTGGGTGGGCCCCTGGATCCAGCCATACCTGACACCATCCCCGGATGTTTTATTATAGGAAGCAAATAAATTCACTTTTGCACTGAATTCCACAGAAGCTGGGTTTCTCTCTCTGCTAATCAGAAGTCCCAGCCTACTGTATACAACCTCCCCCCAGCCTTATCTTGGGGTGCTGGCCATCTCCTCAAGCCTCATCTTCTCCAGGAAGCCTCCCCTCGATCCCAGCTAGATTAAGCAACCCTTGCCGGTGGCCCCTTGCCTACCCTTTGCCATCCTCCATGGTGACTGCAGTCTGCCCTTGGCTTCCCTGGACTGTGATTCTCATTGGCCGAGGGCTGCATGGTCCCTTTCCCAGGTTTCTTTCTTGGACTCCCACATTCCCCAGCCCAGCACACCCATAAGCATTCATATTTTATTTGGGGGGCTGCCTCACTGATCCCCAGGCTTCCGCAGATATCAGGGAGTGGTGGAAAGAGAGTGGATCTTATGGGAAAACAGACCCGAGATTGGATTCCCCACCTAATAGCTCTGTGACCTTAGTCAGACCACTTAACCTCTCTGGGCCTCATTTTCCTCATCTGTGACACGGGAGACTATAGCAAACTATACCTAAGACCTTGACAGCACATCCGAGCAGGACAGTGCCTCATGGATGCCAGCTCCGGCCTGTGCCCTCCTTTCTACTGCACTCTGCTGCGGGCCTGTCACCTGCCTGTGGAGGACACACTCCCCAGTCTTCTTGGATCAGTTTCCGTGAGCAGAATGCAGTTGACCCCATGCCCAAGGGCCGTGCTGAGCCCTGGCTGGTTAGAGGCTCAGACACCCAGATGAGCACAAGACTCCAAGTGGGCAGTCATGATTATCGGAACTTTCAAGAAAGACTTAGAGAACAGCTCTCCTCCAGTAGAGCCGGCTAAACCGTGCGCCTGCAGCGTTTGACACTGATTCCTCGCTGGCCTCCTGATTCTCCCCGTCTCCTCGATGCACAGGCAGAGTGACCTTATGAACACAAAAGTCACATCCTCCTCATCCTCCTCTCCGGATCCTCCCACTGCAGAGCATTCCTGAGAATAAAACTACCATGGAAACATGCCCATCAGAGACAGTATACACAGGAGCACCTTGATACAGCTATACCTGAAGGTGAAATGCCTTTGGACTTTCCATTTATTAGAACCAATGAATTGTTTTCTTTTCTACCTTAAGTTGTTTTGAACTAGACTACCTCTCCTCACAGCCTGACTAATCCAGGCACATAGTAGGTTCTTACTGATTTGAGCATGTTTACCACTTAAAAGGTCTTCTCCCAGGCCCCAGCATGATTTTTACAAAAACCAGCCCTGACAAAGCTCAGAGTCTTCTTGGAAGAATCGGGACAATGGCTGGGGTCAGCTAGCACTGTCAGTCCTGCCCTAAGGAAGTGAATTTGAGTTTCAACACAGAAAATTGACTCCAGAATCTTTTTACAAAAAGGTCAGAAGGTCACTGGACATTTTTTGGCTTAGACTAACTTCCTCCTCCCCCTCCCCCAATGGCAGTTTATGGATTTTTTTTTTTTTTTTTAATTACATGAGCGCCCACTTCTCTGCTGTGGCTGGTTTTCAATGGCTCAGGACCAGAAGATGAAAAGCTTGGCCAAGAAAGTGAGCAAGTAATAGATACTTGCTGGTTACAGCACTCCCAAAGGGGCCACCTTTTCTGTGGTCTGTGCCAGGGGCATTAGATTGTCATCCAGTGGTGTTTTGGGTGTACTATCGAGGGGGACAGGACTTAGGTGCGTTTAAGAGTGTGATTTGTCGGTCCCACTCCTGGGGTAGCACCCCTGGGGCCCCAGGATCCTGCCGCATGTGTCTTCCCCTCCACCCCCGTCCCCACAAACCAGGGGCCCTCTTCCTCCTCATTTGCTCCTGGAAACAGGAAAAGCAAGATTCTCAAAGATTTCAAGAGCTGCTCGGAATAAGAACACTTAGCAAACCACAGAGGCGCCCCGGGGAGCGGGAGGCAGGGACAGATGGACAGCAGACACCAACGGCCTCTTCCTAAAGGCTCGGGGCCTTCAGGTGCCTGGCCTCTCCCGGGGAAGCTGAGTCCACAGATTTGCCTGGTCTCTGCCCAGAGGCAGCTGCTACGAGGAAGGTCCCTGCGCTTGTCTGCACCTCGGTTTCCTCATCTGTGGAACGAGAAAGAACGATAGAAGCCGCTCTGCTGGGAAGGACTGAGCGTCCCCAGGAGTCAGGGGCCACACGGTGGTGGCATCTGTGACGCTCACCACGTCCATGAGAAGGTGGCCAAGATGGTCCCTGCTTTGTGGGCAGGAAGCTGAGGAGAGAGGAAGCCTCCTCCCCGGGTCCCCGCGTGTCTGACCCGGAGGCCACTTTCTTCCCACCCCCTCAGGCCTCCTGTCAACTGTCCCTGTCCCAGGTGGGTCCCGAGGGCATCAAGAAGACAGAGAGACTCCTGCAGGCGCCCGTCTGCTCAGGAGTGGCCAGAGGCATGCGAGAGAGGCTGCGGGGCAGGGGACAGCCCCACTTCCTTGGAGTCCTGACTACCTCCTCTCCTGGACTCTCCGTGTCCCCAGTCCTACGTGAAGAGGGTCCCAGAGAGCAGAACCCGAGGGAGGACAGTGGCCTCTGCTCCCTGCAGTGAGGGGCACACTGAGCTGCCACCTTCTGGTGTGGGAGCAGCCGGCGGGAGCCGTCCTTTCCCACCCACCCTGGGGAGGGCTTCCTGGGTGGTCAGTGTCATGGTTTGGATATGAAGTGGCCCCAGAGGCTCCTGTTAACAGGAAGTGACTTGATTAGTGAAGCTGTCACCTCATCGGTGCATCCCAGGTTGACTGGGTGGGACCTGAAAGAGCAATGGATCAGCTGTCTATGGATTAGGACTCGGGAAGGTGGACCCCACATGAGCCTTCCCTCCTGCCCAGGGGAGAGGAAGGGCCTCCCTAGGGAGACAGGAAGCTGCACCCAGGAAGCCCTTGCAGGGTGTGGGCGTCAGTCAACATCAGCTGCGGTGACCTTGACCTTGACACCAAGGTCTGCTGGTCCCTGAGCGATTGCTGACACCACTGCTCCACCCCAGGACCCCTCCTGTCTCCACCCGAATGGTTAGGTCACTAAACAGCAAGGGCTCCGACTTGCAAGACCATGACCAGCACTCCCCACGGCCACCTCCTTTCCCTCCCCATTGTCCCTCCACCAGGGACAATGACACTATCTATCACACACTTCCTCTTCACACCCATCTGTGTCCCTCACAGCTCCCTAAGGGTAGGGACAGGGTCATCTTGCTCACTGCTATATTCCAGTGCCCTGCAAACACAAGGCGCTCCCCATGTGCAGCATGAGACCCGGATGGGTCCTCACAAGACCCCACAGAAG
The DNA here is from genome assembly GCF_047511675.1 of Marmota flaviventris. Classification (NCBI taxonomy): domain Eukaryota; kingdom Metazoa; phylum Chordata; class Mammalia; order Rodentia; family Sciuridae; genus Marmota; species Marmota flaviventris. The sequence continues at coordinate 115,852,368 of NC_092498.1, read as the reverse complement.
GTCCCTGTTTTCCAGGCGAGGAAACTGAGCACCAGAGAGGAAGTCATGGAGCAACGGTGACATCCATTTAAAACGAAGATGCAGGGGCTGGGCGGGGGCTAGTGGGAGAGCTCCGCTGGGCACTGCGAGGCCCTGGGCTCCATCCTCAGCACCACGTGAAATAAATAAATTAAATAAAGATATTGTGTCCCACTACAGCTAAAAAATTGAATATTAAAAAAAAAAAGAGGCAAAGAAATCAAAATGGCCAAAGGCCAGGCCCCGCTTAATGGTAAGACCCAGACTCGAACCCAGGGGCAGGACGTGGGTGCCCGGCTGGCACCAGTGAGGGAAACCCCGCGTCCCAGCGGGCTCTGGGCGTGGGGCTCGGGCAGGGCCGGCATCTCGGGGCCTCAGCTTCCCACCTGCAAAAGGAAGGAGCCGGGCCCCTTTCCACCCTGTTCCCCCCAAAGTATCTTAGTCAATAAAAAAAAAAAAGCATGCAGTCCGGGGGCACTGGGGACTCCCTGGGCACACAGGGCCACCCTGCAAGTGTGGCTGGGCCAGAGCCTCAGACCAAACCTGGCAGCTGAGTCCTCTGCTGCCCCCTGGGCTTCCTCTTCCTCCCCAGAGCCCGGGGGCAGGAGGAAAGGGAGGCCGGGGCAGGGGAGGCAGAACCAGGGCCCAGCCTTCACCTGGGCCTCCGTCCCAGCCTTCACCTGGGCCTCCCCTCGCTGCCTCCTCCCGCACTTCCAGGGGCACCTGACCGTCCTGGACACATGAGGGCCCGCATGGGCTGTGACCGGATGTCACTCAGGAGCTAACGGAAGTGGGAAGGATGGGTGTCTAATAGAGAAAGGAAGGGCTGCGCTGGGCGGAGTGGGCTCGGGCTGGGGTGGGAGGAAGGGGAAGTGGCGGGTGGGGAGGAAGGAGAGGAGGGACAGAGATGGGGACAGACGTGGGAGGGGAGCAGAGACAGATGAGAGGGACAGGCCAGGAAGACAGACGGATGACAGCACCAGGGAACCACAGAGATGAAGGCCAACAGAGACAGACCGGGGGACAGAGGTGGAGAGGAGAGGGTGACAGAGGGACAGGAGAAACAGGACCAAGAGACACACAGGGGCAGGGGACGGGGTGGGGGGGCAGGGCAGCTCCCATCAAAGCGCAGGCCCCATCAGTGGGCTCCGCCAGGTCACAGGCAGAGCCCTGTCCCCACCCCAGGCTCCTGGGCTCAGGGGGCGGGACATCCAGAGCCAGGTCCCACTGGCCCTACACAGAGCCCCACCCCTGCCTCAGGCTCCCCGAGGACCACCCTGAGAGCCGGCTGCCTCCAGACCCTGGGGCTCCTATTTACTTTGTTAAGTGGATCCCCATTTCTAAAACAGATTCCAAAGGACACCCTAAACCACTGGCTTCAAAGAAAACAAAGGGCCCTAATTAAAAAGTCACCACAAATGATCCCCAAGGAAGCAGCCTCCAGGACCAAGAGCACCTCCAGAGACTGTCCCTGGAAGTCATCAGAGGGCGGCAGCGGGGGACTCTTCCTGGGATTTCACACTTCACAGGGCATGAGGTGCTCCAGGGCACACCCCAGGCCTGGCCTGGCACTAGCAGCTCTGTGGTGGCTCCCTGGCCTCTAGTTCTGATGCCCGCCACCAGCAGTGTGCACCAAGAACTCTGCGAGGCCCACCAGGCCCCGCTGCTCACATCCCCCAACGCCCGGGCCTGTGTCCCCTCCCTCTGAGGAGCCCTGCCTGCCCTCCTCTCCCCCGCCAAGCCCTCCCCGCACATCCACAGCCACCTCCAGGAAGCCCTCTGTGACAGCTCCCATCCACACGGCAGGGTGGGACCCCGCTACAAGCCCCACATCTTCTCAGGACACAGCTCGGTCCCCAGGCTCCCAGGGCGGTCTGTGTGGAGACGCGTGGCCTAACTGAGCAAATGGGTGAGTGCAGAAGCTGAGGGCACCTGCTCTCAAACAGGAAACAAAACCCTCTCTGGGTTCTGAAAATATTCCTGGCGGACGCTCCTGCCCGACACAAATCAGAGGGCCTGGCCCAGGGCAGCCTCAGCCACTCCATGGTCCTTGGGCTCTGAGCCAGTGACCAGCTCCTGGCGCTCCCACCTGGCAGCAGACAGAGCCATCGCGAGCTCAGGAAAACCCCTGAGGACCCGAGCACCCAGGAGACACTCAGACACTGACGGCCATCACTGACAATGCTCACCACTGAAAATCCACCAGGCCACAAAGTATCATAACTTGAAGAGACTCAAGAGATGATCAGAACAAGGGCTGGCAGACTTTTTCTGCATAAGGCCAGGCAATAAATATTTTCAGTTTATGCATTTGATGGTCTCTATTATAACTAGGGTAGCTCCCTGCCTTATTTGTAAGGGAATATGTTCCAAGACTCTCAGTGGATGCCAGAAGCTGTGTCTAGTACCAAATCCTATACACAGCGTGTTTTTTCCTATATATACATACGTGGGATAAAGTTCAGCTTATAAATCACGCCCAGTAGATTAATAATAACTGATAATCAAATGGAACAACCTGCTGTAATGAAAGTTTGTGCTGAGGGGCTATCACCAAGTAAAACAAGAGCTGCATGAACCCAAACACTGTGATACCTGGACAGTGGATTGAACAGCTGAGATGCCTACCAAGTAACTAACGGGCAGGCAGCATATACAGCGGGGATACACTGCGCAAAGGGATGATTCATGTCCTGAGGGCACATGTTTTCATCATACTACTCAGGAGGGTGCATGATTTAAACTTACAGTGTTTATTTCTGGAATTTTCCATTTGGTATTTTCAGACCATGGTTGACACAGGGTAACAGAAACCACAGAAAATGAAACCACCACAGATGGGAGGACTGCTGTATTCAATTGTGCTGTCGTAGCACAAAAGCAGCCATAGGGAAAATGTCACAAACAAGCATGGCTGGGTTCCAATAAAACTTTATTTATAAAAACTGAAGGTGGAAACCCATCGATTTCTAATCTAGGTCCTGTTTCAAACGCGGACTTTAGACAAACAGGAACAGGGGCTCTTGGAAACATGATCTTCAGCCTGGCTCCAAACCTACTATTCAGAACCTGCACCATAAAAGATCATCAAAAAAAAGGAATCTTGAGTGCACATGAAGATTTGAGAGGCCTTAGACCCAGCTTCCTGGATCAACAGCTTGGGTCAGGGGTGTGGTCCCCGTTCTCCTCGACAATCAGCCTCTCCTGGACACTACTCCAGAAGACTCGACCCCACGGCCTCCTCAGTCTCACACCCCAGCCTGTGGCGGGAACCTCGCCCCAAGCCTCACCCACAAGCCCTGCCGAATGCCTGGTGTCCAAGGCCCATGCCAGGTGCACGAGGCACGGCAGGGAGCGCTCACACTAGGGAGGGTGTCACTGCTGCGGAGCTACGGGACGGACGCGTGCAGGTGCCCACAGGCAGGCAGCCGCTGGAGCCGGTGCTGGGGACAGACCGGTGCTGCTGTTCACAGCAGCCAAACTGTGGAAGCAGCCTGGTGCCCATCAGTGGACGACGGATAAAGAAAACGTGGTCTACGTCACTCTGGAGTGTGGTCCAGCCACAGAGGAAAACGGATGGCACTGGATGGCACTGCAGAACACCCGCAGGTGAACCAAGCCCAGCTCGGAAGGTCAAGGGTCACGTGTTTTCTCTCACAGGCGGAAGCTTGAGAGGAAGGAGGAAAAGTGGGGATCTCACGGAAATCCAGGGGAGGTCAGCAGAATGAGGAAAGGGACCAGGGCGCGGGAGGCCAGGAGGGAGGGGCAGCACAGGGAGTGACAGTGGCCAAGTTACATTGTGACCCTGCGTGCCTGTCGGAGTGTGACACAGTCCCACGGTTAGGTAGGACCACGATGCACACACAAATGTGGGGAGGGGGAGAATCCAGGTGCTGTCCCAACAGGCCTGGGTGACCTCAGGAAAGTGACCTGACTGCTCACCCCCAGCCTCCGCTTCTGGGAAATGGGCAGGTAGGTGACAAATGCCTCCCACGGCTGGCTTCTGAGGACAGAGCAGGGGAGGGGACAGTGTCCTGGTGGCTGTGCAGGTGGGACAGATGGGATCACACATACCCGCTGCTGAGACTCACCGCGAGGAGCCTCGGCAGGCCCCAAGTATCTCCCTGTGAGTGAGGCGGGGACCTGGACCAGGGAAGGTGGGACCCTGGGACCCAGAGAGCCTGGGAAGGGGACAAGCTGCCCCCTGAGGGGTTCACAGTGGCAGATGGAGCATCGGCAGGCCTGACAACCTCGGGGCCCGGGAAAGGCTGAGGAAAGGCGCTCTGGGAAAAAATCAAAATTGGTGATTAAAAAAAAAAAAAAGTTGTTTTGAAAGCACTGGAGCCTGGAGCAGTGGCCTCAGGTGGGCCCCAGGCCATCTCAGAGCCCTGAAGATCCCTATCAGGCCAGAGGGCCCTGGGGCCACCGCCATGCATGTGACCAGAAGGAAGGACAGGGACTGTGGGGGGGGGGGGGCGGACATACAGGCTGGACAAGAGCCACGCTGCAGGCCAAAGCAACCATTCGCAGGTAGGGAAACTGAGGTTCAGAGGAGGAAGCACCTTGCTCCCGGCCCACGGGGGCGGGGGGTTGGAAGGAAGAGTGAGGCCCTGATTGATTCCAGCAGTGGGGAGGGGGAGCATCGGGGGAGTGCAGACAGACAGACGGACAGGGAGCAGAAGAACATTAATAAATAATATAACAACCACAGACGTTTACGGAATGGTTTCTACATACTGGGCCTTATGATGGGTCATCCCGACAGACTTTGCTTTCAAATCCTCTCTCACTCCCAGCTGGGTGACTTTGCGCCAATCACTTAACCTCTCTGTGCCTCAGTCTGTTCGTCTCAGAGGACTGCTGGGAGAACTAAACAAAGTACCTCAGTGCCTAGGCCAGCGCCTGGCACCCAGCGAGCCCTGTGATAGCAGCTGCCTTTTGACAGGCGGGAAGCTGAGGCTCAAAAGGGACAGGCTCAAGATTCCAAAGAGCCTGGACCCCAGGGCCTTAGCTTCCTCCTGGCATCAGAGTACGCGCTTTGCCACAGTCTGCTCCCATCCCAAATCCCCAGGAGGTACTGGTACCTCTATTTTGCAGAGAACAATGTGGTCCCCAGCGGGATGCGGGCTCCTGAGCGGAGCAGCAGGTTCTAACACAGGCCTGCGTCCCCTCGAATACCACCCACCCTACTCGCTCTCTGGCCACAGCAGCACTCTGGGTCAAAAGTCCGGTCGATGCAAGAATTCACTTGGCAGACGGGCTGGCCGCCTGCCACTAGAGCAGGCAGGATCGGATGAGGCGTCCCCTGAGGCCAGCAGCCCAGACGCTCCCCGGGCGCATGGGCACAGCCCTCCCAGCTCTCCCCTGCAGTTGCTGGGGCCTGGTCCGGCTCTCGGGGCTGCTCTGAATGAATCACCCCCATGATCCTCCCCAGGTTGCAGCCGGGGGTGCAGGAGACCTAGGAGGGGACGAGCAGGGGGGCCCCTGGGACCTCTGGAACCGCCCAGGAGGGAGGATGTGTCTGCACACAGCAAGGGACCTGCGGGCAGCAGGAACAGGCAGCAAGAGGGCCAGCCAGGGGCTGCTGCCTCCCAGGGAGCCTCCGCAATGCCACATGGCCAGCGAAAGCCACCAAGCCACACCGGAAACCCAGAAAGGCACATTCTGATCACTAAACCCAGCTGAGCCATACTGGACCTAGTGCATTTGCTCCAAATTCATGTGCAGAGCCACACGGACAGTGTGCTTGGCCGGCCTTCCTGGTCCTCAGGCACCCTCACATCTGAGCGCTAATAGGCCCATGCCCATTCCCCAGTGGACACACTGAGGCCCAGAAAGAGGCAGTCCCTTGCCCAGGGCGTCCTCACTGTCATCTCCCTAGATTCTACATGGCTTGCTTTCTTTCTTTCCTTTCTTTCTCTCTTTCTTTTGGTACTGAAGATTTAACCCAAGGGCATATTATCACTGAGCTACATTCCCTAACCCTTTTTATTTTTTGAGACAGGGTCTCACAAAGTTTCTGCAGCTGGCCTCAAACTTGGGAGCCTCCTGCCTCAGCCTCCCCAGCTGCTGGGATCACAGGTGTGCACCACCACAACTGGCTTGATTATTCTTTTTTTTTTGGTACCCGGGATTGAACTCAGGGGCCCTCAACCACTGAGCCCCATCGCCAGCCCTATTTTGTATTTTATTTAGAGACAGAGTGTCACTGAGTTGCTTAGTGCTTCGTGTTTGCTGAGGCTGGCTTTGAACCCTTGATCCTCCTGCCTCAGCCTCCTGAGCTGCTGGGATGACAGGCATGCGCCATCGCGCCCAGCAATTATTTTCTTAATAATGCTCAGGAATTGAGGATTCAAAAAGGGCAAGATTGCAGAGCTGAATACAAGCAGGCAGCGTGGACACGGTGTCCCTCCCAAATACCTGGCTGGCTGCTGGGAACCTGGATGGTGAACAGGGGTGTTGGTTTAAGTGACTGACTCGGCTGACAGCAGGGTGACCCTGAGGAGAACTGACCACCTTCAGGAAACTTATTCCTCCATGAAAACGCAGAGTCTGACCTGAACCCTTCCTCGCCTCACTTGATGGGAAGAGCACAGGGACTGGTGGGGAACAGACGCCCTGAGGGGGGGGGGGGATCTGTGGGGCCAGCACCCACACACACACGTGTCTGGAACTGCTCATCTCCAGCCTGGGGTGGCACCTCTAGAAACAAGACGTGGGCCCCTCTTGGGGGCCACCTCCTGTGGCCAACGGGGGAGTCACATTCAGAGTGAGCACGGGGGTCCACCTATGGTACAGGCAGGACCAGGCTTGAGTTCAGGGCCGAGAGACAGGACTTAGATGACAGGCTAGGAAACCCAGCCAGGGTCTCCTGGTCTCCATAAGCCTCAGCTGTCGGGGGGCCCCAGGATGCCAGGAGAGAAGAGATCTGAGCAGTTCCCATGTTCCCTCACCCCCCCTCCCACGTTGTACCCCAGGTCCTCACTCCCTCCCCGAGAATGAGCAAGCACTGGCTCTAACTGGGAGGAATGGGAGCGCACACATATCTCACTTAATCTCTCTGCACAGGCTTCAGCCAGACATCAGGCCCACATTCTAGGTGACAGGCAGGACATCCCTCATCCTGCTAATGAGGCACTTAATGGAATGTGAATTAGAAAATAATCTATAACTAACACATCAAAGTCAGTAATGTCAAGGATTCTGACTGCTTAAGAGACTAAATTTATTTAAGATTCTCAGAAACTTCGTGTGCTGCTGGAAAGAATGTAAAATGGTGCAGTCATTTTGGAAAAAGTGTGGCTGTCCCTCAAAAGGTCAGTCACCCTATGACCTAGCAATTCCACTCTGAGGTTTAGATACCCAAGAGGATTGAAAACATGTACACACAATGACTTATACATGAATGTTCACAGCAGCTTTGAACAACCCAACTGTCTGTTAACTGATAAAGGGACAAATAAAAGATGGCTAATAGCAACACGATGAAATATCATACAGCCATGAAAAGCAACAAAGTACTAAAACAAGAAAAGCAATGAAGTACTGCTAAGGGCCACAAGGGGTAAGCCTTGGAAACATTATCCCAAGTGGAAAGCACCCATCCCAAAAGGCCACACAGTGTTCACTCCATCTATAGGGAATGTCCAGCACAGGCAAATTCAGACAGAGAGGAGATCGTGCTTCCAGAGATAAGGACAGATGAGCAGAGCAATTATTTGGGGGATGATGAGACTGTGGTTAAATAACGTGGTGGTGATGGTTGCACAACTCTGTGAATATCCTAAAACCTGCCAAGTGCATAATTGAAAAGGGTGGACTGTATGGTATGTATTATATATATTAAGCAAATAAAAGCACCATTGGGGTTTGATGGGGGGGAATGATGCATAAACGAGGGGACAATTCCTTTAGAAGAGGCGACAAACCCAATTTTGCACTCACAGAAATCGATGCTGGGGATGGGGATGACTCACCCGGGCCACATCACTACTAGACCAGGTTTTCACACCTGGATCTGTCCAAACTCAGAGGTCTGGCCTAACCATCAGGCCACCCGACTGAAATGAAAGGCATATGGGACAGGAGACAGGAAGGGGGTCTGCAGCCCAGTCCAGGAGAGACTCACAAAGGAGCTGATAAGGAGGGAAGGGATGTGCTGCCTTTACGCAGATGGGGTTCAAAGCAGGAAGCACTTGTCAGGGCACAGCCAGAGGAGACTTCCAGGAGGCGGTGTTGTCCAAGGGGGATTCTGAAGGATGAGGAGGAGTTCGCCAGCCCCTTTCCCAACATCCCTACAGCACAGGAAGTCAGGAGGAGGACGGTGAGCGTCACCTCTCTCTATCCCACCTGTGAGTCCTAAGGCTACAATCATGTGACCTTCCCAAGCCTTGGTTTCCCCATCTGTAAAACGGGATGGGGCACAGTGATAGGTATAGTGCCATTTAAGGATTCCATCCTCCCTTAGAGGGGGATGGGCCTCTGAGTGGGAAAGTCAGACCTTGATCTCTGCTCACATAATAAATGACTTTGCCAGGTCAGGAATGCCAGCCTTGGTGACCGTGTCCCCCTTGCTCTGCCACCAATCCCGCCTTCAGGAAGCACCTCTGTCAGGCTCACAGCGAGAGGGAGAGGCTACCCGGGACTGGGATAGGGAGTTTCCTCCGGCCAACTTCGGGACCCCTCTCGCGAGTGACCTCCGAGTCCACCAGGGCTCCCCTTCTCCGAGCTCGGCGCTCCGCTCCCCAGCCAGCAATTTCCGCCCCCCGCGCGCCTCCACTTCTGCCCCGCCGCTCTACTCGGCGGCCGCAAGTTAACTTCCACGCGCCCAGGCGGCCGCCTGGGGGTCCCCGCGCGCCGGGGCGGGGCTGGGGACTCCGAAGGCGGTGACACGCCACTGTCGCGCCCGCCCTCCGGCGCACACACGGAGCTGAGCGTCTCCCGGTCTCTCCGGGGCGGGGGCGCGGTCGCCTGGGCCCGCGTGTGCCGCGCCCCGCGGGAGGCGCTCGGGTAGCCGGGCGGGTGCGGAGCCTCGGACGCCCGCGCGCCCGCGCTGCCGCCTCCCGGCTCGCAGCCCCGAGCCCCGCAGCGAGCGGGGCCCGGAGGAAGCCGCGGAGACGGGGCTCCCGAGCCCAAGGCCGACCCGCCCGCGCCCCGCTGCAGCCCAGGTCCCCCGCGCCGCCGGGGACCACCTACCGTGCCAAACGCCGCGCCGCTGCCGCGCTCTCCCCGCTCGCCAGCCGCCCCGCCGGGGAGGGGCTGGCGCCCGCGCGGGGCGGGGCCGCGGCGCCGTGACGCCAAGAGGGGCGGTCCCATCGCGGCCCCGCCCACGTGTAAGCCACGCCCCAAGCCCGCCTCCCGAGCGCTCGTAGCGCAGAGGAGGGTCAGGGGCGGGCCTCTGGCCTCTCGGCCCGGGAGCGGGTCTGCAAGCTGTTGCGTCCGCAGCCAGCTCAGCGCCTCTACCTCGAGCGACGGGGAAGGATCACCAAAAAGTGGTGTCGAGGAAAACACTAGAGCCAGACAGGGTGCGTTTGTGCCACTGTTTGTGTAAAACAGAAATAAAAGAGGTCGGGTTCAGAGGAGTAGTCATAGCGTCAGTGGTTACAAGGGAGGGGCGACATTACCCAAACATCCTCACGCCCCACCCTCGCCCCAAGATTTGGCAAATTTGGGGTGTTGCAACTGGAGATGTGGCAAGGGGGACTACTGACTAGGAGAGGATAGAAAGCCTGGGTTTCTACAGTGCATAAGACAGCCCCCCCCCACACACACACACACATACATAGAACTATCCAGCCTAAAACATAAATAGTGCAAGAGTTCAAGAAACCCTGACATGCAAGAATGAAATAAAACTCGTGGCTAGCCAGGCGTGGTGGAGCACGCCTGTAATCCCAGCGGCTGGGCAGAGGGAGGAAGATTGCAAGTTCAAAACTGGCCTCAGCAACTTAGCTAGGCCCTAAGCAACTTAGAGAACACCTGTCTCAAAATAAAAAATAACAATGAAAGGGCTGGAATGAGGCTCAGTGGTTAAGTCCCCTGGGTTTAATCCCTGGTTAAAAAAAAAAAAAAAATCCATGGGGCTGGGGATGTGGCTCAAGCGGTAGCGCGCTTGCCTGGCATGCATGCGGCCCGGGTTCGATCCTCAGCACCACATACAAATAAAGATGCTGTGACCGCCGAAAACTAATAAATAAAGGTTAAAAATTCAAAAAATAAAAATAAAAATAAAATAATAAAATAAAATTTAAAAAAAAATCCCGGCTGGTAAATCTCAATTGAGCCTAAGATCTATAACTCCTGTGTCTGTTTTCATCTGCAAAATGGAGAAAACAATAGACTTGTCAATGCATTATATGTATATCCACTGAATGCCTGATGGAAAGGAGAGAAAGGGATACATACTAATTTGTCACAGTAGACCTTTCTTCTCTTTTAACTTTTTTTACCATATGCATATATGTGTATATTACCTAAAGTGAATTTCTGTGATAATAAAACAGCAAACACGTACACACATGCACACACAAAATCAAGGCACACAGACAGTAATTTGACCACGTGTCCAAACTCATTCCTGTGTCCCATAAACAGCGCCTGCCGTGTAGGAGATGCTCAGGTTGACAAAATGAAATCCACTGCCTCCAGGGAGCAGGTCATTATTGGTCTGGAATCAATAAAAACAACATCATATAGTATTTATTGAGAGCATATTAGCAACTTCCTGTGCCTGATCGATGGGCACACACCTTAAAAACTAACAGGGAATCTTTTATCATGTTGTTTTGTGGGTAAAGAAATGGAGATCAAAGAAAAGCGGTCAGAATGAGGGTGTTTGTTTAATAGCACTGCAGTAACAGCATTTGCTGGTCGCCTCGATGCTGGAGCTGAAATTCAGCAGATAACAAGGGGAGTGGAGCCCTGCCACCAAATGGGGGAAACTGGATCCTCCAGCAAGACATCCCAGTAAAGTGAGCAGTGCACCAGTCGAGGCTGGAGCCAGGGGACCTGATCCAGGGAGAAGGAGCCAGGGGTGTTTAAACTGACGTCTGAGCTTGGGTGTGGGTGGATAGATGCAGGTGCAAAGGCATCGCAGGAAGGAGGTGAGCAGGAGGACTTGCAGGAAGTGCAGAGTGGACAGGATGTGGTAGAGGTGAAAAGAGATCAGAGGGGTCTGCACAGCTGGATGCCGCAAGGCTTCATGGGCAGGGGAAGGAATTAGGGCTTTATCTTGCAGCCTAGAGAGACAAGGGAAGGTGTTCCTGGGGAAGGGTGTGGTTAGCTGTGCTTTCTGCAAAGACCCCTCTGGCTGCTGCATGGAGAAGCAGACAGGGAGATGATTTGGGAGGTTGTTGAAATAATCCGCGGCAGCCTGGTGTGGGGATGCATGCTTGCAATCTCAGCGATTCAGGAGGCTGAGGCAGGAAGATCTCGAGTTCAAAGCCAGCCTCAGCAACAGCAAGGTGCTAAGCAACTCAGTGAGACTGGGAATTGTGGCTCCCTGGCTCCGTGGTCGAGTGCCCCTGTGTTCAATCACCAGTAGCAAATAAATAGATAAGAAAGAAAGAATCCAGGGCAGGTTAGCCAGCCCAGGGAGGGATTGAAGTGTTCTAGTTCCAGAGATGTCTGGAAGACAGAACGGGCAGCTGTCAGCATCAGGGCAAAGAAAGGTGGACCAGAATGGCTCTTTGATGTCTGAGTTGGGGCTTCTCCTCCCAGACCTCCAGCTCAGCCCACCATGCTGGACTCAATCTGCCTGTCAACTCCTTGAGGAACCCTAACCTCCCCCACTCACACATGGATTAGACCCTGGACCACACAGTCCAGGAATTTGATGTGACTTCAAGGAAGATGAAAGAGTTCCTTCCTGTCTGCATCGCCAGCCCGGCGACACCCAGAATGGGGGCCTCCTCCGTCCTCTCCCCCAACCTGTTTCTCCAGATCGCAGACACTTAGAAGCGCTTGGCACTTAGAAGGTCCTGGATCAGTATCTGTCAAAGGCATGAAGTATCACTGTAGCAGAAAACACATCAATTCTAAAACTCGTCCCGGCTCGGATGTTCGAGAAGACGATGCAGATGCTGTTTCAATAACTACACTTGCTTTATGCAGTTACTGTGCACTTGACTCTTGAGTGTTAGGGTCAACCTGATCATTGACTCTTCTCTGCTGCTTCTGAGGATTTATGACCATCTCTTCCATCGAACAGGTGGAAAAACAGAGGCTCCATCAGGAATCTGAGCTTGGGCCTCATTCCCCCCGTTTCCAGCACATTGGCTGCAGGAGGTGACTCCACAGTGGGCAGGAGGTGAGGGGAGAGGGAGGTGGACTCTCTATTCCTAGCTGGATATCCAGGTTGTCACTCTTGGATCCTGGGTATCAGCCCCAGGGGATAGGTTGTCCTGGCAACGTGACTCTCAACAAGATGCCCATCCCTTTAGAATGCCCGGGGCACCCCAGAACCACGGATTTCCCCTGAAACTCAGCTGCTGTGTGTCCGTCAGCATCCACTGTCTGTTCAGTAGTGGTCAGTGCCTCTGATCTCTTCGGGAGTGGTCCCCTTGTCCCCGTAGCCTAGGCACACACTGTCCTTGGGTCATACCTCCGTGCCTGAAAGACTGTGAGTGGCCTTCTCTTACCATGGATAGGAACGGATGTCCTCTAACTCCGATGCTTTGTCCTCCCAGAGGCCTGTCACTCAAAGATCTGGGACCTGGGAAGAGAGCCTTGAGACATGGCAGCATGGAGCTCTGAGGCCGGTGTCCAGGGCAAAGTCCCTGCCTGGGCAAAACCACCGTGGTGAAGCTTCCAAGAAGGGGGACATGTGGGCACCTGCAATCCCAGCTCTTCCTCCAAGATCTCCCCCAACAGCACTTTATTTGTTTTTAGTTGAACACCTGATGAAATTGAAACTGGAAGTTTTAGTTTACGGCAAGAATGTTACTGATCTTTGGTTTCTGTAGCTCGGCTTCAGGTGGGAGCTGGTCCCATATTTCTTTTTTCTAATGTATCTCCTTTTTTTTTTTCAATACTTTATTTTTTATGTGGTGCTGAGAATCGAAGCCTGTGCCTCACGTGTGCTGGGCAAGCGCTCTAGCTCTGAGCCCTGGCCCCCTCCTTTTTTATCACCCCATATTTTATACAGATGGTGGGTTTCGTGGCGGCCTGCTCCCATCTACATAAAACATCATTTGCTCAATTCCCTGACGCCTTCCTCTCCCTGCCCTCTCCCTCCCTATCCCCTTCCTCCATCATAATGGTCTCCCTGCTGCTTTTATAGTATCCCTTTTTTTTTTCTCCTTCATTTCCACAAATGAGGAAAAATAAACCACATAAAGATAATTTTCTGATTCTGACTTATCTCACTCAAAATCATGTTCTCCAGTTCCATCCATTTTGCTACGAATGACCTAATTTTGTGCTTCCTTATGGCCCAATAAAACCCCATTCTGGCCGGGCACAGTGGCGCATGCCTATCATCCCAGCAGCTCAGGAGGCTGAGGCAGGAGGATTGTGAGTTCAAAGCCAGCCTCAGCCACAGCGAGGCCCTAAGCAGCTCAGTGAGACCCTGTCTCTAAATAAAACACAAAATGGGGCTGGGGGTGGGGCTCAGTAGTGGAGTGCCTCTGAGTTCAATCTTTGGTACCATAAAAAAAAACAACAGAAAAACCCCACCCCCATTGTGTACGCACACCACATTTTCTTTATCCATTCACCCCGTGATGGACTCCTCGGCTGGTTCATACTTTGCCTACCATGATTTGTGCTGCTATTAACATAGGTACGCTTGTGTCCCTGTAGTAAGGTGACTTTAATTCTCCAGGGTAAATACCGAGGAGTGGTACAGCTGGGTTATGTGGTGGCTCTATTTTCCAGCTGCTGCCATTTCGAGGGCTGGTTGGAACTGGGACGGAGGCAGGGACATCAGGGGTACTGCTCCCCGGTGACACTCACTGAGGCCTTTGGATGTGTTGTTTTTCACTGGTTTCTTTCAGGTTTATTGCTTATTTTTGCTTCTAATTTTAAACGCTCTCTGTTTTGATGACAACATGTTCCGTGTTCGTCAACTTGCTATCAAAACAATACATTAAATAAAAAATAATGACTTTCTTCCTTCCTCCCGTCCTGTCTGCTGTTTGTTTTGGCCAGCGATGCGCCTTGCATCAGCCGTGCTGCTAGGCCCCTGTTTTCCCAGGTTAGCGCCCGGGAGAAAATGAAGATGTCCTGAGTAGAAAGCAATCCAGGAGCTCTGCACTACGACGGCAAAGAAGTCTTAGGACTAACTCAACGGGTGACATTTCTTGCATATTTTCTTTTTATAGGACCCACCAGACTGATACACTGAAAAGAAAACTGTGCTGTCTAAATAAGTCCAAAATAATTCTTCTGAGAAGTATAAAATAGGGACTGGGGTTGTGGCTCAGCGTAGAGCACTCACCTAGCACGAGCGAGGCGCTGGCTTCGATCCTCAGCACCACATAAAAACGAATAAATAAAATAAAGGTATTGTGTCCAACTACAACTAAAAAAATATATATATATATTTTAAAAAAGAAGATGTATAAAATAAAAGTTCTGATGATCAAAAAACACAGTTCTGTTTTTTCAAAACCTTAGAAAACTCAGGCTAGGCCAGGCACGGTGGCACACGCCTGTCTTCCCAGCGGCTCTTGGGAGGCTGAGGCAGGAGGATCGCAAGTTCAAAGCCAGCCTCAGCAACAGTGAGGTCTTAAGCAACTCAGTGAGACCCTGTCTCTAAATAAAGTTCAAAATAGGGCTGGAGATGGGGCTCCGTGGTCGAGTGCCTCTGAGATCAATCCTTAATACCCCCACACACGAAAAAAAAAAAAAAAAGGAAAAACTTGAGATGGGAATCTTTTGTAGCTTGACTTTAAAACCAGACTCACAGAAGATTAGAGCTAAATAACAGAGTCTTAGTCTCATGGGGCTTTGGAACCATAGAATCCCAGCTTCAGAGTCCTGGGGCTAGAAGGACATTTGAGCTGCTACTTTACCAATGGAAAGAATGAGACCCTGGGGACAGAAGCTCTTTGCCTGACACTTCCCAGCATCCAACAAAGGAAGAGAATTCACACATCCTTTCACGCATGGTGCTGCAGGGCCGCCAAGTACAGCTGTGCAAGTTGGGCACAGTACAAGGTGCCATAGTGATGTTCTAGACAATACAGATCCATATCAATAATTTCTGGCAGATGACAGTAAAATGTCTTGAGTTCGAGACATCTTTTCTATCATCTGTGCAGAAGTGTCATATGGGGTAGCGAGAACCCTGCTGTTCTCCCTCATTCTCCACCAAGCGAGCTCCAGCTTCGTCCTTTAGGTACTCTCTCCTCCTGGGAGAGCTCCATAGCAACACCCCCCAGGCTTCCTGCATGGATCTATGGTTACTGTCCACTGTTGACACAGGAGTCAATAACCACTGGTGGGGACTTCCAACAGAGATGGCTCCGGGTGGGACCTGGACCAGGATTCAACAACACCAAACAGACACACAAACACAATGTTGGATCTTCATTGATTGAATCAGGCATGGGAGGGGGCGTGGGGTGGGCGAGTGTCTTTCGAATTCTTCTCTGATGCTTGCTAATCCAGGGAGCAAGTAGGGCACCGGCTCAGAGGCTTGGGTGGGCAGTGGTGTCTGCTGAGAACTCAGTTCTTCTTTAAATTGTATTTGATTTATTTATAGGATTGCTTTCTATCTCTGGTATCGGATACTGATGGTCTACTACCTGGAGTGCTCTAAAGTTTTATTTACGAACCGGCGCATTTAGGTACAACACAGTAAGTCTGTGTAAATAAGAATTCTGAGTACATAAGAGACCAGGTGGTATTCCGATGGAATAAAATACAATAAAACAAGGAGGTGGTGCACGAAAGATCCCAGAGTTTGCAAACACAGATTTGGTGCCTGGCTTCAAGTCTAGACTTGCTAGCTGTGTGACCTAGGGCGAGTCGCTTCCCCTCTCCGAGTCTCAATTTTTTCACATGTGAAATGGAATGATCCTTACTCCTCCAACCCCCTAGAGTAGTCTGAAAGATATACCAGGATGATGTGTAGAAAGAACTTTGCTTGGGGCTGGGGACATAGCTCAGTTGGTAGAGTACTTGCCTTGCACAAAGCCCTGGGTTCAATCCCCAGTACCACAAAAACAAACAAACAAAACCCCTTTGCCTCATTCGCTCTTTCTATTTTGGGACTAAGAGGAAGCCACCGTGTAGCAACCGAGGGGGACCTTGCAACACACTTGGGCTCACAGACTCAGGAGACGTTCGGCTTTAGGAACTTTTATTTGCCTGGGGAAGACGGGGACATGGAGCGGGGGCGGGGGCGGGGGGGCGCGGGAGGGGTGCAGAGCGGACTCACTTGGGGGGCTCGGCGGCCAGCACGGGGAAGCAGCCCTCGCGGTGCCACTGCCTGTCACGCAGGCGGCGCACGGCCTGCATCTGCGGCTGGAAGGCGCCCCACTCGTTCCAGTGGCGGAAGTCGCCGGGCTCCAGGAGGTACTGGTATCCGCGGTAGCCTGGATACTGGTAGCCGACCCAGCTGCGAAGAAGCAGGGGGCAGCATGGAGAGCCGCCGCGGTCTCCAGCTGCCCTCAGCCCTGGGGGCCGCTCTTCTGACCTGGCCCCGCCCCTTTCTGCTGTGCGCCCTTAAGCAAGGTCTTCACTTCTCTGATTCGCCTCCATTCCCTCCTCCGGAAAGTGGCCTGTGGCTAGTTTATTGCTCTATGATTTTTTGATTCTGGGGACTGAACCTGCGAGGATGGCCTGAGGCCTGAGCCTAAGCCACTCCATTTTAAAATCTCCAGTTTGACCTGCAGTCTCACCAGGCACACCACAGAGCCCTCCAGGGTGGCCTCCGACAAGTCACTTCCCCTCACCCCCATGAAGACAGTGAAGCCCCCGGGCAGGCTGTCCTCGCCTGAGAAGAGGGAAAGGCGAGAAGATCCTGGTGGTGACCACCAGACCAGATGCTTCTGACCCCAGGGTAGTAAATGATGTCCCTGGGAAATCCTGTGGTAGCTGATAAGGATGGAAAGGGGGGTCAAAAAACCCCCTAAAATTTAGTATAAATAATAGAGCAAATGAGCAGGGATCCAGCCAGCCAGAACAAGGAGGCACTGGAGCTGGAGAGCCTGATGAGGACCTGACAACCCATCCCTTGTCATCACCTCCTGAGCCTCTGCGTGATCCTCACGGCTCTCAAACTCTACCGCCTTGTCTGGACCTTGGTGAGAGAGCAACTCCTCCCTACGACCCCCTCCTCAACGGGTCGTCCACTCCACACCAGGAAAAGCCTGCCTTGGTTCTGGACCTGATCACGGCGGTCTGAGTGAGTGTGCATCTGCTGGACGGAAAGCCTAAGGCTTAGGACTTTTGAACTTAGCACACAGAGGGAATGTCTGTCACTAGCCTGTCACGATCAAGTGTGTTTTGCAGTGCTTAGAAGTAATCTAGAATTGTTTGCTGTGAATTGATCATGTCTATTGCAGTGCCTAGCATTAAGGATTGTTATTTTCTTGATTAAGAACCTATAGAGTGAAACTGTATTGAGTGATTTGAGTGAATAAAGCATGGACATTCTTTATTTCTCCCCTTGACTGCTTATGTTGCAATTTTGCCCCCTTGCGACAGAACCCAAGGGTGCTTTACTACTGAGCTACATCCCCAACTCTTTTTTTTTTTTTTTTTTTTAAGACAGGGTCTCACTGCGTTGCTTAAGGTCTAAGTTGCCGAGGCTGGCCTCCAACTTGCGATCCTCCTGCCTCAGCCTCCCACTTGTGATTCTCCTGCCTCAGCCTCCCGAACCACTGAGATGACAGGCATAACCATGGCATCTGGCTGCTGGTGCCTGGTTTATGAAGTGTGTTCTGGGGTCAGATGGAAAAGCCACACCTACAGTGTTTGCTAAGCACATTGCCTGTGGGGGGTAAGGAGACTAATACTCATCCACTGGACATGGAAACCCGGGGCTCAGGGAAGAATGGGATTAATATGTGTGGCTAGGGCTTAGGGACTGGTTGCTATTAAGCTGAACAAGAGGGAGAGCCTGGTTTCACAAGATGGGTTTCCTTTGTGCCTAAGTGAGGCTGGGAACACACTCTGGAATCCAGACACGCCGGGGCTCAGATCCTAGCTCTGCCATTGACAGGCTGTGAGAATCCAGGTGCAGATGGCACCGTGCAGGAGGTGGGGGTGGAGACACACCTCCCTCACTGGTTGCTGATGAGGATGTGATAACTACCCATTTAAAGGGGCCGGCCCAGGGCTTACTCCGTGGTAAACACTCTGAAGACTTATTATTATCATTCCTGACTTCCATCATCATGCCTGTGGCCTCTCCTGGACACTGCTCATCTCTCAAGTCTGCTAAAGCTTCAGCCTCTGCACATAAACCCCTGCCCGCCCGCCCTCCCCCGCGGCACCTACAGCCCGGTCCCCACAACTGTCCTGCCCCCTCTGACCTCTGGCAGCGCGGGTGCCTTATCTGGGCCCTCTGTTCCTGGCATCTCTGGACACCATCTCACGGGGACCTGGGGTCTCCCCTGCTGGGCAGGGTAAGCTTCCCGAGACGGGAACCGGGCTTTCTTTGCTCCTGTCCCCTGGGCCGTGTCCTACCGCAGTGCCCCCCTCTCTGGAGAGACTCAGTGTATTTCAGGTGGCTTGGGAGACGGGGTTCCATTTTCAGGGAAAAGAAACGAACAAGAAGAAGTTCCCATAGACCACTGTGGGATCTTGGGAAGAATCTGGAGGTGGAGAGGCAGGAGGCTCACATTTGCCAGAGGAGACCAGGGCGCCTGGCCTGATGGCTGGAGGGCAGGGAGATGGAAAAGGTGACCTCTCTGGGCCTTGGCCCTTCCCTGTGTTCTCATGAACATAGGCTCGTGGAGCCCTCTGTTTGGAAATCTTTTTTTTTTTTTCTTTTAGTGATGGGGATTGAACTCAGGGGCTCTTGACCCCTGAACCCCATCCCAGCCCTATTCTGTATTTTATTTAGAGACAGGGTCTCTCTAAGTTGCTTAGGGCCTCACTTTTGCTGAGGCTGGCTTTGGACTTGCGATCCTCCTGCCTCAGCCTCCCGAGCCGCCTGGATGACAGGCGGGTGCCACCGTGCCTGGCTTGGAAATCTTTAACACTTGGGACTTTGAAGCAGAAAGTTCCCTTTTAGATGGAAGTCTTGTCTACCCATTGTTCAGGGGGCAAGAGTGACGCTCAGAGAGGAACAGGGGCTCACGGGGACCCTCAGCACATCGGATGGGGGTCAAGACCCTCTCCTGACAGGTTCGCCCCTCTGAGGGGCTTCAGGCTTCCCTGCGGTGCCCTGCCCCCAGGCTGACCTGCACCCACGCCAGCTCTCACCGCCCCCCAGGAGTCCTTTAGTCCCCCTCTGACCCAGCAACGTCCCTTTCTCCATCACCAGCTTTTCAGAACCAATCACCCGACATGGAATCCTTCAAGTCCCTGGGTCCCCCAGGGGAACAGCGCCCTGCTGGCGCCATGGGGCACCCCCTGGGAGTCCAGGGTGGGGCGTGGCCTCCCCAGGAGCCCTGGAGCCCTCTGCGCTGGCCTGGGGCGGGGACCGGAGAAGGTGCTTACGTCCCGCTGGAGACCCTCACGCTGCCCACTCGGTCACAGAAGCCGTAGACCCAGAGGCTGGGCACGTCGTCCTCCTGGATCTCCACGGTGTTGCCCTTGAAGTTGGCCCCTTCAAACAGGCTGATCTTGTGCTCTTGGGAGTCCTGCGGGGGAGAGGCTGGGTCGGCAACGCGAAGTAGGGAGGAGCCGAGGGGACCTTTAGTGGGGCCTCCGGGAGTGGAGAGGGAGGACCGAGTCTCCAAAGAACACCGCTACCTGGCCTGGAAGGACCCGCCTTATCTGTGAAAAGGAGCCGTCAGCCCCTGTGACACTGGGTAACACAAAGGTGGCGTGAATCCATCCATGCAAAGCACTGAGCACGATTCTCGGCTTGCGCTAAATGCTCAAAAATGCATTTGTTATTTCTGTTATGGTGATCGAGGGCCCAGAGGCCCAGAGAGGTCAACTTTCTTGATCAAGGACACACAGCCAGTGAAGTGCAAAAGCTTTCAGAGAAATCCGTGTCCCTCCGCCGTCAGGAGCTCAGTCAAACGCCCTTTGGTCAGCTGGTTGCTGGAATTACGAATTGACCCTGGAGTCACGGAGGGCACTAGGGGAACACAGGTCTGGGTTCAAATCCCACATCGGATATTTATGTGTTGGGGACCTTGGGCATTTTACCCAGCCCTTCGGAGCCCCCATTTGTTCACCTGTAGAATGGACTTACAGTCCTCTCAGGCTGGGACTGGGAATTGTACCTGCTCAACTCAGGGCTCAGCAACAGTGTCAGAGGCCAATCCCTGCGGTGGCCATGTGACTCGGTGCTCACTTCCACTACCTGTCAGTGTTTCCATGACCCTGGATCTTGTTTTTTGAAGCATACTTATTATTTCTTTTTTTTTTTTTTTTTTGATACCAGGATTGAACCCAGGCACGTAACCCCTGATCCACACCCCCAGCCTTTTTTATATTTTATTTAGAGACAGGGTCTCACTGAGTTGCTTAGTGCCTTGCTGTTGCTGAGGCTGGCTTTGAACTCAAGATCCTCCTGCCTCAGCCTCCTGAGCTGCTGGGATGACAGGTGTGCACTGCGGTGCCCGCCTCATACCAGTTAATTCTGAGGGCAGCAATCACCCTTCTTTTCAAAAGAGCTCTTCTAGGCCCAAGGGATGAGCTGCTGCCCAGGTGGATGGGCAAGAACAGCAGGAATAGCGCCGACCTCAAGGGTCTCTGATGTCTGCAGAGCCGAGTTTAAGTCCCAGCCTTGTCCCTGACCTGCTCTGTGGCCATAAGCCCTTCATTCTGAGCCTCTTTTTCCTTGGTTTTTGTTTTTTCAAACATGGTTGCTATGCTATGTTTTTTCAAACATGAGGGCTGTTGTGGGAGCTCCATGAAAGGCAGGCAAAGCACCCAGCATATAGTAGGTGCTCAGTAAACGGGTGCTGGGCTGATTCAGTATTATTGGCCGTCGGGAGAAGGTCAGGCTGCAGGAGCATCTCTCTATGAAAGGCTCCGTGAAAGACTGTAGATGAGGGAAGTCAGTTCCCTCTTCCAGAGGGCAGGAAAGGGGCCAGGGAAGGCCCCACCCAAGGGGGACATCGGAGGGGGGCCTTGGCGGTTATATAAGAGTGTGTGAGGTGGAAAAGGAGGAGGCTGAGGCGGAGGAGAAGCAGAGGGGACGGTGGGAGGTGCGCATGCGCGTGGTGGGCGTGTGGAAGGGCAAGTGCTCGCTGTGTGAGTGTGTGGTGTGAGGCAGGGATGGGTCAGCGGCACCATGGAGCCTTGGTGAAAAATGCCTGCAGTGTGGTCACCAGCCCACGGTGGCCACCTTATGGTGACAGCCATTACCTGTCACTGTTACAGACCTGGGGTCCTAGGAAGGTGAAGCCAGCCCACGGCTCCCTGATGCTGGTGAGCCCAAGAACAGACCCCTCAAGACCCGGCCAATCAGAGCCTGCAAGACCGGCCTCTGCTGGAATCCCTCCATCTGCTGCCCCTCGCCACCCCCTCTCTGCTGCAGCCACACGGGCAGTTCCTATTGTCCCGGCCACACCCTGTTCACCCCACTTGCACACGGTACCCCTGGACACTCGGTCCTCTCATGGCCGATGTGGTCCCAACCTTCAGGAGCCAGTTTCCCTGACCGGTCCCAGCCCCCAACATCAGAGCCCCAACTTCCCCCCTTCACCTTCCTCGTGAGGCTGCGTGGCCCGGACAGCACTCGCCACGGTGCGGGACTACAGACTGATTAAGTTTCCATCAGCCGCCTCTCTTTCTTCTCTTTCAGTACCAGGGATTGAACTCAGGGACACTGAAGCACTGAGCCACATCCCAGCCCTGTTTTACATTTTATTTAGAGACAGGGTCTCATTGAGTTGCTTAACGCCTTGCTAAGTTGCTGAGGCTGGCTTTGAACTCGCGATCCTCCTGCCTCAGCCTCCCGAGCTGCTTGGATCATAGGCATGTGCCACTGCACCTGGCCACTAGCTGCCTCTTGAGCATAGTGTGAATACCACGGGGACAAGGATCTTGATGTTGTGCCCCTGGGGCCTAGAACAGGACCTGGCCGAAGTAGCCAGGGATTTGGAATTAATTGGTTTGGGTGGGTTTGAGCTGTTGAAGTTTAATTTTAATTTTAATTTTTTTTTTTAGCCTGGCACAGTGGCGCACACCTGTGGTTTCAAGAGGCTGAGGCAGGAGGATTGCAAGTTCAAAGCCAGCCTCAGCAACTTAGTGAGGTCTTTAGCAACTTATGAATACCCTGTCTATAAATAAAAGTTAAAAATGGGTTGGGGATGTGGCTCAGAGATTAAGCACCTTTGTTCAATTCCTGGTACCAAAAACAATTTTTAATACTATAATTTATGTAAACAAATATATCTACAAATATTGTAATCATAATAGGTGACCCATATAATATTAACGTGTCTTACACTCTTTAAAAAAATGTTTTACTGTAAATTCAACCCCAGGTTTGTATGATATCCTGACAGCACATCTCCATGCAGAGTGGCCAACTTTTGAGTTTTAACAGCACCAAATGTCAGTGCCACTACCTCAGCCAGAAGACTTCTGGAAGTTTCTGGAAATGCCCTGACCCCTCTTCCAACAAGCTCCCTGGCATAGATGGTCATATAAGGCCATTCAATGACGGGGAGACAAACCTAGGAATTCTTACAAAGAGTCCATTAGGAAGGCTGATAATTCAGCCTCGAGGCTGAGGACGTCAGGGGAGGCTGTGTCTGGGACTCCGGGAAGGTAAGTGTGGCGGTGCCCAACAGCGGCTCCCCGCACGCGGGCAGCCGCCAACCACAGTCATGAAAATTCCTCATGAATTTTCCATCGCGAAAGACAAAAGTCGGTTACCTTTGGAGAGGGCTGCCATCGGTGAGGCAGATGGGTGGTTTGGTGACTCACTGTCGACTCAGCGTTCTGCAAATACCACAGTCACGTGGGCTGGCTCCACTTACCGCCTCCGACTCCCATGGCAGGAGGCTGACTACCAGGAAGCCCCGGTGGCCTTTCCACAGGCACCCCTTGTTAGCCACGGCACAACTGTCCACGGGACGTTGGGGATGGCCCTGGGATTTAGAGCTGCCCAGGAGGGTGTAAGGTGGCATCAAGGATACGACAATGCCACCTCCAAAAATCAAGGGAGACACTGAAACCTTTATCTCTCACCGCTGGGAGGCTGATTCCAATCTCCACATGATGAGGAAGACACCTGCTTTTTGCAGGGTTGGGGGTACCAGGATTGAACCCAGCAGCACTCCACCCCTGAGCCCCACCCCCGGCCCTAGTTTGCATTTTATTTAGAGACAGGGTCTCACTGAGTTGCTTAGGGCCTTGCTGTGGCTGAGGCTGGCCTTGAACTCTCGATCCTCCTGCCTCAGCCTCCCGAGCTCTGGGATGACAGGCGTGCGTCACTGTGCCTGGCAAAACACCTGCTTTTGAGGTGGTGTTTGCCTGGGGTTCCTGGGACAAAGCCTGGTGCCCACATTGAGTGCCCGGGTGCTGGACACATGGATGAGCTCAGGAACCCATGGGTGTCTGACAACCCAGCGTCCTCAGGCTTCTCTGTCCACCATTCCTTCTCTCTTTCCCTTGCCAGGTCGCAGGGGGACCTCAGACTTGCCTCTGACCCACGCCACCGAATCCCCAGCCCCTGTGCCGGAGCCCACTCACCATCCTGATGGGCCGGAAAGACATGAGCTGGTCACTCCGGTAGCTGCTGGACCAGGTGTCCCAGCGAGGGTACTCGCCCTTCTCCAGGATGAACATCTCCCCACGGAAGCTGGACTGCTCGAAGGCCACCCAGCTGGATGTGGGAGGGGGAGGGACAGAGAAAAGGTCAGCCCATGCCCTCCCTCTCCTCTGGCAAAGCAGCCCTGAGGCCAAGAGGGACATCCCAGTGGCCTAAGGTGCTTGGGTTCATTCTAGGACACACCCCTTAGGCTCTGTGACGAGGGGCAGGTGGCTGTTCCTCCTCTACACTAAAATACCTATTTTTCAGGACTTGGTAAAGCTGAAATGAGATATCAAGTGTGATTATCTGAGCAAACCTTTTGCAACTGTAAGGTTCACACACGCTTTGAGTATTACAAGGACCTGGGCCCAGTGACCCCAAAGAGAGATCTCATTAAATCCAGGTAACAGCAAAGAGAAAGTCCCTCATGCTAATGAGGCTTTAACAATCACCAGTCTCTCTTTTTGTAAGAAAGGAAAAACAGGTCACCTGCCCAGTCCTGAGCAGGCAAGGGGATCACAGTGACACTTTCCTGCTCCTTGTGATATTTTTTTATGGATACTTTTTAACTTATGATAAGTGATACTAGTTTTCCACTTATAAAAGGACTTCAAAAGTCCTTCTAAAATATATCTATTTGTGTTCAACAAAACCATTTAAAATGAGACATATTAAATAGCTGATAGCCCCGGAGGCGCAGGACTAAGAGGAAAACTGATATGAATTTCACAGAGACTGGCCCAGCATCCCGGAGATGATGCCCAGGAGCTGGTATGGGGCCGTGGGAGAGGAGGGTGACGTGTGACATGCCATTTGTCCTTTACGAGGACTAATTAGGAATCTGAAGTCCAGTGGGAGCTTTCCCCATCTCTCTGCACATCCTGACTTAGGATGGGAGGTGAGTTTGTGTTGCAGGGGCCAATGGTTCTGGGGAGAAGGCTGAGGGGCGCTGGACCTTTCTATGTGTTTTTAAGTGTTCAGGAGTTCCCAGGGACAAGGGAGGGCTGAGGGGCATGGCCACGGGCATCATCTCCCTGGGGGCTGCTAGTAATCCTGTCCCCAGAAGGATGGCAGTGATGATGTGTCATCTTGGACCAACCCTCAGGTCCTGATCTGAGGGATGAACCACTAAAACTGAAGGGAAAGAGTTGAAAATGTGGGCTTATGTTGGATCTGCCCTAGCTCTGGTCTGGAGTGGAAGGGAAATGGATGGGTGGGTGGATGGATGATGGATAGGTGAAGGATGGGTGATGGGTGGGTGGATGGATGGATGGATGACAGATGGATGGATGGATGATGGGTGGATGGATGATGGATGGTTGATGGATGGATGGATGATGGATGGATGGATGAATGATGAATGAATGATGAATGGTGGATAATGGATGGATGGATGATAGATGGGTGATGGGTGGATGGATGGATGATGGATGGATGGATGATGGGTGGATGGATGATGGATGGATGGATGATGGATGAAGGATGGATGGGTGGGTGGATGGATGGATGGCTGGCTGGATAGATGAATGGATAATGGATGGGTGATGGATGAATGGATGATGAATGGATACATGGATGTATGGATGATGGATAAATGGATGGATGGGTGGATGACAGATGGATAGATGGATGATGTATGGGTAGGTGGATAGATGGATAAATAGATTGATGGGTGGATGGATAGATGGATGGGTGAATGAATGGGTGATGGATGAATGAATGATGAATGGATACATGGATGTATGGATGATGGATGGATGGGTGGATGATGGATGGATAGATGGATGATGGATGGGTGGATGGATAGATGGATGGATGGGTAGATGGATAAATAGATGGATGGGTGGATGGATAGATGGATGGGTGAATGGATGGGTGGAGGATGAATGGATGATGGATAGATGGATGGGTGAATAGGTGGATGGATGGATGAATGAATGGATAGATAGATAGATGATGGATGGGTGTATGGGTAGACAGATTGGGTGGATGAACGCATGGATGGATGGATGAATAGACAAGTGGATGACAGAGAATGGCTAGATAATGGGCTGATGGCTGCACGGACTGATCTATAGGTATATGCAAAGAAGAGTGGGAAGGGAAATGGATGGAGACTATACGTCTGGCTGGATGCATGGGCTGAAAGGGAGGGAGGCTTAGAAGAAGGTGCTTGTCAGTGTTAAGAATATAAGATCAGGGGCTGGGGTCGTGGCTCAGCGGTAGAGCACTCACCTGGCACGCGTGAGGCCCTGGGTTCGATCCTCAGCACCCCATAAAAATAAATAAATAAATGAAATAAAGGTGTCTACCTACAACTAAAAAAAAAAAAAAAAAACAACCTTTAAAAGAACAGAGAATCTGGAAACAGACCTGGGTTGTAATCCCAGCTCATGTTTTTCACCCCCTTCTTTTTCAGTTCTGGGGACTGAACCTGGGGTGTTCTACCACTGGGCTACGTCCCCAGCCCTTTTGAAGCAGGAGGATCACCCGTTTCAGGCCAGCCTGGGCAACTTCACCGGACTCAGCTGACCGCTGACTTGCTTGTCATTTGGGCAGTAAAAGAAAGAAAATCTTGTCACTACCTTGTCAGGATGTGAGCTCCTGAATGGCGTGTGTGAAAGATCCGACAGAGTAGTCATAATAAATAGCATCATTTATGATTAAGAGAGAAGGGAAGCGGCCGCAGGTCTGAGCTTAAGGAGAGATCAACACCGTGTGGTGCTGCCACGCTGCTCACCCTCCCCCACATCCCCCGGGGAGGCCTTGTTAGAAGAATGAGGAGTTTTTGTTTATGTTTTTGTTTTGGTGCCAGGGATTGAACCCAGGGGTACCTAACCACTGAGCCACATCCCAGCCCTTTTTACTTTTTATTTTGAGACAGGGCCTCACTAAGTTACTTAGGGCCTTGCTAAGTTTCTAAGGCTGGCCTCGAACTTTCAATCCTCCTGCCTCAGCCTCCCGAGTCGCTGGGATTACAGGCCTGCACCATTGCGCCCGGCAAGAATGGGAAATGTTACATAGCTACGTCAATGCCTCTTCTCATCCACTATGGCTTCTTTGAGCCAGCAGAGGAAGGGCTGGGAATCTTAGTTCACTGACAGGGAAATGGAGGCTCAGGGGCCACATCTTTAGCGTAAGGTCACACGGCGGGGTCAGATCTCAGGCAGGCACGCCTTCCCTGCCCCGGCCACTCCAACTCCTTCCTTCCTTTTCTCCCACAGGCATGCTGGCCCCAACCCAGCCCTGTGGACCACAGGGCCATGTCTGTCCCCTTTGGGCACAGCCCTGGGCACAGAGCAGACACCAGCTCTGTCTCTGAGGTGAAATACTCTGCGTTTGAGTCACAGCCCCCAAAGCAGCCTGAAACCCCAAGCTGGCCACATCCGGCAGTTTCTGTTCCCAGCTGGGCTTGGGGGCCGGGGTGGGGCTGAGGCTGTTGACCACAGTGGGGGTGGGGTGGGCACAGGAGGCACTCTTGCCCCCCCACCCGCCTCCCTGCAGCCACCTACCTGGGCTTGGGGGAGCTCCCAGGGCCAGGGGTGGGGACCTGCCGCCATGTCTGGATGCCCACACAGTGCTGGCCCCGGTCCGCATCTCCTCCTCCAGGCCCGAGAATGACCCAGGCAAGGCGAGGTGGGCTCATGACTCCCCCCAACTCAGCAATGAGGCGCAGAGGCCACACAAGGCCAAGGACAGAGTTGGACGAGTCTGACCTCAAAACCCATCTCCCAGAAGCTCTCAATGCAGGCTCAACAAGCCCCCTGGGGGGTTGGAGTGGGGAACCAGAGCAGAGGGGCTGCGTGGGATTTGTCCTGGGAATGGCCCAGCACCCTGGCCTCAGCTGACAGTGGCTGGCGCTGGGAGAGCCAGTCCGTCAGAGAGACGGGCATTTCTGCTGTCCGTGGGGGTCATCAAGGCCCAGAGAAGCCAGAGTGAGAACAGGCAGGGGGACCTGATGAAGGATGGACCAACCTGAGTCAAACGCCGACCTGGTGGCCTTGGCCAATGCCCTGAGCCCTTGGGAGCCCCAGTTTAAGTGAGGATAAGAATAGCTCTTCTGGTTGGGCACGGTGGTGCCCGCCTGCCATCCCAGCGGCTGGGGAGGCTGAGGCAGGAGGATCATGAGTTCAAAGCCAGCCTCAGAAACTTAGTGAGGCCCTCAGCAACTCAGCGAGACCCTGTCTCTAAATAAAATACAGAATAGGGCTGGGGATGGGGCTCAGTGGTCAAGTGCCCCTGGGTTCAATCCCTGGTACCCCTTCCGCCTAAAAGAACCACTCTTCTGTCATACTACAAGGGGCGGCCAGCAAGGTAAAGCCCTCCCGCAGTGCCTGACACCTACTGGATACTCTGCTGGTTCTTATTATTATTTCCAGGGCAGCCTGATACCCCTGCAAGGGGACAGTAGTGGACACTTGATTCTTGGCCTCCTCCTGCCCTCAGAATAGGCTCCGATTCCTTCTGCAGTAGAAACAGACTTTGGAACCCAGACGTGACTCACCCTCAGTGTGACCTTATACTAATCAGAGCACCTCTCTGAGCCTCAGTTTCCTCGTCTGTCAAATGGGAAGGAAAAGCTTGTCTCCTCCTGAGGTTTGCAGGGAGGGTGGGAAATCAGAGGGGGCAGTAGCACGGGCCAGGCCCAGAGCGGGAGCCTGGAGAACGTGCTCTTATCATGTCATCGATCTGTGACCACAGACGGCAGAGGGAGCATCCCCACCCTGCCCACACTCACGGTCCAGAGGCGACGATGAGGCTGCGAACTCTTTCAAAGCCACGGTCCCCCAGGTTCAGGCACTCCCCGGAGAACTCCACCCGACGGCCCTGGAAGTTCTCCTGCTCAAAGACCACCAGCTGCAAGAGGGAAGGGGGCAGAGTGAGGTCCAAACCAACCCACCTGGACGGAGGCAGGTGGTGCTCATATCGGAGCAGGGTGTGCACGAGGCCCAGGACAGCGTCAGGAGCCATGCTGCGTGAGATGACCCTGTCTTCCCGCACCCACCCCCACTTAAGATCTGCACCATCATTAGGCACGCCTGGGCCTCCCTTCCAGAACTTTCTTGGTGTGTTCCTCCAGCCTGGGATGCTCTCTACCACACCCCCCATCCTGGAGCACCTACCTGGTGCTGACTCAGGTTCTGGACCAGACAGCATGTTCTGGGTTCAGATGTCGCTTCCTGCAGGAAGCCTTCCTGGATTGTTCCTCCTCCACCCCGGAGTTGGGGCTCCAGTGTCTGCCCCTGTGCTCGCCCCTTAGCAGCACCAGTAACAACACTGCCCAGTCACTGCTGCTTGGGGTTTGGGTCTCTCTGTGTCTCTCTCCCTCTCTTCATCCTTGTCCCCTTTACCCAACCCTTCCAAATGCCAAGGGCTCCTCCACCAAAGGTCTGGGCTGATCTGTCTCTTTTTCCTTTTGGTCCTGGGGATTGAACCCAGGAGGGCTTTACCACTGAGCTATATCCCCATTTTTTTTTTTCTTTTAAAATTTTGTTTTGTTTTAATTTTGAGACAGAGTCTTGCTAAGGTGCAAAGGCTGGCCTCAAACCCACGATCCTCTTGCCTCAGCCTCCCAAGCTGCTGGGATGACAGATGTGTGCCACTGTGCCCAACCTGATCTGTTTCTCTATCTGCAGCCCCGGATATAGGAAATGCTGGCCAGGCTCCCCTCTACAACCCCGGCGAGAACTCGATCTGACTTTTCCTCACTGAGCCCACCTTTGGGTTTGTCATGCGCTCACCGACCCGAGTCGGGAAGGTGTTGCCCTTCACTTGAGCAGAGGCAGCTTCCTGCCTTCTTGAGCCCCTGAGTCCCCAGCTGTAAAAGAAAGGGGCTCCCGCTGCCTTGACCAGCACTTCCGCTTCCAGGCTGGTCCGTCCATGACAAGGTCTGAGTTAGAGCCCAGGGAGTCAGGGATTAGAGCACCCCAGCCAAGACTGGACGGTGGTGTGTCCCTGTGGTCCCAGCTACTCTGGAGGCTGAGCAGGGAGGATCACGGGAGCCCAGGAGTTTGAGGCCAGCCCGGGCAGCACAGTGAGACCTTGTCAAGCAAACAGCACCTCCCAGCCTCTTTGTTTCCGAACAAGACTGGGGGCCAACCAGGTGTGGGGTTCTTGGCAGGAGGGTGACAGTCATGTCATACAGCAGACCCAAAGGGACAATTGCAGAGATGCTCAACCCTAGGGATCTCACAGTAAGTGACAAGAAAAAAGAAAACGCAGAGAATCACATACTTCAGAGTTCAGTAAATGAAAAGCAAGCCATATTTTTAAAGGAACAATGTATTAAAATATAAGAAAATAACCTTAGGTCAGGTAGAGACTTTCCGCCAAGCCCTGGCCTGCACATGAGTGGTGGGCTTGCAGGTGCTTGCTGCATTGTTAAAAATAAAGTAAGCTGGGCACACGCCTGTCATCCCCGCGGCTCAGGAGGCTGAGGCAGGAGGATCGCAAGTTCGAGGGCAGCCTCAGCAACTTAGCGAGGCCCTAAGAAACTCAGACAGATCCTGTCTCTAATGAAACATGAAAAGGGCTGGGGTGTGGCTCAGTGGTTAAGAGCCCCTGGGTTCAATCTCTGGCACAAAAACAAACAAACAAACAAACAAATAAAGTAAAATTAATGATTGAATAAACCTACATAAATAACGGTCAGCCATATCATGAATCAAGGGTGGTCAGCTCTGGCCCCCAGGTCCAAACCAAATCCAGGCTCCCCAGGACCCATCTCCAGGAGGCCCCCTGCTGCCCGGGTGACTCTCCAGGGACAGGCCCCTCTCCCTTTTCTGCTCGTGGCTTTTGACTCGCTCTGAGCAGGCTCTGTGCAGGCTGACCGCACAGCCATGGTCCCTGTCGGGGGACGTGGCACATTTCAGTTGTCATGTCACAGCGCCTCGATGGGTCCCTTCTTTCCAGGTGCACTGAGACCCCTGACCATTTTCCTGGCCTCTAGATGGGGCACATTTGTGTCTGGGCAGGAGGAGGCGCCGCAGGAGAGACGGAGGAGGGACAGGAAGGGCGGGAAACAGGAACAGGGGAAAGGAGAGGGGTAAGGAGGGAAATGAGGAGGAGAGAGGAGGGGGGAGGAGGGCCGCACAGGAAGGGGACAGCGGGGGCACCGAGCCGGCCAGCCCAGCCGGGTCCTTACCCTGTAGCTCCCAGGAGGCAGGTCCCCTGCTTTGGCCGTGGGCACGGGCACGGGCACGGTTGCCGGGGCCAGGGCCGGACCAGGGCCGGGGGCTGGTCCTGTGGGCGGGGTCCCCTTCCCCTTGCCGTCGGGCCCTGGGTTCACGGCGGCGGTGGCCGAGGCCTTGGTGGGCTGAGACATGGCTCCTCCTGCAAAACCCAGAGAGCATGCTTTGGCCTCCACAAATCCAGGTGTGGCACCCCAAGCTGTCTCCCACGCTCCTACCCCTCGCTGTGTCTTCAGCCACCTTTGAACCCGTTGCCTCTCTTTCTCCTTGGAAACGTGCGCCTTGGAGTTTTTTTTGTCCCTCCCCCTTTTTTTGGTCCCAGGGATTGAACTCAGGGGCCCTCGACCACGGAGCCCCACCCCCAGCCCTATTCTGTATTTTATTTAGAGACAGGGTCTCACTGAGTTGCTTAGGGCCTGGCTTTGGCTGAGGCTGGCTTTGAACTCGAGATCCTCCTGCCTCAGCCTCCTGAGCTGCTGGGCCCACTGCACCCGGTGGCCCATTGGCTATTCCCCAGCCAAACCTTTCCCGCCTGGGCTCCCTCCCTGTCCTGCATCTTTCCTCCAGGCCTTCGACCAGGCTGTCCCCTCCACTGGCCATGCCCTTCCCTCTATCGCCTCCCTTCCAGCCTCACTGGCCCCCCGCAGATCCTCACACACTTAGCACACTTATTTGCGTGTGCAATCTCAGTTCACCTCACCAGAGGAAGAGAAGGAGAAATGGCATCTGGGGATTCTTAAGGAATCCCAGGCACACGCCCCATCCCCCTGGAGAATCCAGGATCCTTCTCTCGGAGCCCCCTGAGGCCACAGAGGAAGGTGCCCTGCCCGGGGCCACGAGGCAGGAGGGCTCCACTTTCAACTCGAGCAGCTGGACCTGGCCCTGGGCTGCTCACGCCCTGCCCTTCGCTCGCTCTGCTCTAGTCCCCCTCTCTTCCCCGCTCAGCTCTGTGCCCAGCACACGGGACATTCCTAGTGAACATCTGCTCAGAGGACGGGGGCTCCCGTGTCCCCCCCCAGGCTTCTCCCTTGGCGTTCTCTGGGGCAGGTGTGTGGGTGCCAAAGCAGGCCTGGCCCTGGGCCCCCGAGGCCCAAGAGGAAGGATGGTGCCCGTCCAGGGTTCTAAAACGAGGACGTGGCTGGGGAGGCGCTGGGTGGGGAGGGCTTTGGTTAATTCCAGTGGTTCCTCATGGCAGGGGGACATGGACTCTTTTGAGTCTGTGACAGAGGCCTTGACGGTCCCTGAGGAGGCAGGGAGGGGTGCTCCCTTCAATTTTGCAGATAATTGAAGGACCCCCGAGGGCACAGAAGACCCTGGGGCCCAGCTGCTTGCTGGGCTCTCTGTGGGGGGTGGGTAGGTCCCTCCCCAGCCTCCCCGCCTCCAGGAAGACTGTGGCCACTCTGGGACGCTCGGCCACGCTGTGGGACAGACATCTGGGCCACATCTGGGACTCGCAGCCCTCCCTGCCCCCGTTCTGTGGCAAGCTCCCCTCCCCCGGGGCTGGATTCCTCCTTTCCTGTCCGCGGTTCCATTCTGCCTCCCTCTCCTCCTCCTTCTCTCTTCCTGTTTCTTGCTGTTGGTCTCCATCTTTGCTTCTCCCCCTCTCTCCTGTCCTTCTGTCTGTCTGTCCTGTCTGTCTCTCCCTGCGCCCCCTTCCCTCTTGGTCCGTCTGCCCAGCCCCCTGCCTTTCCTGTCACTCTCTGCTCACGAGTTCTGTGTCTCTTCCCCCTCTGACCCGTCCCCTCTCTCATCTTGGTGGTCCCGCCTGGCCCTCGGGGCCACCCGCGGCTCTCCGGCCTCCCCTCGTCCCCTCCCCTCAGCTCTTGGTGGCTTCCTTCTTACCTGGGGACTTGCCACTTCCTGGTGGAGGACAGGCGTGTGCTGTGGGTGACTAGGGCCGACCCCCCATTTTATAATCTGGCAGACACTGGGCCCTATAGTCTGGGGCACAAAGCGGGAGCTGGCTCAGCAGCCGGAGCGGGGCCTGGCCGGGGCCAGCCCTGGCCGGGTCACTGCAGAGACCAGCACTTTCCATTGTGACCCCGAGCGCACAGCAGAAACCCTGGTCCGCAGCTCTCCACCTCCTTGTCCACGGCCCCCACCAGGGATGGGCCCCCAGGTCCCCACGGCCGTCCCCGGGGCCAGGGAACAGGAGAGACCCTGGCAGCAGGAGACCTGGGTGAGCGTCCTGGCTCAGCCATGATGCTCTGCGTGGTTTGGGGACAGTCTGTCCTCAGGGGCCTCCGTGTCTGCGGTCACGGGTGAGCACCAGTGTCCTTAATGGAGCTGCACCCAGCAGAAGGCCTGTGACACTGAGCACAGGCCGGTGCACTGCCCAGAGCCTTCCCTGTGCTAAGCACGGTGCCCAGTGCTTGGCCGCTGTCCCCTGTGCCCGTCTCCAGGACAACCTGCCTCACCGGGCCCTTCCATCCCACCATTTCAAAGACGAAGAAAGCCAGACGGGGAGCCCAGGCCAGTGCAGGCCGCCGCTGGGCCTGG
The DNA here is from genome assembly GCF_047511675.1 of Marmota flaviventris. Classification (NCBI taxonomy): domain Eukaryota; kingdom Metazoa; phylum Chordata; class Mammalia; order Rodentia; family Sciuridae; genus Marmota; species Marmota flaviventris. The sequence goes on along the minus strand of NC_092498.1, from coordinate 115,818,819 downwards.
TTCTCTCGCTGTCTGACCTTGACCTTGGCCTTGGCCTCAGCTGCAGCCTGACTTCCTGATCCTAGGTGGGAAGCCAGGCCTTGTTGGGCTCAGGTAGGCTGGACGTTGGGGACCGCCTCCTGCTCTTCTGCCCACATAGAGACCCCTCCTTTCCTGGCCTGCCTCTGTGAACCCCGGGTCTCAACCCTCAGATGCCAGGGACAGAGCTGGTGGCCTACGCCTCCATCCGAGAAGCCCCAGGTTTAGCCACATGCTGGTCACCTCTGGCACCTGCTGTGGGGCCTGGCCTGCAGAGGGCTCTGTGTCAAGATCTGGTGACTGAATGGTTGTTGGAATGGACCATGATGAAAGTGGGGTGCCAAGTGGGGGGACCCAGATCAGGAGAGGGAAGAGTGAAGAACACTAGCCAGGGACACGAGGGGACTGAGAGACAAAGGGCCCCGATTCAAGTAGGGCAGCAAAGACTCCCAACAGGGTGGCCGGTGACAGAAGCCGAGTGGCCTAACTCCCTCATTCCCAAGTGGAGAAACTGAGGCAGGCCTGGAGCAAGAGGCTGGGTGTTCTTCCTGCCATGTGCACTCTCTCCGCGGGGGTCAGAGGGGCAGGAGAGCTGTCCAGCCAGGGTGGGGTGGGTGGCGTATCGGGTCTCCACACGGTGCTGCCGCTTCTCTGGGGGTCCAGGGTGGCCCTGGCCTGGGGCCAGCTCTGCCGCCGCAGCCCCTGCCCCCTCCCCCACTCCGCAGCCTTTCATTGCGGGCCAAGGCCAGGGTGGCCAAGGCCGGGGTGGCCGAGGCGGAACCACAGAGGGGACAGCTGCTGGACCGCAGCCGAGAGACGCGGTGGGGCCACCCACAGGTCCGCGCTGCTGGCCAGGCCGTCTCGAGGAGTTCCATGCCCCCTTGGCCAGGTGCCATCCCAGAGGGCGGGGGCGGGGACAAGGGACAGTGGCCTTGCTGGGCACCTCCACTCTGGGCCTTCCACAGCCTGGGTGCCTGTCATCCTCACTAGGAGGGTGGAGTCTCTGGGATGGACCCCACGGATGGACAGACGGGAAATGGAGGCGACCCCTGTCCACCACGCACCTGCTTCCCCGCCCCCTGGGGGATCCCAGCTGGCCTCTCGGATTGCCGGCCTCTGAGCTCTCAGAAGCTAAGTGTGCTCCTGCTCTTCACGGGTAATTATTTAATAAGCACCTTTACTATTAGTGATGACGATGACAAAGATGGTGGGAGTGACACACGCTGTGCACCAGTGATTCACACAAGAACTGCATCCTCACCACACCCCTCTCAGGCGACACCCCTTCAACCTGTTGCACTCATTTTATGCACAAAGAACATGAGGTTGCAGTCTTTTTTTTTTTTTGTACTGGGGATTGAACCCAGGGGCACTTAACCACCGAGCCACATCCCCAGACCTTTTTTATATTATATTTTATTTAGAGACAGGGCCTTGATAAGTGGCTGAGGCTGGCCTTGAACTTACGATCCTCCTGCCTCAGCCTCCGGAGCCCTTGGAATCACTGGTGAGCCCCACTGCGCCCTGCTGAGCCTGCAGTCTTAACTTTTATTTTTCTTTCCTCCAAGTAATGCGTAGGATGGGGTTGCTTTAACCCCTCCAGGAAGCGGTGGATGTTACCATTCTGCGGGCCCCAGCAGGGCTCAGGTATCCTCTAGGGGGCCCAGATGGCAAGAGCAGGCCTGGGTTTCACCCTGAGCGACGTGACTCCCAGCCACGCTCTTTCCTCCCTCTCTGGGAGGTAGAAGGCAGGGTGTGGGGGGGATGTCCGCGGGGAGTTCTGCCCCCTGGGTGCGGCAGGTGCTACGCCTGTGGAGCATGTTCATAACCATCGGCTCCTGGCTCCTGCCTGTAGAGTCGTCTGGGGCTCTGGCCAGACCTCGGCCTCACTCACTCCCTCTGGGACCTCTGTGCTGGGCCACCAGCTCTAAGTTCCCACCTTTGTACGCCAGCTCTTCATGCCCCTCTTTCCATCTGACCCTGTGCGAATCCTCTCCACACTTCCCAGAATGCCACCTCCAACACGCAGCCTGCCCTGATTGCTCCACTGGAAGTCAAACACGGATGGGAAGGGGAAAGGAACAGACATCCATCAATGCTTACGGGGCACCGGGCAAGAAGGTGCGCAGCCTCATGGCCCACAGATGGAGTTTATTTCCATCCCATTTTATAGGTACAACTGGAGGGGAAATGACCTACTCAAGGTCACACAGCTGGCCATGCTTTGGGGCTCCTCGGCCAGTTGCTCGGACTCCTGCCCCGCTCAGGGGCCCCGTGGGGCTGATTCAGGCAGACCTTGCACCGCTCCCCTGCCCCATGCCTGTCTCTGGGGGAGGTGACCTGATCTGTCCCCTCCCAGCTGAACCCAGAGCTGCTGACACCTCTCACTGGGGCTGTGGCCAGCGCTGGCTTTTGTTTCGAGGGCTCATTGCTGAGTCGGGGCTTTGTCCCCCAGGGGCCCTCTCTCCCCTCCCTGCCTATAAGAGCTTGACCTTGACTGGTCCCAGTTCTGACATGTTCTCTGGGCCCATCTCGGTAAGTCCCCTTGGAGAAGGGGTGGGATTGGGGCTCCTGTCGAGCACCCTGGGAGGTGGGGAGCCCAGGTCCCCAACCCTGCAGATGCCACTGCGTCATCCCAAGTGCCGTCCTCTTCCTGACCAAGAAAGGGCGCCCCAAACGCCCAGACGGGCTCCCGAGACCCTCACTAAGAACACAGTGATGCCCAAGGCTCCCACCCGCTGGCCGCCACAGAGACTTTCCCCCAGTTAGCAGATGAGAGGCGCAGAGCAGGGCTCAGAGGCTGCGGGACCCAGAGGGGTGAGGGCACAAGGTCACCCTGTTCTTCTCCTGCCTAGGAAGGGGGCAGCATGACCCTGCAGTGCACCAAGTCGGCGGGACACTGGAAGGTAGGGAGGGGGCCCGGGCCAGGGTGGGAGGACACAGGTCAAGCCCCAGTCCCTGGGACCCCGTTCCTAGCTCACTGAGCCCCCACCTCACTTGGGGGAGGGGTCTGAATGCCCATCTCACAGAGGACACAACCAAGGCTCAGAGAACAGGACCCGCAAGGTCACGCAGAGAGATTGAACTTGAACTTGGGTCACCTGGTTTCCAAACTTGAACTGCCACTGTCTTTGGCTGCCATTAGGGTCGTCACTGCCCTCTGGATGAGGCAGCTTTGTGGGCCACCATCATCTAAACATGTCCCTCTTGGGCACAAACTGAAAGCCAACATCATGTACCAAAAATAGGTGGCCACTGTAAAAACACAATAAAAATGTGATTAATTTTTAGCTGAATACTGTTGTCTGAGAGACTACGGGCGATCTCTTTTTGGAGAGATAAAGAAAGAGATTAGTAGCTGGGTGCGGTTTGCACACCTGTAATCTCAGGGGCTCAGGAGGCTGAGGCAGGAGGATTGCGAGGTCAAAGCCAGCCTCAGCAATAGTGAGGCCCTGAGCAACTCAGTGAGATTCTGTCTCTAATTAAAATGCAAAATAGGGCTGGGGTTGGGGCTCAGTGGCTGAGTGCCCCGAGTTCAATTTCTGGTACCAAAAGAAAAGAAAAAAAAAGATTAGTGAACTGTGGGGAGGGGCGCGGGGGACACAGCGATAACAGCACTAAGACCTAGGCCAGCGCCATTTAGTCACATGGTTTTCTATCCGGATTTCTTTGATCTGTCTATGTTGAGGGGGAAGAAAAGCACCATTTTAAGAACTTGGAGGTCCCTCATGAAAGTTCAGATTTGGAGAATGTCTTGAGACACTTCCACCGGGCAGAGGTCCCGGGTGCTAGACAGAAGCCACTGTTCCGGGGCCTGTGCTCTCAGGGCCCTCACCTCCCTTACGGGCCTGGCCCTGGAGGCCCTGGGGAGTCCCGGTTGGCAAACCCCCTTTCACCTGCTTTGCTGGACTCTGGGTCCTGGGGACGCCCCCAACACCCTGCCCCACAGGATTCTGATGTCCGCCCATGTCCACCTTCTCTCTGGCACAGATGGTGGTGTGGGACGAGGAGGGCTTCCAGGGCCGGCGGCATGAGTTCACGGCCGAATGCCCCAGCGTGCTGGAGCTGGGTTTTGAGACCGTGAGATCCTTGAAAGTCCTGAGTGGAGCGTGAGTCTGCAGGGAGACTGAGTCGGGGTTAGGGTGGGGGACCAAAAGGGACCTAGAGGGGGGAGCTGGGACTTTTACATGTTGTCAGTCCTGTCTTCCCAGGCTCTAACTGTACCTGTGTCCTCTAGTGTAGTGCTGAGGAGGGTGCAGGGTTGCCATGTAAGGTTGTGCAAGTTGTGCACTGCCCAACTACAAGGCTGCCTTTAAGGTAGTCACTGCCCACTGGATGAGCCAACTTTGTGGGACACCATCCTTAGAAATGAATGTTGAGTCTAGAAATGTCCCTCTTGGGCATAAATGGAAAGCCAACACCACTTACCCAAAATAGGCAGTAGCTATAAAAATACAGTGAAAAGTGTTACTAATTTTAAACTAAATACTACTGCATGAAAGACTGCGTGTGATCTCTTTTCAGAGAGATAAAGACACTAGTGAGTGGGAGGAGGGGCGGACACAGCAATAACATACTGAGACTTTGTAGACCAGCGTCATTTAGTAGTCTTTTCTGCTACCGTGAAGTTCTACATCTGCACTGTCCAAGTTCAAGGTCACTGGCCACATGTGACCACTGAGGATTTCAAATGTGGATAGTATAGCAAAATGTGGTGGTGCATGCTTGTAATCCCAGCGGCTCAGGAGGCTGAGGCAGGAGGATCGAGAATTCAAAGCCAGCCTCATCAAAGTGAGGCCCTAAGCAACTCAGTGAGACCCTGTCTCTAAATAAAACATAGAATGGGGCTGGGGAAGGGGCTCAGTGGTCAAGTGTCCCTGAGTTCAATTCCTGGTACCCCCCCACCCCCCAGGTGCCTCTCTGGGTTGGGGTCACCTTTGGAAGCGGTCATTTAGGCTGAGCCCTTTGGTTATTGCTGGGACGAGGCTCCCATCCACTGGTTGAATTATTTTATTTTAGTTAATTTCATTTATTGAATTCAAATTTAATCAGCTGCCTGCTGCCAGTGGCTATCATAGTGGCTAGAAGGTTCTAGAGGGTTGGAAAGTGCACTGGAAGGAGAACAAGGTCTGCATGTGAGTCCCTCAAAGCTATGCCTGTGAGTGACACCTGAGGTCACCTGGGGCGATCTGTGTCCTAGCTTCTGCTTCCTGCAACTGGGGAAATGGAGCCGGAGTGGGGGAGGCCAGGAACCCGGCAGGTCCACCCCTTTATCTTCTATGCAGACAGGAGACGCAGGTGCACCGGTGCCTGCCTCCTGTGCCTCTCTTTCCCTAGGGGAACACAAAACTGAAGGGGCCACATGGCAGGCCACTAGGGCAGCAGCACCTGGTAGCTGAGGAGCCGCTCCAGGCTCAGAGACGGGGTGGTGGAGAGAGGCCCCCCTTGCCAGGTCCCGCAGGGTCACAGGAATCCCGCTGAGGCCCCGCAGCCTGTGGTCAGCCTGGCACATTCCCAGAGCCCCTTGCGTGGAGCAGTCCCTCCCTGCGGGACACAGGTGGCCGCTGGTGTTGGGGGCCCAGCGGTCCCCTGGTGGGCACTGAGCTGGGCGTGGTGGGGGGTCTCGCAGCGACCCAGCCTCTGCTCCGCCACCGTCGCAGCCCCTCCCTCCCCGAGGGGAGCCACCCCAACTGTGTCCAGGCCCTGCCGAGAGTTAAGGGTGGCCCTCCCTCCGTGTGCCCGCAGGTGGGTGGGCTTTGAGCACGCCGGCTTCCAGGGGCAGCAGTACGTGCTGGAGCGCGGCGAGTACCCGGGCTGGGACGCCTGGAGCGGGAACACGGCCTACCCCGCCGAGAGGCTCACCTCCTTCCGGCCCGTGGCCTGCGCTGTGAGTCCTACCGCCGGGCCCGGGAGGCTTGGGCCTTTCCAGGGGGCGCTGGGCATCAGCCACCGTGGGAATCAGGGTGCATGACGTGGGCCGTCTCTTTCCTCTCTGACCCTCAGTTTCTTCTTCTTGAAATGAGGTCCCAGTCCCCATGTCCTGGGGAACCAGGACACAGACCCCGCCAGCTACTGTCCACTTATAGCAGCTTTGGTTAGGATGTCAGCACCTGTGGACCCCTGTCCCTCTCTTCATGACTGGGCAGAAGGTGGATGCAGGGAGGCAGGTCCCGGTGGGCAGGAGGGGTACCATGCCTCTCTCCCAACTCATCGTGCCCTTCCGACTTTATATTTTACTGCCCTTATGGGGTACGGGTGGATGTGGGTTCCTTTACTCCATTTTACAGATGAGAAAAACTGAGGCTCAGAAAGCTATGTTTTATTTTATTTTCACCTTATTTATTATTCATAATTCGGGGCGGGGGGGAACCTGATATGTTAGAATAAGAAAGTAAGTTGCTAATAATTATAGCTATGAGACAGGAGCCTGCTTCATAGTACAGGAGATGCTTTCTGTTCTGGTTGGTGATTGACAGATGACATCATGCTATTCTTGTACCCATTCCTATATCTGTGTCTACCTATATCATCAATGTATAGTTAGGTACACGTATTTTTGTTATATAAGTGAAATTATAGGAGCTGGGGATGTGGTTCAGTGGTAGAGCATATGTTTAGCATGTGGAGGCTCTGGGTTCCACACTCAGAACCACAAAAAAAAAAAAAAAAAATGAGTCATAATGAACTTCAGGCCTGGATACCTGCTTTTTCCACTGGGCAAGTATATTACAATCATCCTTCTGGAAAGTTATATCTCATCTATGATGTCATTTTTCATGGCTTTCTAGTATTCCATGCTGTGGCTAAGAAGTCCATTGGCTCCTTTGTTCTACAAATAACCAAGGTGCTGATCATGTGCAGGGTCCTGTATCAGGCTGTCATGGGTCCAATCACTAGTTCCATGCTCATCCCTCTAGCCCAGAAAATGACCCTGAAAAGTAGGTGCGGTTGGTTCTGTTTCATAATTATGAAAATGAAGGCTCAGAAACACCATATGACAGGTCTAAGCTCGCCATCTGGTAAGTGGCAGAGTCAAGACTGAAACTCAGAGAGGTTCTCGTCTTTTCTGTAACCCCAGGTGCAACACCAGATTAACATCTGATCCCCTAATGTTGGACATTCAGATTGTTTTCCCCCCTTTTTTATGATGAACATTCTGTTTTTCTATGATTTTTTTTGTGTGTGGAAATTTCTGGAAGGATAAATTCTGGAAGCACAAATGATGTATATCTTATAAGGTTCCTGGTACCTCCTGCCTTAATGCCCTTCCAAAGTTTGCTAAGAAGGCTGAGCTGGGAGACCGGGGCAGGCTGTGGTAAGGGCAGAGGCTCCCGGGTTTCCAGCGGGCTACCAGAAGATCTGACCCTGTTCTCTGTGCCTGTAGAACCACCGCGACTCCAGGCTGACCATCTTCGAGCAAGAGAACTTCCTGGGCAGGAAAGGAGAGCTGAGTGATGACTATCCCTCCCTCCAGGCCATGGGCTGGGACGGCAATGAAGTGGGCTCCTTCCATGTCCACTCTGGGGCGTAAGTGTGTCCAAGGCTCCTTGTAGCAGGGCAGAGAGAGGATGTTGGGAGGGGTGTGACACTTCCTGTGAAAACTATGTGCTGGGGGCTGATGCATACTCCAGAGGAGAATACCGAGGCACAGGAGGTATCAGGAAGGATGTATGGGATTGCAGATGATGGAAACCCAGACCAAACTTCTTTTGTATGTGTGTGTGTGGGGGATTAAACTCAGGGCACTCGACCACTGAGCCCCATCCCCAACCCTATGGACAGGGTCTGGTTGAGTTGCTTAGGGCCTCCTTGTTGCTGAGGCTGGCTTTGAACTCACCATCCTCCTGCCTCAGCCTCGCGAGCAGCTGGGATGACAGGCATGCGCCACTGCACCAAGCTTCTTTAAACCCAAAGAATGTTCACTGGCCCCCATAATTAGCTTCAGGCACTGCTGGAGGATGGAGCTGCCTTCTGGCTCCTGCTCTGCCTGCCTCCGAGTGGCTGTATTCTCGGATGAGTGCCTCCCAAGTAAAGGCAAAAGTGGCAGCTGGGTCCTTAAGTACCAGCCCCAGGGAAAGAGAGGGTCCTTTTCTCAATGATGATACCATCGAAGTCCAGGAAAGACGCTCATTGGTCCAACTTAGGTCATGTGGTCCCTTCTGGACCAATCACAATGCTTACAAGAATGGGATGCACTGATTGGCTAGGCTGGGTCACATGCTCATCCCTGAGGTCAGCTCCATTTTCCCAGGTTGACTGCGAAGGCTCCCTGCGGTTCTTGAGTCTTGTTTGAGTCTCTTGAAGAGAGAAAAACAGGGCTCAAAAGCAGACACCAATCCTTGTCCCGAATAACATAGGGATCAGCGAGTTGAAACATAGCCATTTTCTCTAAAGTGCCTCCTGGGAAGAGAGGAGGGATCAGGGCTTCTTCTTCACTCATTCATTTGCCGAATATTGATGGGGCTCCTCCTCTGTGCCAGGCGTTCGGCTGGGCCCTGGGGGACAGTGAGCCACACACGTCCCTAACCAGGAGGCTGCCTGCTGGCGGGGAAGCTGACATTTTACAAATGATCTTCAAATTATCAAATTATACGAATGCTTCGAAGATACAGTCAGGGACCGTGGCCTGATTCGGGACTGGGTCAGATGGCCCTGATGACGTAATGAATTATACTGGGACCTGAAGGGACACAAAACTGGGCCAGGGGAAGAATCGCTGGGAGGATGTTCCCGGCGGAAGAAACGGCACGATCAAAGGCCCAGCGCCGTGTGTGTGTGTGTGTGTGTGTGTACGCGTGGCACATCCAGGGCCATGAAGGCCGGGGACCGCTGGGCCGTCGGGAGTCTCTCCCATCCTTTCCTGACCAGGGTGGGTGCCTCTGTAGGGTGACCGTCTCTTTCCTTTCCTAGATGGGTTTGCTCTCAGTTTCCCGGATACCGAGGTTTCCAGTATGTGCTGGAGAGTGATCACCACTCGGGTGACTACAAGCATTTCCGGGAGTGGGGCTCCCACGCCCAGACCTTCCAGGTGCAGAGCATTCGCAGGATCCAGCAGTGAGCTGCGCGGAGGAGCGCATGCGCGCGTGTCTGTGATGGCCTAGCTCTGGTCGCTGCCACCACCTCTGCTTCTGCCTCCCCTCGCAACCCCGCCAACCCGGCGCCTGTGTCCGCCAGTCCATGCACAGCACAGAAAACTCAAAGTAATAAAAAAAAGAAAAGAAGGTCTGGTGTTAGCTATGCTTGTCAATTTTACTGATCTCAAAGAACCAAGTTTTAGCTTGATTCATTTTCTCAGTGATTGGTCTGTGCTTTTTTGTCTGTGCCTTTCTATTTTTTTTTTTTTTTTTTAAATTTTGAGACAGGGTCTTGCTAAATTCCCAAGGCTGGCTTGAACTTGCCATCCTCCTGCCTCAGCCTCCCAGATAGCAGGGATTACAGGCATGCACCACCATGCCTGGCTACAGGTGTGTTATCTAAGTTCCAAATACTATTAGAATTTTCTAGATACTTTATTTTTATTTAATTTTTCAAATAGAGCTGGGGTTTGAACCTAGGGCCTTGTGTCTACTGGGCAAGTGTCTACGATTGAGCTAAACCCCAGTCCTATTTTTGTTAACTTAAAACAAATCCACTGTGGTCCGAGAACATGTTCTATGAGGTCTCAGTCTTTTGAAATGTACTGAGACTTATTTTGTGACTGAGTATGTAGTCTATCTTTATGGACTAAGAGGAGAGCTTGAACACTATGTTCTGTTGTGAGTCGGTGTTTTTCCAATGCCAGTCAGGTCAAGTTGGTTGGCAGTGTTGGTTAGATTTTTCTAGATTTCTGCTTATTTTCTAAAGATTGCTCTTTGTCAATCATGCAGGGAGAGCCATTCATGTCTCCCACTAGGGTTGGGATTGATGTCCTTTACCATTGTCCATTTTTCCTACTTTTTTCTTCAAGAATTTTGAAGCTCCCTTGTTAGGTGGACATTTATTGACGATGGCTATCTTCCCCACAGATCATTCCTAACGTGGTTTGCAAAGCCACACAGGCAGGAAGCCACCTGTCTCCCACATGGCAAAGCCTCTAATGCCCCTTTTCTTCTCTCCAGTTCTCTTACATAGAACATCTAGTAGTACCTCATTTAACACCCTTGGCCTTCTGAAGAAAGCCCATAAAACAAAGAAAGTCCTGCTGGGTGCTATGATGCACGCCTGTAATCCCACAATTTGGGAGGCTGAGGCAGGAGGATCGAAAGTTCAAGGCCAGCCTCAGCAATTGAGTGAGGCCCTAAGCAAGTCATCAAGACCCTGTCTCAAAATAAAAATAAAAAAAAAATAAAATAAAAAGGTCTAGGGATGTGCCTCAGTGGTTGAGTGCCCTTAGGTTCAATCCCTGGTACCAAAAAAAAAAAAAAACAATTTAAAAAAACCAAGTCCCGGGCTGGGGTTGTAGCTCAGTGGTAGAGTGATTGCCTAGCATGGGTGACGCATTGTGTTTGGTTCTCAGCACCACATTCAAATAAATAAATGTCCATCAACAGCTAAAAAAAAATACATATATATATATATATACAAATATATATATATATATATATATATATATATATATATATATATTAAAAAAACCCCAACAAAACCCAAGTTCCACTTTGCTTGCAGCCTGAGAGTTTCTCTCGCCCTCTTTCTTCTCTGCCCACCCCCCTTGTTCTTTGCTTTTTCTTTTTTATATGAATTATCTAAACCTGGCTCTTTTTCCTGGATCCCTGGGGCCCATCTTCCTCTACCCACAAATGTCCCTAATCTGTTGAGAGGGACAGGAAAGGGTGGGAATCTGAAGAGTGCAGGAAAAGATAACATGTGCCGGCTCAGGAAGGGGAGGCGAGAGTTTAGAAATACTTACATTCAGGAATTTTTAAGCTGCCTGTCATCATCCCCTGCAGCCCTAGGTGGTCTTCTATAAAGAGGACCGTCCCCAGGGAGCCGTGCAGGAGATAAGACAGTGTGAGGACCCCACGAGAAAGGGGCCATCTGGGAGCCGCCGGGGTCAGCGGCCTCTGCTCAGAACTTAGGATCTTAGACCTTCAGGCCCAGGGCTGGGAGGAAGTCAGCTCCGAGGTTTGGGGAGGGGGCACTCAGGTGGGGGAGGCCCTGGGAAACCGGGGGAGATGGGACACACAGAGTCCTTTTCCTGGCCCAGTTTGTTGGGGCCAGAGGAGGGGAGATGGCAGGGGAGATGGCAGGACTGGACGGGTGATAAGGAGAGGGCGGGGGTGGGGACAGGCCCTCCTTGGTACTGGCCTCTGCTCAGACCCCCCCTGGGACTCAGTCCCTGGACGCTGGGCCACCCTCCTGACACCTCCACATGAGACCACATACAAGTCAACCAGAACGCATCCCAAACTCCACTTTTGGAATGCACCAGGCCTGGGGGCCTGGGGGCCTGGGGGCCGAGAACTTGCCCAGCCTGCAGGAGGCTAGAACAGCCTCAGAGCCCAGTTGCTATCACCCTCTCCACTGGCGCTGCACTGGTCCAAGCACCCCAGTCTCTCCCCTTTGAGTTTTCCCTGCGTCCACCTCTGCCCTTACCTGTTCCCATCTCCACTTAGCACCCAGGGTGCTCTGGTTACTAATGCAAGGAAGATCTGGTCGCTTCCGCTCAGAACCTTCCCAGACTCCCTCTCCTGTTCCAAGAGAAAAACAGACACAACTTTTCCCTCTCATCTGTCTTGCCCGGGGCAACTCCAACCTCAGGCCCCTAGGTTGGCCCTTCTTTGAATGTGCCAGGTGTGTGAATCAGCTCTTCACAGATGCCACAGCCTGGGGGGCTTAAACCACAGAGCTGACTTCCTCCTGCACCACCTCCCTGGTGACTCGTCCTCGATATAGACCACCTCTTGGATCAGATTAGGATTCCAAAGGTCCCATTTGTACCCTACCTCTTGACCTAGAACACCACTGATAATACTGTGTTCACCTCTTTCACATTCGATATAATTTAAATCTCACAGCAACTCCTTGACGTCATTATAGTCTCTTTAAAACCCAACAGAAATTTAAGGCTCAGAGAGGTGAAGCAACTTGTCTGAGGCCACCCAGCTTTGTAAGAGCATTTAGCCTACAACCGGTTGTTCAAGATTTGGGGAGTGTATTAAAGAGATAATGGTAGTTTGAGGTTTACAAATAGAAAGTTGCTGAGTTCATGTCTTCCCTTAAAAGAGTTAAGAAAGCAGCCCCTCGGGTTTTGGTATGAAGAATGGCACAGCTTCTTATCCACCATCGGAATGTGTCCCTGGGGGCTAAGCAGGGCGCATTCGCTGAAGGAAGGAAAGAACCTCACTGGAATTTGATGGTGGCTCCGTGATGAGCCAGCTCCGGCCAGAGCCAAGAGTGAGGCAGGCAACCATAAAAACCAGGTCCCCAGATGTGAAAAGAGACAATTTGTCAGGGGTGATCTCAGGAGGGAAGGAAAGAGAGCGTGAAATTATTTTTCATATCTTGCCAAGAGACCAATTTTCCTGTTGTGAAGGAAGGAGCTTCAATTATTGAAGCTATTTGGTCAGAAGTAAGTGGTCGGCAGGGAACACGCATCATCCAGAATGCAGCGCTCAGCCAAGAGGACTGACCACCAGGTTCAGGACCCGGGAGTCCCAAATCAGCAAACTCTTGGCCCAGAGAGGGGCAGGGACTTGTCCAAGGCCACACAGCAAGCACCATGAAAGCTGCTGCCCCTGACAACCTCACCCTCAGCCACTCATGCCTGCTCCTTTGTCCACCCCGTCCTCCCTGCGGCTCCTCCCCTTCCCTCTGTCCACCGGCTTCTTCCACCACTGCCCCGGAGTCACTGTCCACGAGCTAACTCTTTGGCAGGAAGCCGGCGCCGTGTTGCACCTGTCATGGGAGGCTGGGGCTGGAGGTGGAGAGTTCGAGGCCAGCCTCAGCAACTTATTGAGGCCCTAAGCAACTCAGTGAGACCCTGTCTCTAAAAAAAACACAAACTAGGGCTGGGGATGGGGCTCAGTGGCCAAGGGCCTCTGAGTCCAATCCCTGGCACCAAAAAAAAAAAAAAAAAAAAAAAAGCAGCATCAGATCAAAAGGAAGGAGCCATCACTTGTGCTGAGGGGCAGGAGCTGGAGGTGTCACACACCTGGGCTTGTGGGAGGAGGAGGCGGGAGAGGAGGAGGGCTCCCAGAGGAGGGGAGAGCTTCTCCTGCACCAGAGGAGCCTTGGCAGCGCGTCTATTTATTATTAACGAGGACCCAGCAAAGAGGATGACGGCGACGACGCGCCAGGGCCTTGCGTGCGAAGCCAGAGACGGGCGACGCGGCGCTGGGCGCGGGCCAGGCCCCTGCCCCAGGAGGGCGGGAGCAGGTGGCGCCCCGCCCCGCCCCTTCCTGTCGCCCCCGGGCACAGCTGCGGCGATGACCAGATTAATGGAGGGGAAACAGGGCGGGCAGGGGCCCTTCCTGCCGCCAGCGGCGCCTCACATCAGCTCCTGGGCAGGTCTGTGGCACTCCTGGGACGCTGGGCAGCCCGGGGAGGAGCAAAGACTCCCTCTGCCTCCTCTAGGAGGGGACACGCTGAGCGGTCTGGTCACTGGATGGGGACAGGGATGGTGGGCACAGGACCCCATCTAAGCGGGAAGAGGCCCCTCTGGATCGGTGGCTGGAGCAAAGGGCTCTTGGTTCTGGGCTTGAGGGGTGGACCGTGGACTGCAGGTGCCACTTGTCCCCAAAGTCAACCTGGATCACCTTCTATGACATTGATGCCCTCCCACCGTTTAGCATATGTGCCCCCAAATTCCCTCTCCCTGGCTTTCTGTGTCTCTAGACATTTAAAGAAGGGTCTCTTGCCTGCCGGTGGCTCAGGCCTTAATCCCAGCCGCTCAGGAGGCTGAGGCAGGAGGATCTCAAGTTCAAAACCAACCTCCGCAAATTCGCGAGGTCCTAAGCAACTCTGTGAGCCCCTGTCTCTAAATAAAATATATAAAAGGGCTGGGGATGGGGCTCAGTGGTAAAGCATCCTTGGGTTCATATTCCTGGTACCTAAAGATAAAAATAATAATAATAATAATAAAAAGAAGGGTCTCTGTTTCATGAAAATCAAAGGGAGATCAGTAGAGGAAAGGGACTTGGGGCGGAGGCCGGGAAGGAGGGATACTGGCCAAATTATATTGTTATGTTGTGGTATGCACGAATATGTGGCAACAAATTCATCATTATGTACAACTATAACGCATAAGCAAGTGGAGAAAATAAAATAAAATGTAAAACAGAGAGAGAGGGAGAGGGTTCTGCCATTTACATCCAAACAAGCCCTGATCTTACTCTCTGGAACCCACTGGAAGAAGCAGACAGCCAGCCTCTCATCCCCCACCCTCCACCCTGCCCCAGCGGGGACCCTGGTGCCTTCCACCTGTGAGAAGGTGAGCCCCCTTTTTTTCCCTGTAACTAGGAGCTCTGAGCCCTTTGGTGCGGAACGCCCAGGGCTTGGTGCCCATCATCACCCTCTTTTTCGGTCTGAGTCATTAGGCACCCCTGGCCCAGATGAGGGGGCTGAGGCTGAAAGAGACCCTGATGTGCTTAAGTCTGGACACAGAACCAGAAGCAGAGCTGGGGGTCCAACCTGGGCCCCCTGACTCCGTCCAAGAGAGAGAAGCTTGTGTCCCGATTCTGCCCGGTGGGAGGCTGACCTCTCCTCTGCTGTCAGCTAAAGGCTCTGGCACCAGCTCACCAAAGTTCCTTAGCACCCTTGGTCTCCCCCAGCCCACCTGGCTCTTCCCGGGCTCAGGTCGTCTCCGAGGCCAAGAATCGGCCTCTAGAGACCTGCCCCGCACTGACACCTGGTGGTAAGAAATGGAAACGCACCCACCAACCCCCTGTCCGAGGTTGGAAGTCTTGCTCTGGGGTAGGGGGGTAGAGGGATGGGGAAAAGGGGATGAGAGTTAGTTCCTAGGAGGTTAGGACTCTGAGATGAGATTAGGAACCCGGGCATCCTTTATTACCCACATATGGCTGATGTTCTTTTGGCAGACATTGGGCACTTGTGAAACAAATTCCTTTCCCTTTTCACCTTGGCTTCCAGGATGCTCCAAACCAATTAGTTCGCTCTTATCAACTGCATGGAGCTGACTGACAGGAATCTGGAAGGGGAACTCTATCTCTGATTCTATATCCCTTTCCTTGGGTCTTCTTTTCCACCTGGTTTTTGTTTTGTTTTGTTGGTATGAGGGGTTCAATCCCGGTGTTTAACCACTGAAGCCCATCCCCAGCCCTGAATTACCTAGTTGCTGAGGCTGGCTCTGAGCTGGCCAGCCTCCTGCCTGGGCCTCTCAAGTGGGATGACAGGCGAGCGCCACCGCACCTGGCGTTTCCTACTTTGTTTTCTGATGGAGAAATTCCTTCTTGTTGGGCTGAACTCGGGGGCTCCTGCGTGGCAAGTGCTCTACCACTGAGTCACACCTCAGCCAGGGGGTGTCTTTATAGCCACTTCACTCTCCTCAACTTAGGGACAAGAAGGGACAAACCAGGACGATTCGGTTAGAGAGAGCATGCTTGTCTTCTGGAAGCTTCTCCCTGCAAGTGGGCACAGGAACCGCCGCCTTGCAGGCTTTCGTGTGGATTCAGGGAAGCGCTGAGGGGTTATTAGCCTCCACTCTGTTTGCCGTGTCCCCAGGGCTCTGTGCTGTTTGCTTCGGGCCAGCCAGAACGCAAGGGGCAGCAGGGCATCCGTCACTGGCCAGCCACCCTGTGCTCTGCAGGCCCAGCAGGAGCTCCTGCTACAGCCTGGTCCCGGAGGCCAGCCCCTGCCTGCTCCCAGAGCACTTGGCTCTGGAACCCCGCACCTCCCCGCTGCAGGCGCCCTGGTGTTCCCAGCTCATGCGCAGAGAGCCAGATGCAGCTCATAAATAAGGAATGTACTGTTCTGCAGAGCGGCTGCGGCGGGGCCGTGCGGGGGCGGCGGGCGGGAGCAGAGGCGGCCCCCCGGAGGCAGGGAGGACCATGCAGGAGGCCTGGGACGTTGGGAAGGGATGGGGTGACAGTGGTGGGAGGGGGCCCCACAGGGGAGCACCTGGAGGCAGACCCTGGGGGCTACACGTAGCTCAGGTACTTTCCTGTAGGTCAGCTCCGCCTCAGTCTACCTGTCTGTAAAGTGGGGACATACCATCCCCTGGGGCCGTTTAGCTATTGCCTTTGTAGCACTGGCCCCAGAACCTGGCACAAGGTACAAGCTCACTATTTGCCCCAGGCTTCTTCAGCGGTTCTCCTAAGAACTTTGTGTTTATATTGTGGGGGACACCAGGGGGTCTGGGGTCCTAGGGAGAGGGCAGAAGACCGTAGAGGGGATGCAGGTGACAGGAGCAAGTGCTCAGAGCTGTTTGAAGATGCCACCACCAACCCAGACAGGCCAGCCGAGTTTCTGACGGGGGGTGTCTCTGCAGCCATTGCAGGTGGGCCTTGGGGTGCCCATTGGTTTGTAAGGGAGAGGGTGGTCCTTGGACAGCAGATGGAGCTGGGGACCCTGGGCGCCCTGAGACTGCACTGTCATCACAGTCGTGTTGGAGCTGAGACTCAGATGGGCCTCCTCTGGACATGTTTGTCCATTTGTGCGATGGTTCCCACGAGGCTTCCCAGAAGCACAGCATTTTAAACTTCAAGACTTGGTGTGCTTGACCCACGGACACCTGGGGTCCAGCCCTGGAGATGGGGTGGGGGTGGGAGACAGGTCAGGGTGCGCCCTCCCTACAGATGGACGAATGGATGAGACCTAATCCCACCTTGAGATCAGCCTGAAGGAGAGGGGTCCAGTCACCTGGGACGAGGTGATTTCCTAAGAGGAACCGCAGTCCCCCAGAGGTCAGAGGAGGCTCCCTGGTGCCTAAGGGCTGGGAGGTGTGCGGCCGGTGGGGGGTGCCTGGGAGCTGGGTGGGGGTGCGGGGCGGGGCCTTGAACGCGATGCTAAAGGTGGCCCTGTATCCTAAGGCCAGTGGGCGGGCAGGGGAGCTATGGGGTTGTGCTTTTCCAGACTCTTCCGGCTTCTTCAAGGGGACAAATAGGAGGGGACCCCCATAGGAAGCGACGGGGCAGGGAGCGTGGTGGCGACTGGTGGGGGCGAGAACTTGCAAACCGTTCTAGAGGATGCCGTGGGGGCCGGGGGTGAGGGCGGCTGTGTGTGGGGGGTGTCTTTTTGGAGTCTTCCGCGCTCTCGGCCCCGCCTCCGGCCCCACCCCCGGCCCCTTCTGCCCCGCCCCTCGCAGCGGTGGGAGGGAGGAGAGGGCAGCTGCTGGGCGGCTGGGAGCGCCGGGAGCAGGTGCGGGGCGTGCAGGGCTCTGTTTGCAGATGGATAACAAGATGGGGTGGGTGGGGTGCACGCCCGGTCCCCCTTCTCTTTTGTCTGTCTGGACACAAAGACCCAGACAAAGCAGCCGTGGACTGAGGACGGGGCCTGCGCTGGGCTCGCACAGGCCGGAGACCCAGGGGAGGCGGGGAGGGGGTGAGGGGCGGGGCGGGAGGGGCAGGGCAGGCGCGGAGGCCCCCTGACCCAGGCAAAGCCTCCTGGCCTCACAGCCTCGCTCTGGGCACTAGAAAGTGAAGAGGTTGGCCAGCTGGGGGTCCCTGAACTTTGCCATCCTGATGGTGGGTCTCCTTCTCTTTTTGGGAGGAGAGTACCAGGGACTGAACCCAGGGGCACTGCTTGACCACTGAGCCACTTTTTTATTTTGAGATGGAGTCGACAAGTTGCTTAGGACCTTGCTAAATTGTCAAGGCTGGCCTCAAATTTGTGGTCCTTTGGCCTCAGCCTCCTGAGTCACTGGGATAGCAGGCGCCACCGCGCCCCGCCTGGATGGTCTCTTTTATAAGGAGAAGAGATCCTGGTTTCTGGAAAGTGGAGAAAACACATTCAGATCCTGTCCATGGAGGAGAGGCCCCCAGATAAAAAGTGACCAGGAACCCAATGAGACATAAACTGTCTTTCCCATTCCCATCCCCCCTCCCTTCCTTTCGTTCCCCTTTGTCTAATCCAAGAAATTCCATACTTCTCCTTCCTACCTTCCCTTGTTATGGATTAGCACCCACATATTAGAGAGAACATTAGCTCCCCAAACTGTTTGTCTAGATCAACCTCTTGTCTTTATATGTTACCCAACCTCAGGTATTTTGTTATGGCTAAAGAAAATGGAGCTTAGATATAGCTTTTCCTGAAACCATGCATAGTACTGGACTTATTTCTGCTACTTGAGACCCAGACAGTCCTGACATAAAATAGTGATTGATGCAGTAATCAATCAGCAGCTGGTGTAGTGTCAGCACTTGATAGATCAATCCTTCCTTCCTTTCTTTTTTGGTACTAGGGGTTGAAGCCAGGGGCACTCAACCACTGAGCCACATCCCCAGCCCTTTTTTGTGTTTTTAGTTTAGAGACAGGGTCTCACTGAGTTGCTTAGGGCCTCACTAAGTTACTGAGGCTGGCTTTGAACTTTTGATCCTCCTGCCTCAGCCTCCTGAGCCGCTGGCATTACAGGTGTGCACCACCATGCCGGCACCTTTCTTGACCACAAAGACTTTCTGTGTTACTAACTCAAGTTCCCACAAGCCCTCTGGACTTCATTAGGACTACAATATCAGTGACTGGCACTTGTGAGTTGACTTCTGTCTTTCCCCCCAGCCTGTGGCTCTGGGGTCAGGGGCTCTCTCCCACCTCTCCCATGCCAGGTTGGCAGGTAATGGGTGGAAGCTTCTCAAACCAGGTAGGCCTCAGGTTGGACTTAGGGTTGGCTCTACTGGGGAAGGCTGGGCCGTGTAGGGGTCAGGGGGCCACAGACAATCCCCTGTCCCCATGGAGGATGTCCCCTGACACTCACCTCCCCAGACACACCCTAATGCAGGCTCCTGCAGCTCCTTGCTGATGGCTTTCTCCAGCCAAGGGCACGTGGTCTGTCTGTGCCTGGAGCAGCCTGCAGGTGGCAAGGGGTCAGTGCACCAGGAACGTCCTTCAACCTGACAGGTGACAGTTGGAAGGTAAGAATCGTGGCTCCCTTCACCTTAGGTGGGCAAGTCTCACACAGACTCCCAGAGGACCGCAGGAGGACTCGGTCCTAGTTGTTCCCAGAACTTGCTCATAGTTATGGACTCAATTGTGGTCTCCTTCCCAAGTCCCCACGTTCAAGCTTTAACCAGTGACGTACTTAGACAAGGAGCCTTTAAAGAGTATAATGAGGGCTGGGGATGTGGCTCAAGCGGTAGCGCGCTCGCCTGGCGTGCATGCGGCATGGGTTCGATCCTCAGCACCACATACAAAGATGTTGTGTCCGCCGAAAACTAAAAAAAAAAATATTAAAAAAAATGTGAAAAGACTTAAATATGTCTAAAAAAAAAAAAGAGGTATAATGAGGTCATAAGGGTGGGACCCGAGTGTCCTTCGAAGAAGAGAAAGAGACACAGGGTGTGTGCACAGAGGTCATGAGAGGTTCCTCAAAAGATCAGGAATGGGAACTCCCTGGGACCCACCTGCACCCCTCCTTGGTACTCGTCCCTGAGAATTAAAGTCAGCAAGTGTTGTGGTTTGGATGGAAGGTGTCCCCCAAAAGGTCACATGTAAGACAGTGCCAGATGGTTTGGAGGAGAAATGATTGGGCCAGAGCCTTAACCTAATCAGCGACCTCGGTTAATCTCTGATGGGATTAACCGAGTGGTCATGGAGGCAGGTGGGGGGTGGCTGGAGGGGGTGGCGTTGGGGACGTGGCCTTGGGTGTGTATTTGGTATCTGGAGGGTGGAGTCTCTCTGCCTGCTGGTCCCCACGTGAGCTGCTCTCCTCGGCCACCCTCTCCCTCCACGATGTCCTGCCTCACCTCGAGCCCGAGGAATGGAGCCTGCTGTCTCTGGACTGAGACCTCTGAACCACAAGCCCTCAATAAACCTTTCCTCCTCTACATTGTTCTGTCGGGACTTTTAGTCACAGCAGCAAAAAAAGCTGACTACAGCAACCTATTTGAGACATATTTATACCAGTTCATTCACAACCGCCAAGTCACGGAACCGGCCCAGGCGTCCATCAAGAGATGGACGGATGAGGAAAATGAGGTGCGCCTCCACCGCGGGGTCCACTCAGTCACAGAGTGAGGTGATGTGCTTGGCAGAAATGGGTGGAACTGGGAACATCACACAGAAGGAGCTAAGCCAGACACAGGAAAGCTAAAGATCCTGTGATCTGGTGACTCTCATGAAAGTGGAGGGGAGAAGAGAGAAGGGCAGCAGACAGAGGGGGAGGGAAGGGGAGGGATGGTGTGGGGATCGATCACGTTGTGCTAGGTGCGTGTGTGGATGCGTTGCAGGAGCCACTGTCACGTGTGATTAAAATGCAACATGAACCAAGGGTGTTCCTTCTAGACAGAGGAAGAGCTGCTTCAGCCTTGGTCCCGCCCAGGGCAGGCAGGGCCCTGAGTGCAGCCAGAAGGCGCCCAGCGTGGTGGTGGGCTCCTTGTGCAGCTGGCCATGGGGCAGTGCCTCCCCTCCCCGGGGCAGGATGACGGGGCATGAATGCAAAGAGCGGCCCGAGATTCTGAGCACGGCTTTTGCAGTCCCAGAGCTCTGGGTCCTGTCCCAGCTTCCCTGCTGGCTGGCTGACTCCGGGGGAGCCACTTTCCTACTCTGGTCTCACCTCCTGGTGTGTTGGAGGTGATACCAATACTCTCTCAGGGGGTTCTGGGAGGGACCAGGGGTAAAGCACTCACGATGGCATCCATGGGTCAAGTTCACTGCATCTGAAAGTGATTCTCGGGGGAGGGAGGGGTAGGGAAGTTTGGGAGCTGATGAGATTGCTGGAGAGTGTGTCCACTCCCGAGGGGACACCTCTCTAGGGAGACCCCTTTCCTGGCCGTACTGGCAGGGTCAGCATTCTCCCTCGGGCTGCAGGGGGTATGGTGAACTCGAAGGCCATCTCGCCTGCAGGTCCAGGAAGCCATGGTGCCTCCTGGGGTTGGGGGAGGTGATAGGTCCACTTACAGGTGAAAACTTGATTCTGAAGTGCGTCTTTGGTGATGCCTTCCTCTGTTGTCATGACAACCAACCCTCCATAAGAAGTGGCTCAAGTCGCCTTCAAGAAGGCAGAAGGGGAACACTGTCGAGTCTCTTTGGGATGCTCTTTTATCTGCTCAAGGCTCCGGGGGCTCAAGTTAGTGTCACCCATAAACATCTCCCGCGAGGCCGAGCTCCTGGCCAGTTGTGGGGAGGATGGCGTCTGTGACTTGGGGTGTGCTCTTCCAAGTCCTGGGTCTGCTCTAGCCATAAGGTGAGGGTCAGAGTCACACGGATGGGGATGTGAGAGGGAAACAGTTCTAGCTCTTGAATTTGCAAATCCCAGAGGTAGTTGTGCCAGTGCCCCAAGCCCAAAGGAAATGAAGGAGGTCACTCAAAGTCCCCAACTCTCCTTAGGAGAACAGAGGACACTAGGGAAGTTTGACTCACCACAGAGGCACTCACAGGTGGACCCAAGGAAGTCAAAGGACCACCTGGATCCCCGAGGAGACTCAGTTCCATCTTCCCAGCATGAAGAAGTGTGTGTGTTAGAAAACTGGGACAGATGACAGCCAGGCTGGCCCAGGCTGGTTTCGGGGGTCTGAAGGATGTGGGAGTCTGTTCCCTTCTTGCATTGCTCACTTTACGGCTCCCTCTAAGTCCTCCTGAGTTAGACACAGGGGCCCCACAGAACCTTCTAATGGTCCCCTCTGTTGGCCATTCCTGCTGTCCTGAAAAGACGTCTCTAGGACCAACTAGGATTCATTACCACCCTCCTTTAAGAAGCCCCAGGCAACAGAAGTGTTATTGTAAGTTTGGAGGAGGGCAAGTGGCTGGATTTTGTTTTTCCAAATTCATCTTTGAAATGATGGGTTGATCCTCAACAGAGTTTGGGAACAGATTTTGAACAAGTGACTTGGGGATACACTCAATAGAGAAAGCGGTGAGCCGTGTGCGTCTTCTGTGTGCATGGAGAGCGCCATGCCAGACCCCACTCTGTTTTTGGTTTGCAGATGGGGAAACTAGAGTGGCGACTGAGGGGAGGTCACGAGCCTGGGTGGGGATGATGGGTGGGCGGGCTGCACAGTCTTCCTTGATTTCGCTCTGTTTCCTGGGGGTCCTTCTGACCCTTGACACTGCCAGGGTGGATGCTGGATCTGAGGGCTCCCCTGTGCCTTCGAGGTCCCTGCATGGGTGTGGGCCAGGTGTGTTAGAAGTGAGCTTATAGGAGCTGGTGCGGTGAAGCACGCCTGTCATCCCAGCAGCTCTGGAGGCTGAGGCAGGAGTTCAAAGCCAGCCTCAGCAATGGTGAGGCCCTAAGCAACTCAGTGAGACCCTGTCTCTAAATAAAACACAGAATAGGGCTGGGGATAGGCTCAGTGGTGGAGGGCCCTGGGTTCAATTCCTATAACTACTTCCATCTCCCCGCCCCCACACAAAAATGAGCTGTAGTTGTGTCGAGACAGGTTTGGATATTCTGAAGACCAGGCTGGTGGGTCCCAGCAAGATGTGCGGTAAAGAAGATGGAACTGTAAGGATGAGCTCAAACCCCACCCCGGTCTCTTAACAGCATCAGTGAACAGCTGTCATTGTTTCTCATTGTCACTTTATCTGAGCAATGATGATGATACCATAGACACCACAGCCTGAAAATGAAAGGAGGTGACCAGTGTACTAATAAAAATGTTCTGAGCCCTTGATAAGCGCCAGTCACTGTGCTGAGGACCCTCCCTTATTTAGTCCACACGATATTATGTGGATTTTGCTTTATTATTTCCACTTGAAGGAATAGAAACCGAGTCCCAGGTCACACCTGGTTGGTGCAGGGACACATTGAAATTCAAACCCAGTCTGGTTCTAGAGACCAATGGAATGTTCTGGCAAAGTGGTTCTCCAGCTTGCACGTGCATTAGAATTCCCTGGGGGTCCTGTTAAAATGTGGATCTCTGGTCTTAGAGTGTCCGAGTCAGGAGCATCGGGCCACCCCAGATTTTGCATTTCTACCATTTTCCCAGATGACGCTGTTGGTGCTGGACAGAGTGTCAGCAGAATCACACTCCAGGGCCAGTTTTCAGTCTCCCTGTCTTACAAGAGACTAGGGATTAAGGAGAGGGAAGTTAAAACTCTGAGCGTTCCCAGGACGAACGGTGTGTATCAGGGGCAGAGCCCCAGCGTGAAGTCACACACCTGGGTCCCATCTTGACTCCGCTGCACCCAGGTGCCCATCCAGCAAGGTTACCCGAGAGGCCCACCCCGAGCCCCGCGGCTTCAACCCTCGGCGCGCCAGGACCTCTCCCTTCCCTCCTTTTAACGCTGGGTTCAGGTTTCTGTCCCCAGGTGTGCACGCTTCCAACCCTAGCGCGCCTACCCAGCCTCGAGCTCTCGCCGGCCGAGTCCGGCCCTGCCGCGTTGCCATGGCAGCGCCGCGGGCTGGGATGCCGGAGGCTGAGCGCACCGCCCAGCTCACCCCTTTGTGCTGTGGGGGCGGCGGCGCGCTCCCCCACCCAGGCCCGGCAGCACCTCGCCTCCGGGGCCCGGGACTCTGGGGCCGGAGGACGGGGAGCGAGCGCGGGGCGGCAGGGGCGCGGGGAGCGGGAGGGGGGCAGAGGCGAGGGCGGGGTGGGGCGCCTGCGCCGGGCAGCGGCTCCCGCATTAAAATTTCATGGGCGCCGCAGCAGCTACAAAGACGACGCCGGCTGCGCCCGGGGACCGGAGGGAGGGAGGCTGCGGACGAGCGCGGGGAGGAGTTTGCGATGGGAGGCGCTTGCAGGGGCTCCCCCAGTTCTGCACTGTGAGCCGGGGCACAAAGCCCTCTGCACTCCGCCGCAGGACCGCGGACCCCAGGTAAGCCGGGCCCCGTCCAGACAGCCTCGCTCGCCAAGATCCTAGTCCCCGCGCGGGCTGTGGCTTAATCCTCCGAGGTCCCACGTTCCCAGCGCAGGGTCCAGGGGGTGACAAACGCCGTCTGGAGCGCCCCGCATTTGATGGATGAAGAGGCGCCCAGCCTGCGGTTGTCCCTGCGGCCAAGTCTCCAGCCCGGCTGGGGCGTGGGGAGGGGAAGGGGAAAAGCGCTGGGTGTCCGGGTAGGAGGGGGCCCTTGCAGTCGTGATCAGAGGGGGGAACAAAGACTCTCCCATTCCCCCCAGGACCAGACAAACGCGAGGGTGGAGGACCCCAAACACCTCTGACCACCAGGAGTAGGTAGCTGGCCAAGCCAGCGATTGAGCCCAAGTAGTCTTGGAACTGCAGGGTGGGGTGGCGGGGCGGGGTCCTTCAGCTCCCCTTCCTGCATACCCAGCCCCCCACCTCCAGCGCCTGCCATTCCTTCACTTCTGGGACTCAGATACCAGAGGTTTAGCATCCAATGCGGTTCCAAAAGGATAGAGAGGGCCGGTCATCCATCTCAGAGAATAATAATAACGACATTGTTCATGATGAAAGATTCCACATCAGTTTGTGGGGCAGTTACTCTGTGCCCGAAGCCTGCTCGGTGCTCCGCATGCATTATCACAACAGTCCCACGAGGTGGCAAGAACCCATTTTAAAGATGAGGAAATGGAGATCCAGAGAGGTTTAGCGACCCATCCAAGGTCACACAGCAGTGATTTTGAGTCCAGACATGACGGACTCTAAAGCCATTTGCACCTTTAAAAGCCCCCCCCCCCCCAGACGCCGGGACCCACTCGCTTTACTCCCCATCTCTCCTGGCTCTAGTACGCTTGCTGGAGAGGCTGGGAATTTGGGAGGGAAGGGATCAGATCTCTTTTCTTCAAAGCAGGGCCCTAAACTAGAGAAATTGTTTCTCGGACTGTGCAGCCCGAGGCTGGATTAGGAGCTCTGGATTCCCCACTCTCGTCCCAGGCTCCAGACCAGAGGCTGCGGTGCGCCAGGAATTGCTGGCGCGCACACCCCACTGCGGTACGGCGGCGGGGAAATCGCCCCCACCTGCTGCGGAGGTGGGGTGGGAGTGTGGGGGGGGAGCCCGGGGCGGGGGGAGAACTTGCGGGAAGCGGCTTTGTTTTGCTCGGTGCCAGCCGCGGGTTCGGCGCCGTCCAGAACACAGCCCTCGCTCTGGGCACTGCGCTTTCTTCCCAAAGCGCGTCCGTATTTGGGGGAGCACCTGGGTGCGCGGCGATCTCCTGGGAAGGGGGGCGGGGAGACGCCGGCACAGATGAGTAATTCCACTTGACAGACGGGGAAACCTGAGCTCCGCGGGGCCCAGACTTGAGGGGCATTGCTTCCATCACGCAGATGTCTCGGCCACGTGGCCAGGGGGATGCGTCAGCAGATTCGGGGTGGGGCCGGGCCTCTGGGTATTTACTCGCGGCCCCTCCTCCTCCTCCGCAGCCGGCAGGTGGTCGGAAAGGCGCGCACCCCCAGCTCGGACCCGGCAGCCGTCTGGGCAAACGCTTTCCTCCGGCCACTTTACCATCTCCTAGCTTTGAGGGACATGGAACCCGTCCCACCTTGAGTTTTGCTTGATTTCAGGTCACCTCCAGCCGCCCCCCGCCCCCCTCCCTGCCTGTGTGATTCTCCAGGGCCGCTTGAGAGCGGTTCCCAAATCTACCCCACATCTTCCTAGCCATCTTAGCCGGTCTCCCCACCCCTCAGAGTCCTCCAAAGGCGCCATAACCCTGTGTCATCGGCTTTAGGAGAATTACTCTCTCTGTTTGCATTAAAAATGAGTTATTTTTATTTTTTGGTGATTATTTTGGGTACAGATCTAGTAAATTTAATGAACTACGTAATTACTGAAGATTTGACAAAGTCAAACACAAGGGAAGAAATCTCCATTTTCTTGCATTTCTCTCTGATCTGTTCTCTATGACTGGGAATAATCACTGACACTGAACTGTATGTGTTCTGCTTGACAGGGTGACATCAGCTCTATCTCTTTGTGATATTATGATCTTTGCAGAAATCATTGTAAGAGACGCTAGCGGTTCCTGGAGGAGAGGAACGTGCTCTACTCCTCAGCTTCCCACTTGCCCGCCTGCCAATCATTTCCATCCCTCCCCTCCCCACACCGACAGTTTCCGTTCCCTTTCCCAGACCTGGTCCATGCTTCTTCCCAGGGCAGGATTCTTCTTTGGGAGTTGATTCATCCACGCAGGGCACCGCGGGGGTCAGAGAAGGAGTGGAGAGTCACAAATCTGTGAGTCCTTCTCTCCATCTGGGTCATTTCCCTCCTCTGAGACTCAGTCTCCTCATCTGTAAAATGGGAAGGAATCATGACCCCATTTCAGGGACTGTTGTGAGGCTGTGGGCCAATGTGTGTGAGGTGACTGATACTCGGTAGGTGCTGTAAAGATAGCTGATGTCACCGTGCACCACCGGGCCCCAGCCCTGTTCACTTACGATGCACCTGGTTCTTGCACACATACTTGGTAATTTGCTTTTCTTTCCACTGAGCTGTTGGTGGCCTCCTGGGTGATTCTTGGCCGTGTTTCTGGGGCTCTGGGCTCATTGTGCAGGTTCAATGCGCTGGTGAATAACTTAAAGCCTAGCCCTTTGTTCCTAAGGGACCCTTCCCTTGTCTCTGAGGCCTGGCTCATCTGTCACTCAGCTGCATAGAACAATAGCTCAAGAGGCACAATCTGGCCCAGGGTGACATCTGTCTCCCCATCCCTTTCTGCTCTGATCCCATTGGATGAGGCAGGTGTCCCTTCTTCTCTGTGGTGCCAGGTGAGCTTCGGTGGAAGTGGATGGGTGAGTCACGGAAGGAAGGGAGGGCCTGGCCTCTTGTGGAGTGGGTGAGGGAGGGGAGCCAACCTCAGCTACCAGTAAGAACCGTTTGCCAAGGGCCTTGCTGGGTGCTGCCTCCTGGGCAGCTTGCGATGAGGCTGGCAGTGAAGCAGGACAGGGGAAACACTGAGGTTCAGAGAGGTGAAGTGACTTACTCAGAGTCACACAGCCATCAGCCTCAGAATCAGGATTCAGACCTGGCTCTTGTCTGACTCTGAACTCTATGTTTATAACTTCCACCCCGGGCCACCTCTCCCTTTAAAGGGAAGTTAATCAGTTGCCTTGAGGCCAAGAAAGCCACTGGAATAACGGGATCCTCCCAGATGACTTAGCGGTCGGGGCCAGTTTCCTAGCAGCAGGGTTATGGCCTGGGTTTTGTGGGGTGTAGGGACCTCACTTGGATCTTTTCTCCTTACCCCCAAATTCAAACCTATTTTCTTCCCCTTTGGGGTCCCGGGGGTCTTTTTAGAGCCCCAGCTGAGCCATTTTCTAGCTGGGTGACCTTGGAGCAGGGCCCTCCCCGCTGGGTTTGCCCGTCTGTAAAACGGGATACAACCTCCTGCTCAGGCCCGTCCTGTAGATGAAGGTGGCCGGTGATGCCTGTGTACTTCCTGTCTCTCCATTTTGTTTTTCCTTCCTCTTTCCTCACTTTGGAGGTCCTCTTTTGGGGGGAGGCAGGGTATTTCGGATCTCCTCTCTGATGGCCGCGCATTTGGGTTCATAAAGCCCCGGGGCTTCCTCCTCCTCTGCAGAAGCGCCTCTGTCCCCCAGCCCGCCCCTCACTCGGGGCCTCTGTTGTCTCTGGGCCTCTGAGGCAATCTGGGCCCTGAGGCCGGATCTCTGAGTCGGGAAAAGCCCCAAACCCAGAGGGATCCTGAAATGCAGCCCCTGCATGCTTCCCTTGCGCTGTTTTTTGTTCCCAAGATTAGTGGCCCTGGTTGGGGGAGGGAGGATGTTCCCCGATGATGGGGCTGAACACTGGGGACCATGGTCATGACCTAAGAGACAGGAGAGCTGGCCATGGGGTGAGACCCACGTTGACTGGATGCTCCTACAGCCTTGGCCGAGCGGCTGCCCCAGTTTTGTGGATGAGAAGACTGAGGCTCAGAGCAGGTGGGTTTGCTCAAGGTCACGCAAGGCCCAGGGGACCTCCCAAGGTGTGTTTAATGTTTTGATTGACACTGGCCCAACCAAGAGATCTTTCGGTTCCTTTGTTTGCTTTTGACCCACATCTGGATTAATTTTGGCAAAGGCTGTGATATCATAGTTAATACTAATTAACTAATTGCTTTAATAATTGTTAAGAATTAGTAATGTGCATTATTCTCCCACCTTACCTAATCACTGGCTCACTCCTGTCCCTCTCTCTCTCAATGGCAGCTGGAGGCCTCTCCCTGCTCACCCATGTGGTTCCGGACACATTCATGCAGCCGCACTGACCTGGTGGCATCTGAGGAGTACCCAAGGTGACCCTCCATCTCCTCCGAGTGTGCTGGGGGTGGCAGGCCAGCTGCACACTGTGAGGTCAGGTCAGAGGCAGGGGAGCCTCTGGTGACCCTCTGGGTAGCAGCCCCTCCCACCAGGCTTTCCCGATGGGCTCCCTGGGGGCTCCCATCCATGTGGCCTAGGTGAGATGACACGCTTCCCTGCCGACCTGCTCTGTATGGGCTCTGATGTGACAGTTCTCAGGGCCAGCCTTCTTTCGTCACATACAAACAAGTTCCTCAAAAATGGCCTCACTGATTCCCATTTGAAGCGTGCATTTCCGAGTGTTTTGACCCGTGTGTACATCCGGGTAACTGTCACCACAGCAGGATAAAGCACATCACCCTGGAGGGTTCCCATCTCACACCTGTCAGGCCCCCTGAACCCCTAGGAGACCACTGATCTGCTTGCTGGGATTCTGGGCCTGACTTACTGTTCCCAGTCTCCACACGTGGAATCTTCCGTGATTAGCTCCTCAGGCTCAGCATAGGCTTGGAGGTTCCCCATGTCACCCTCGATGTTTCTGTAATTTGTTCCCTTCTGCTGCTGAGTAGATTCCACTGTGTGCGTGGGCCACCACTCGCTTACCCATTCGTAGGGGATTTGATGGGTTTGTGCTTCCTAACTGCCCCTAGGGGGCAATATAATGCCCCAGGAGAAATATGGTCCTTATTTCTGGAACACAAGTCTCACACAAAGGTCTACTCAAAGTTTAAATCATTGGTTGGTAGAAATAATGAAATCCCTCCTATGTACCAGGCACCCGCCAAGCTTTTCCAATAATTCACTTTGACTTACAGACTGAGCCCGTAGGGTGGGGGAGGCAGGATCAGCTCACCTCCTCTCCAGGTCAGCCCCAGCTCAACCCAGGAGATGAGTCCCCCTTGAAACCTCAGATGTGTTAACGACATTAATGACATCAAGGATTCCGGGTCCACAGGCCAGGCCCAAGGTGACTGTGGGTCAAGCAGTGCTCCTCTGAGCAGCTTGGGGTCTGTTTACAGAGTGGCAGCAAGTT
This sequence comes from Marmota flaviventris, assembly GCF_047511675.1. Taxonomy (NCBI): domain Eukaryota; kingdom Metazoa; phylum Chordata; class Mammalia; order Rodentia; family Sciuridae; genus Marmota; species Marmota flaviventris. The sequence goes on along the minus strand of NC_092498.1, from coordinate 115,789,553 downwards.
CCTGGGACAGAGAGGAGAGAAGGGAATCTCCAGCCCCTCTAGGATGCGGCAGACAACACGGTAGAGCAACCTTGCAGATAAGTATTCAAATCTACCAGCCCGTGGCCAGCCAGCCCCAGCCCCCCACCTGCCTTCCCTGGTCTGTGTAGGAGAGTGGAGTGTCCTAGAATCCCAAAGAGGGAGGGGAAGTCAGAGAGGAGAGGAGGCTCTACTTTTATTTCAGGAAGAAAGAGCTCGTTCCATTTTATGGGCCTCAAAAAAAAGGTGATTTTCACACCCCACTTTTGCATCTGAGCTAGTGTTTTATAACCTGCTGTCGGGAGCTTTTATATAGCTGATTTAAATGACTTCATCTCTGTCCCTGTAGGTCTGCTGTTAGTAGGGGGCTGGGGACTTCCTGGTGATTTGGACTGGCCCATATCTTCTCAGTGGCCTTTGGTGTCCACATTCCTGAGCTTGGCTAGGGGCCCTTGGCCTTGCAGTGAAGTGTGGACGGCAGCACGGTCCCCGTGGGACACATCTTGTTAGTGCCAGGTCTTCGCTGGTGCCTGCCCCAAGTCCCAGGTGCCACAGTGAGCTCTGAAAATACGCCAAGAGGGTACCCCGATCCCCTGGCTCAGGCCACTGGTTGACGGTGATCACACAGCTGGTACCAAAAGCAAAATTCAGGATTTGGCGAGTGGGCATTCCCGGGCCTTCTCCAGACTGTGCACATAGGGTGGCCCTGCAGGCGTCCCCCCCTCCACCCCGATCTCCCCAAGCTGCTCCTGCTGCCTGGCCCATCCGGGAAGGGCAGGGGCCCTCTGTCCCGAGCTCCCTCTGAGCTGCACTGCTGGGGAGCGGGGAGGTGGGGACAGGGTCACTGCCCACTTCCTGTACTCACTAAGGATGTCTGGGGTGGATGGAAGGGAGGTGGCGGCCCAGCCTCCCTGGCTCCGAGTGGCCAGGCTTGGGCTTGGGGAGGGGGCCTGGGTGCAGTTCTCTCCTGCGGTGTGGGTGGCCCTTTTGTCTTCCAGGATGGGCCTGTGGGGTCAGCGTGGGGAGGAGCTGGGAGCCCGTGGCCTTGGCCGGGTGCTGCCAGGTAAGCCCCGGCAGGGCTGGCGCTGGGGAAGGGAGGGTCTGAGTTCCCTCTCCTGCTCGGGAGCCAGGGCTGGAAGATGGTTCTGGGGGCCTTGGTGGGGCTGGGTGGGGATGAACCGAGACCCCCGAGGTGGGCTCAGGCACGGGTCCTGCGGGTTCCCTCAGTCAGCACAGACGCGGGCCAGGTGCCTTCTCCAAGTGGCTGCTGGGATCCGGAGGTGGACACCAGAGACACGGCCCCTCCTCTCTGATCTCCCGGGTGAGCTCCCGCCCTGGGCGGTGTGTGGTGTGTTGGGGACACGGTGTGCAGAGGCCCCCTGGGAACCTTGTAAAGGGAATTCAAGCCACCTGAGGCCCCCAAAGGCCCTGTCCTTCCCTGTCCCTGCCACTTCCCTGCCCAGGATGTGCCTGGCTCCACGTGCTGCCTTTCTCTGGTCCCCTGTCCTGCTGGAGTGGGTCACTCATAGCTTCCTTCCTCTTCCTAAATTTCTTCTAAAAGATTTCACCATCCAGAGCTCTTGCATCCACCCTCTGTGGCTTTTGGGAGCCTGGGATCAGCCGCAGGGTCTCTGGATGTGTGTCCCTTGGGTGGAGGGTGGGCTGGGGGCTGTGGGGCTGGGGTGGAGGCTGCAGCCTCCCCCTCCCCCTCCCCTGCTGTGCAACCCGCCCTCCCCTCCCCTCCCCCTCCCCAGGCGGCTCTGCCCAGCGCAGCTCATCTACCTGCTCTTCTCTTTGGTGCCCGTGACTCTGCATCCTGGCTACAGTGACCTCAAGGCTGGGCCATCGCTCAAAGACCTCAGCCTTCCCTACCCTTGGGATGGAGCCTCTGGTGGATCAGAGCCCTTCTTGGTAGATGCTCAGCTGAGGACCCCATCCTGGCCCTGCGGACTCTCATCTCGCGGGTGTGAGAGGCCATGGCCTCGCTGGCTCCACCTTCTGCTTCCCGCCTGCGGGCCCGGCCCCTGGATTTCACCTCCAGTCCCCTCCACGAGAGAGCTGGGCCTGGGCAAGGCCCCCTCCCAGGGCCAGTCTTAAAGGACCCTGCAGGGTGGGGGTGGGGTGAGCTGGGTATGGAGGCCAGTCACCAGTGGGAGGCTGGACGCAGCTCCTGGGCCTCCCCGGCTGGAGTCTTTTGGTCCTTGGGTGTTTTCCGCATGGGTGACTGTCGTTTTGGGGAGTGCTTCCTGGTTGGGCTTTTCCACGTGTCTCTCCCTCCCCTCGTGGTTCCAGGGAGGAGGCAGAGGGGGGGGGGGCTGTGCTTTCCCTGTAGGGTGTCCGTCTCTGGGAGAGCGTGGGTGTCCTGAAATGACAGGGCTTCTCAGCGAGACCCAGGCCGGGGAAGCCTGTAGACACCGCCAGACAGCTCTGGATTCAAGTCCTCCGTCCAAGGAGGCCCAGCCTCCCCCAAGCCTGCTCAGGCCCCCGGGGCTTCCCGGGTCCTTGCACTGGGCTCCCGGATTCTGTCCTTGGGGGCGGAGGTTTGTGGGACAAGTGGCTCCTTGCCTGTCTGATGGCAGTCCCTTCCGGAGGGAGATCCCAGCACTTGCAGGAGAGCCCCTCCTGGTCTCCCTTAGGCCAGGGTAAAAGCCGGAAGTTGTCCTCCCAGGGCGGGAGGTGGCCGGGTTTCTCCGCGGGACTGCAGGTTCCATGTCACAGCGCTGGAGGCCGGGCCTTCAAGAGCAAGTCCAGGAAGGGGCCTCTCCACTGTGTCCTCACATGGCCTCTTCTCTGTGGAGGGACAGCAAGCAAGCTCAGGCGTCTCTTCCTATAAGGACACCAGTCCTGTGGAGTCAGGGCCCCACGATGACGTGACCTCATTTCACCTTAATTGTATCTAAATGTGCTGTCGCCAAACACAGGAACACCTGAGGGGTTAGGGATTCAGCCTGGTTGTTTCAGAGACACCTCTGAGTTCCAGAACAGGGTGGTCAGCACAAGCAGGGGTCATCTGCCTTTTGGAATGCCCACCCCCGCAGGCAGGAGATGAGCAGGCAGGTGTTGTGCTAGGGTGGGCCGCGGATGCCTGGGGACATGCAGGACTAGATGGACCCGGGGCAGGGAGCAGGGATGCCCAGGAAGGAGCGATGGCTCCAGGAGAGCTTGGGTCTTGAAGCCAGATCGGTTCTCAGGTGCGCCCCCTGCTGTACAGCCACGGGCAGGTCACCTTGGCAGCGTGAGCCCTCTGCACCAGGAGCACTCAAATGTGTTGGCACAGTGTGGGAGCCCTTAGTAGGTGCTCAATAAACACTCCAGCCCATCTAGATTTAGGATCAGACTCATCTTGGCATGGCCGACGGTGAAACTCGGCATCTTCTGATCCAGAAGCATTTCTGATTCCATGTTCCTCTGCCTGCTTCCCTAATACCCCTTTCTAAGCAGCTTGGGATGGGGTCACATTTCATGGCCTCCAGAGTAGCTCGCTGCGTTTCCTGGGGTAAATTCCTCTCATTCGAATTGAACACCTACTTTGGGCTCTTTCTTGTGCCAGCCTTTTGGGGGACGATAGGTCAAGATCGGCTATGGGTCCAACCTTTAGGATTTCCTAGTCATGATGCAGGAGGGACACAGCCAGCTCCCATGGGGAACTGGAGGGCTGGCCATGTCATAATGGAGTCTGTTGAGGCCGAGGCTCTGAGCTCTCAGAGGTGGGGTGGAGTGGGAGTGAGGGGCTACAGGCTGGAGAGGCTAGGCTTCCTAGCAAGCCAGGGCCTTGGAGGGTGAGAAAGTTGTGGCTTATCTGAGAACTTCTAGGGAGAAACTAGAGAAAGATTCTCCATTGTGACAGCAGGACTCATCAGAGCCTTGACGATGTTAATGAGGACCTCAGATATTCAAGGAGCCCATAGAAGAAGCATTCCCTGACTTCCCCGGCCACAGAATTCTTTTCTCACAGAGCATCATTAGGACTGTGGGAGATGTCAGGCTGAGTTTTGGGGGGGAGACAGAGTGGGGACAGGACATGACATGACTAGGGTACACTCGGGTGCTTTGAAATTTGGCTGGAAAGCATGCAGACGGGGAGGGTCTGGGGAGTCTGAACTTGGTTCTGGGGCCAAGGTTGATGCCATTTTTGTAGGGGTGAGGTGGGGGCAGACCAGCATTGGGAGCAGCCAGGGGCCTGGCAGCTGGTGATGGAAGAGACGTCCACCAAACAGGGTGGCTATGGGAGGTCAGACCTTTTGTGGAAGGACGCTGGTGTGTGTGTGTGTGTGTGTGTGTGTGTGTGTGTGTACGTGTGCTCACACATCAGCTCTTTGGGAAGGGGCTGACCATATCAAGGCAGGGGGTTTCCACTCAGAACAGCAGGGTCCATTTTCAGGGGAACTGAAAATGTTTGGGGGGAGACGGTCTTTGAGACCCACAGACAAGAAATAGGGACTCGTGATGCTTTGGGGCAGGGTCCGGGTGGCTAGGCTAGATCCTGGGGCGGAGGGGCGAAGTGGCAGACCCCCTGCCCTGGTCAGGCCCATGCCCAGGCTGGTGGGGTCAGGAGGCCCTGGAGCGCCACAGGAGGCCCCGGGCAGCATGGCATGGTGTGATTAACCTACTAACCCAGGGCTCGGCCGGGATGCTGTGGCGTGTGATGAGGTGCCTGGCCTTCTGCCCAACCACTAACCCACTAACCAGGCCCGAGCATGCCCTACTAACCCCGCAGCCAGACCCTACTAACCGTGCAGCTCATGGGCCTTTTCAGGGGCTGGGACGTGGGTGCAGACGAGGCTCCGGAAGTCCCTGCCCGGGCTGGGGTGTTTGTGCAGACCCAGGGTGCAGGACGGGGCGTGCAGATAGGCCTTAACCAGCTCTACCGCTTCCTCCACACCCCAGTTCTTCCCTTGCTGGTTACAGTGAGGGTGCTCACCAATATGGCAGCCTTGGTGCACGGCAGATACTTAAAAAATAAAAAAAGGTGGGGGTGGGGTGGGGGTGGGAGGCTCCGGAGACCCCATCACGTCCCCGCCTGGTCTGGTCTCTCTGGGTGTTCTGCACAGAGACCCTCTGCCCGGGGCTGGGCACGTCCCTTCCCACTTCTCCTCTCTCTCCCAGCTTTCCTTTCGTAGACGGCTCTTTTGTTTGATTACTAACTTGTCTAACCTGGGGGTGCCTCTGCTGCACCCCGATGCCCCTTCTCGAGCTCTAGACCTGTGTGTGTCCCCCTTTCTCTCCTAGCGGCTCCCGTGTCTGTCTGCTGAGGTGCTCTGTGCGCTGGTGCTGTGCTCTGACTACTAACCCGGCCCTGCTAACCCGTTCTCTACTAACCCGTTCTCTACTAACCCGGCCCTGCCGAGCTCTGGGCCCCCACTGGGGGCTGGTCCCCCTCCTCTTGGCAAGCAGATGTCCCTCTCTGCTGCCCCATGTTGGCTTCTTGGGAGCTCAGAGTCCACCAGGCCAGGTCAAAGGCAGGGGACGGTCTTTTGGACATGGCCCAGAGGAGGCTGAGGTGGTCCTGGGCCGTGGGAGGCTGGGCTGAGCACGACCTTGCTCCTCTGTGGAGAAGTCTGGTTGCCACTGGGAGGGGCGGGCCAGGGAGCCCTCTGGGTGTGAGTGTGGAGGCCTGTGGGTCTGGAGTGTGCAGGTCTGGGCTTTCCCCAGGCGAGAGTCGGGACAAGGGGCCTGTGTGTCCTTCCCTGCAAGTGAGGCCAGGTAGAACTTTCCATTGGGCGGGAACCATCTCGCACAGGAAATCAAGGGTGGGGCTCATGACCCAATTCGGAAATCAGCAGAGGGGCCTGTCCCAACCTGTAGCCGACAGAAGGGAGCGTCCACAGCGGAAGTCAGCCAGCTGAGACCTTGCTAAAGAGGAAGGCAGTGGAGAGGGTCTTCCCACACTGCAAGGTCACCGAGGGAAGAGTTCAGGGCTCAGGACGTCAGGGAGGGAGGCGTCCCCAGGGAATTTGGACAGGAAGTCAGAGAGAGGGCTTCCCTGACCACGAGGCTGGAGAAGGCTGGTCAGCAGCCAGCGGAAGGGCCCTCTTCCCCTAGGAAGTCAGCTAGAGCGGCCTCTCTCCATGGCAGGAGGGAGGGGGAGTGAGGCTGCAGAAGGACCTTGCCCCACACCCAGAAGCTCGGGGGCGCCAGCTGCCGTGTGGTTAGGAAAGCAGGCCTGCAAGGACTGGGGTTGGCAGGGGAGGGAATCCCAGGGACGCCATGCCCGGCTCCTGCCCAGCCCCGGCCCCAGCCAGCCTCCCCCAGAGCCCGCCAGCTGCTAAGCCAGGGCCACACCTGGGGGTGACGTCATGCCTCACCTCCAGTAGGCACCTTGGTCTCTTGCACTAACTCTTGCTCTTGCCCAGCTAATCCCTGCCTGGCCCTGGGTGCCCAGGGGCTGACCACTAACAGCCAGCCCTGCCCATCGGTTGGGGTGGGGCGGCTCCAGGCTCCGGGCCTGGCTTTGGCCGGCTCTCAGCTCACCTCTCCTTCTCCTTGACTAACTCCTGCCTCCCTGGTCTGTTCCTTTTAGCAGAAACTAATGGCTTGTGGATCCCTCTTGGACTAACAACGGGTCTAACCCTTCTCCTCACTGTTACCATTAACAGCTTGGTGTCAGCATGGCTGCGAGGGGCTAACCCAGGTTTGGAACTTGACTAACACAGTGTTAGGTGCAGCTGGTGATGTCGCTCTCGGTGACCTCTCTAGGTCAGGGCATTTGGTGTGAATAATGTTCTTGGTTCTCTAAAGGAGATGCCAGGGACAGGGTGTGGCCCAGGCCCCATGGGGCGATGGTAGCCCGTGGAGGTGGGGTTAGATGTATAGTCGGCCTTCCAATGTTTTGGCCACGGGATACATTCTATTAACCCCTCATAATCTGTTTGGTTTCAGTCCTTTTAAACAGTAGTCACACAGTCTATACAAGTTGAACCTTAAAACGTGTTTGGGGATACAGAGGGTGTGTTGTTACGTATGAAGCCATCAGTCATCAGATTAGGGCCTACAGTCCCTGTTTGGGGGACTTGAGGGTTAGCCCTAGGCATAAAGCTTCAGATAGAAGCATTCAGAAGGATCATACTTCTATCAGCCATTTACACCTTAGTGTAAATTAGCTCGGCATCTTCTAATTTCCAACTCTTCCAACCTAATTGTAAAGCAAGATAGCCACAGGAGGAGATGGTCTTTGGCTGGCAGGGAGTTTGGATCTCTGTAGGGCTGCGGGGAAGGTTCTTTGGGATCAGAGATGGGGAGCCGTGAAGGTGCCACCAGGTGAAGATGGGAATGGGAAGCAAGTCTGTGCTGCCTCGCTCTGGTAGTCAGCGTTGATGGGAGAGGACAGATGGTGGCCTGGAGGAATGGCGCTCAGGGACAGTGTCCTAGAGTGGCCTAGAGGCCTTCAGACGTGTGGCTGGGGTCAGTGAATACTGTGCGTGGCTTCTCTGCCATGGCCACAGGCTCACAGCTGGCCATGTGTAGCTGACCATGGGACCCAAAGGGAGATCCAGAGGCCAGAGCTGCAGAGGACACAGGACAGAGGCCTCAGGAAGAGCCTTCAGGAGGTGCCTTGGTCAGCCCTGCACGGGGAAGCACCGCCTGCGCCCTCTAGCGGCTGCTCCGCCCCGTTTCACCCAAAGCACGAAGCAGAGAAAACCTTTCCTGTTCAACACCCGCTCCGCGGGGAGCCCCTCTTTATTCAAATTCAGGGGCCGGAGGCTGCTGAGGACCTGGGTGCTGGGACCGCACACGGGCCTTGTCGCCGGTGCTTGCCTGGCTCAGCAGGGCCCGATCTGGGCGTGGGGCGGGGAGGGTCAGCGGGGCTTGTCATCAGGCCCTTGGGTTCTGGTGCGATGGATTCAGAGGGCGGGGTGGGCTGGGGACACTCCGGGCTGTGGCAGTCAGGGTGGGCTTTCCGAGAGCGAGCCGTGGGAGCTGGACCCCGGCTGGTGGGGCGTGGGCGGGGACGGGTTCCGGCCGACAGGACTGGGGGACCCCAAGCTCGGGATCAGGGAGGATCCAAAGAGGCAGGCGGGGGAATGGGCAGGTGCCAGGTCTTGATGCCAGGACACCTGGATGTCGTCACTGGGGAGCCTCGGCTGAGACGCGGAGTGGGCGGTCCAGCTTTTGCCCCGCCCCTGGGTGGCGCCTCCCAGGTGGGACTCCAAGGAGTGCAGCACAGCTCTGCCCACTTTGTGGCAGACCCGGGGACCCTTGGGTCCCCCTGGAGATACACACGAGCCACCGCGCATACCCAGCGGGAGGTAGTTTTTCTGCGATGACTGAGAGGCACACAGCACCCAGGTGACCATGAGGACTTGGGAGGAGCAGTTTGAAAACAGGACATGCCTGGCATCCTGTGGCCCGGGGAGAAAGATCTGGGGGGACATGGAGGGTCACAAATCTATAAGGGAGTCTCTTGGGGGAGGGAGCCCGTTTGTCTTGTGTGGCTGTGCCCGGGGGAGGGGAGGCAGATGACAGTGTCCAGGAGGCTGATCCTGGTCCCAGAGGAGAAAACACATCTCAGTGGGTAAAATGAAGCTCCTGTCCCTGGAGTGGAGTCCAGGAGTGTGTGTGTGTGTGTGTCCCCTTGGCTAATGCCAGAGGCTACAGCCCAACCAGGCACATCCTCGACCTGTCTCCGTCCACTCTGCCCTGAGGTCCCCTCCCATCGGGCTTGCTGTGACCGCACTCTGAGGGAGGGACTGGGCCCCCAGGCAGACGCTGTCCTTCCTCGTCTGTGTTTAGGAAGGACCCACCTGACCTGCCCGAGGGCCGTGCTGGTGTCAGTGGGGGGTGCTCAGAGGGGGAGGTGGGTCCCCTGGCCACAGAGGAGCCCAAAGACCCCCGTCCCCAAGAGTGGCCCCCGAGAGTCTTCCCCGAGACCCGCTGTTTTACTTCCGGAGACGGGAAGATGTGTTGGGGTTCGGCGTCTTCACCTGTGAATGTGGGCCCCGAAATTCTGCTGTCGATTAAAAATCAGATTCTCGCATGGATCCGGCCTTGGCGTCACTTGTTTTTTGGGCTGTCACACGAATGTAGCAGCTTTTGTGTAAAATACCATTTTGATATTAAAGGTCGAGTCCCACCCAGAGGAAGGCTGGGGACGCGACGGAGGGGAGGCGTGGGCTGGGTGGGAGGGGCAGCCGGTGGCATTTTCGAGGGCAGGGGCTGGCTCTGTGGGAGAGCCAGGCTCTTGAGACCGTGACCTTTGAAATTCTTAGAACGGAGCACCTATTTTTATTTTTTAAAAATATTTTTTTTAGATGTCAATGGACCTTTATTCTATTCATTTATTTATACGGTGCTGAGAATTGAACTCAGTGCCTCTCACATATGAGACAAGCGCTCTACCACTGAGCCCCAGCCCCAGCCCCCTATTCTTATTTTTAATTGTACTGAAATGTGTGTAACATAAGATTCACCATCTTAACCATTCTTGAGTGAATCGTCCAGTGGTAGTAAGTATATTCGCCTTGTCCTTCAGCCTCCAGCAGCTTTGATTTTTTTTAAAAAAATTATTTTTGGTTCCTGGTAATCGAACCCAGATTTGCTGAACCCCTGAGCCCCAGCCCCAGCCCTATTTTGTGTTTTATTTAGAGACAGGGTCTCACTGAGCTGCTTAGCGCCTGGCTTTTGCGGAGTCTGACTTTGAATTCGAGATCCTCCTGCCTCAGCCTCCTGAGCCGTTGGGATGACAGGTGTGGGCCACCTTTATTTTATTTTATTTTTGAGTACCTCAACTTTGTGCTCAGCTGAATCCGTGCTGTGAGATCTTGGGTGTTCCTCCTCCCCTCTGAGTCTCCCTCTGACCTGGACATGGGGGCTGCCCTTTTACCTGGTAGGATTGTCGCGGAGGCTCACAAGGGCTCCCCCAGAGCTGAGACAGGGCCTGATGCCCTCCCAGGGTTCCGCTGAAACCTCATTCTAGGTCAGCTTCAGGGTGGAGGCCACTGGACGATTCACTCAAGAATGGTTAAGATGGCATTTCTTATGTTACACGTATTTCAGTACAATGAAAAATAAGAAGGTGGTCAGGGGGAGGTGAGGAGAAGCTGGGCGGGAAGGGAGGCCCTCCCAGAAGAGGTGGCCCTTGAGGGAAGCCTTGGGGGCTGGGAGAAAAGCCAGTCCACGGAGAGGAAGCACCTCTGGTGGTGCAGGGAATTTTGGAGCAGCTCCTTCAAGATTCGCCGGAGTTCCAGAGGAGGTGGATGTTGGTGGACGTTCCCGAGGAGGTCACAGCCTGAGCCAAGAGCAGGGGCTGACCAGGGTGGCTGGGCTGGGGGCACGGTCAGAAGATCTGGGAACCTCCTAGGATGGCCGAACCCAGGGCCAGGGCAAGCAAGTGCCTCCCATTTGGAGGGTGGAGGAGGGAGAGAGGCCAGGGGTTTGGGGGAAGCACTGGACACTGGACTGGGGGAGAAGGGAGCCTGGGGTGGGGGCAGAAGCAGAACTGGGAGCACCCAGCACAGCCCCCAGGGCCTGGGCACACACAGGTGTCCACACATCAGCTCCCAGAGCCCGAGGCCTCTGGGATCTTGTGCAGCAGAAATGGACACCTGTCCTGGGCTGTGGCTCAAGTCTGCCACTGTCCTGCTTGGTGATCTTGGGGGGGGGGGTGTCTGTCTGCCTGTGGGCTTCTCCTGAGAGGGAGTGCAACTACTGAGGGCACCTTCAAGACCCTCCTGCCCTTGAAGGAGGGACAAGAAGATGCCTGGCTCCACAGGAGCTCCCTCCTCCTCCCCCCAGTGGCTCTTAGCTGCCCGCCAGGGTCTTCTCAGGTCCTTTCCCTCTCTCTTTCCTTCCCTGCATTCACCCAGAAGCTGTCTCCCAAGAGCTTCCTCCATGATGGACATCGCAGGCCCTGGGGTGCTGGCTGGGGGGGCCCTTGGCTACACTAACGCACACGTTGGTTCTCTCCTGAGCACTGTTTGCACACCTCACCCTGAATGCGCGTGTCTGGGCTTTTCACGTGGCTGGCGACTTGGTGGTCTCAGGTCTCAACTGAACACCATCTGCTCAGAGAAGGCTCCTTGACCACCTCGCCCAGAGCACTCCCTCACAGCAGTTCTCAAGACTCTTGGGCCTCAGGACCCCTTTCCTCTCTTACCACATGGCAAATGGCTACTCAAGTGGGCATGGCCACTGTCCACGCACAAGACCCCACTAACTTCCCCTTTTCATCCATCAACAAAACATGGTTGACCCTTACTCTGTGTTAACCAGGTGTGGCCATGAGCAGGCGTCACCTTTGTGGAGCTTGCCATCATGATGGTATTAAATGAGCAACTAGAGCCGGGCACTAAGGCCCACGTCGTCCTCGTGCTTTGGGAGGCTGAGGCAGGAGGATCGCAAGTTCAAAGTCAGCCTCAGTAACCTAGTGAGGCCCTAAGCCACTCAGTGAGACCCTGTCTCTACTGTGGATGTGGCTCAGAGGTTGAGTGACCCTGAGGTCAATCCCTGGTAACCGCCCCCCCCCCCCCCCCCCAAATAAGAGCAACTAGATACAGACAGGAGGTATGAACCAAAGAAATCCGGATAGAGAGAGTATACCTCATTAGAGATTAAGACAGATGCTTCAAAAAAACTCATTCATTAATTCATGAAAACAACAATAACAATAATAAACCCCTTGCATAGTTACATGAATAAAACATGATTTATGAAAAATAACTACTTTCCAAAACACATTTAGTGAGCCGACAACATTGCTTTTTCTTGACAAATCTCTTTAATGGATGCCTTGGTAGAAGGCGGACTCAGGTGGATTATGATATCTCCTTCTGTGTTCAGTCTGTCGCAACGTCCCCCCTTGGGAGGCTTCTGGAGTCCCAACGCCTGCTGCAGACGCTCAGGGGCCCAGCGGGACTTGTAGTTCACAGGAGTGGTCAGAAGATGGCGGCATTGCACCGAACCCGCTGCTGCTTCTCCCGGGTTCTTGAAAACCGGGCTCCTCTCAGAAGCATTTGGGATTCTCTGCAGGGACACTCCGTGGGATGCCTGAGCTTTAGTGCACTGGGTAGGATCTGGCATGGTGGGAGGAGGGAGGGGGCTGGAGCGAATTTGGTGGAGGCAGAAACTTTGGAAAAGCTCTGCTGATTTTTTTCTGAGAGGTTCTGTTCCGGGCAAGGCCAGGTGACTGTCCCCTCTCTAAACCTCAGTTTTATCTTCTGAAAAAATAGGCAAATGTGACTTTTGGCTTCTAGTCCACCGCGCTGCTCTTGCTAAGGATAGCTTTATTTTAATAACACTGGTATTTTCTGCAATGCAGGGTCCCCAGCCCTCTCCCGCCATTGCCGGGGGCTCTACCAGCAGGTGAGATCATTGTTTCTCACATCATCTCCAGACCCCCGGCCTCCATCCATCTGGGTTGGCCTCCATCCATCTGGGTTGACATAAAGGGGCCGTTGCCAATTCCTGAGTGTACCAGGGACCAGGCTGTGTGCTATGTGGGCCCATGACAGCTGAATGTCACCCTGTCCATTTCATAGGTGGGTGCTCCACGGTGCAGACAGGTGAGGGGACACATGCAGAGAGGACCGGGAGACCTGGCTTCAAGGAGGCTGCCACACCCCAGGGGCACGTGTCCCCCCAAATGCAGACTCCATTTCTCAGGGAGAGGAAGCCTGTGCAGGGGGCGTGGCTCAGGTAAGCACCTGCCTAGCGGCTGGGGACCCTGGGTCCCACCTCTAGCACCGCAAAGAGAGCAAACAACGCCAACCAGATGGACCCCCTGTGTGGATCTCTCTCCAGTGACTCCAGCCCTGGAGGTGTGTGTTGTCCGGGGAGGATGGAGCACAGCTGGCGATTTTGGATTTATCTGCTCACTTACTGCCTCCACTGGGGCCACAGGGCAGGGGCGAAGCCTGCCTGCCTCCGGGCAGAACTAGGGAGAACCCCAGCCCTCGCTGTCTGTGCCCGAGGGCTGGGGACATTGCCTTTGCGAGCCTTGATTTCTTCATCTGTGAAATGGGAATAATACCGCGTCCCCTCACAGAGGTGCTGAGGACCCCACAAGAGGACGTGTGCGCATGTCAGCGGTCAGCGGGTCCCTGGGGCCCTCCTTGGTCGGCCCCGTGGTTTCGTAGGTGCCAGGTGGAGAGGTCTTGTCCACAGAATTCAGGGACCGTCGAATGGCCGACCCGGGGGAGAACCTGGACCATGTCACTGAGCAAGGTGGCCTGCAGCCTCGGCCTGTCCACCCCCTGAGCCTGCCCGGATGAGAGCACCCAGAGACACAGGCGTGGCTGTCCGGTCCCCACGGGCCTCTCACCAGACCCAGGGCAGATGGAGATCCTCTTGGGTGACGTCCCCACGACAGAGTCACTGCCACACAGCCAGGGAGACCTGGCCCCCATGGAGAGAGGGTGCTGTTCAGCCGGGGCCCAGGTGGCTTTCTAATCCTCATATAAGAGGCCTCGGTGGTGGGAGGCGCCTCCTCCCGGAGTCAGCCCTGGAACGCAAGGAATGAGCGAGGCCTCCACCTCGGGCGGCACGGAGCGGAGCGCGCCTGGGAAGCACAGGGCCGGGGGACATTTTCCCAGCACCTCGGGCCACTGGGCCACCGGGGAATTCATACCAGACAGCCCGTTCTGTCCAGGGGCCAGGCCTCAGCTGCCTGCAGACTTTCCCAGGTTCTCAGGCTGGAGGGATGGAGCCCACGGGGCCTCTCACACTTTCCATTTGGGCCCCTCCCCCAGTATCAGCATCCCTCGGGGGCACGGGGACCTGTGCTGGGCACTGAGGTTCTGCCCCAGCTACTGCAGGGGAGAGAGATGCAGAGTCTAATCCAGGCTCAGGTCCTGTGTCACCTTGCCCAAGCCATGACACCCTCTAAGCCTAAAGCGTCCTCATGTGTAAAATGGGGATAACGCTGGAGTATCCTTCGTGGGATGGTGGTGAGGAAGGAAGGGCCCTGCGTAAGTGAGGTTCCTGCTGCTGTCAGCTGCCATCAACAGCACCCATTATTATTATCATTATTGTTATTATTTTGGGTACCAGGGATTGAACTCAGGGACCCTCGACCACTGAGCCACATCCCCAGCCCCATTTTGTATTTTATTTAGAGACAGGGTCTCACTGAGTTGTTTAGCACCTTGCTTTTGCTGAGGCTGGCCTTGAACTTGCGATCCTCCTGCCTCACCCTCCCAGTCCTCTGAGATGACAGGCATAAGCCACTGCACTGAGTAATAGTAGCTATTATTGTTATCGCCAAAGGTTGTACTTCCCAAAAAACGGCTGTGACCATCTCTCCCATCTCACATGTTCTTACAATAGGACTTTGACCTTCTTCCCTTTGAATCCTCCTGCACAAATGCACCCACAACAGGAACAAAGCCATGAGCTAGAGGGACAGAGGCAGGTGTGTGACTGTGGTGGAGGTGATGCTACATGACTTCCAAGGCTGGGCTGTAAAGGGGATCACACATTCACCCTGCACAGCCACCATGCTGTGGGGAAGCTCAAGTGACTGCATGGAGGCCCCCCAGGGAGAGGAACCCCTGCAGCCCCACCCACAGCCCCACCCATAGCCCCAGGTGGAGTGTCCTGCCAATGGCTGCCACTAACTTGGTCATCATTTGCTCAAAAACCCTGTGGAAGATGGGTCCCTCAGCTGTAGTTGACCCACTCCAGTGGGTGCTGTGTGGAGAAGCAGAGATAGACTAGCCCCGCTGAGCCCTGTCCAGAGTGCAGGTTCACGAGGGAAATAAATGTAGTAGTGTGTATTTTTGTGCAATGCCATTGTAAGCGCCTGGGTCTTGGAGTGGTTTATTACGCTGCAATAAACAACTGATACGGTTCCCTTTAAGGAACATCTTTGCCTCTCAGCTGAGTTCAGGATCTTTTCTTTTTGCCCTCTCGCCTGGTCCTCCTTTAGCATTTCCCACCCAGTAAGGCATCTGGTACAGTCTCTAACCAGGTCCCGTCATTTAACCTCCTGGGTGTCTCTCGACTCGTCCACTTAATCCCATCTCTCTTCTTGGGCACTTCTGTTTTGGTCCTTGCCTCCTGGGTCCCCCCATTTCCTATGCAGAACAGGGACCTTGAATCCATCTGCCACAAGGGCCTTGCTTGACTTTTCCTGGAGGATCCTCTCACTCCCCCGAGGACCCGGGGAGGAACCCTGGGGCCAGTGTGTCCTGTCCATGTGTGTCACCTGCCTTGGCTGAGGCTCAGCCAGTTCTCTCTCTCTCTTTCGGTTAAGAACCCAGGGGTGTTTAACCACTGAGCCACATCCCCAGTCCTTTTAAATATTTTATTTAGAGATAGAGTCTCGCTGAGTTGCTTAGGGTCTCTCTAAGTTGCTGAGGCTGGCTTTGAACTCGGGATCCTCCTGCCTCAGCCTCCCAAGCCCGTGGGATTACAGGCCAGTTCTCTTACTGACACTCTTGGCAAGTGGGTCCCTCTTTTCTTTCTCTCCTTTGGTCTACACTCTGGGTTGGCATTGGTAGTTGATGTGTTTGCATTGAGAACTAGCGATGGGCCAGGCACTGTCGTGGGCTCCTGGAATATGGTGGAGAGAAAAAATGGATCCTCTGTCTTCACAAGATTCACAGTCTGGAAGGAGAGACAGACATTCCACCCGGAAATAAAGATGCTAAAGACTTTCCACCACTGTGAAAAGCAGGGCAATGGGACAGTAGGACCCAAGGGTGCGGTGGTGTGCGGGCAGAGGGTCAAAGTCACATTATCAGATGGGAAGTGGGCAGGGAGGGCTTCTTCGTGGAGATGACATTTGATCTGTGGAACAAGAGTTAGCCATGTGACACGCTATCATTGGAATCTGAAATGTCACCCAAGTCTCACATATTCAATGCTCAGTCCCCAGGTTGGTGACATTGGGAGGTGGTAGAAACCTTCAGAGGTGGGGCCTGGTGGGAGGTTTTGGGACGTTGGTGGTATGTCCTTGAAGACTTCTCTGCGGCTGTGAGGTGAGCAGTGGTGCCCACCCACGCCCCCAGGCTCAAAAGCAAAGAGGTCTATTGACCAAGAATGGAGACCTCCTGAACCCTGAGCTCAAATTACCTTTCTTCTTTTTAAGTCGATGATCTCATGTATTTTGTGATAGTGATGGAAAGCTAAAACATGGAATTGGGAAGAAGAGAGTTCTAGGTGGGGCATGGCCAGGGCAAGGCCCTGAGGTGGGAATGAGCTTGGTGGGCTGCAGGCAGAGATGGGCAGGGGTAGAAGAGGCTGGGGGCCGGAGACATGAGGCTGGAGGGGCAAGTGGGGGCTCTTCAATCACAATAAGGAGCCCTAAGGTGCCCGTGTGTGTCTGGAGGTCAGTGGAAGGTTTGTGCCACAGAGTGACAGTTCCAATCAATGCTCTAAGCCTTGGCCAGCTGCCAGGTGGACAATGGTTTGGAGAGGGAAGGTGGAGGTGAGGAGTTGGGGGGAGAGCCCTGGGGGAGTGCGGAGGAGTCAGGGGAGCAGCGGCATCCACACAGCCCTGTCTGGGGAGTGTCCTGGGCTGGGAGACGCTGTCTCCTTCACTGTGACCCCTGTCCTGTGCTGGTGGCCCCAGTCACCTCTGCTCTTCTTTGAACAGATCTTTCTTCTTACCTCTGAGGCAAGGGCCTCTCTTGACAGGCTCATTTCAACCCTGTGAGAATCTTCTGGAACCCAGCCC
This sequence comes from Marmota flaviventris, assembly GCF_047511675.1. NCBI lineage: Eukaryota > Metazoa > Chordata > Mammalia > Rodentia > Sciuridae > Marmota > Marmota flaviventris. The sequence goes on along the minus strand of NC_092498.1, from coordinate 115,772,923 downwards.
CATGCCTGAGCGCCTTCCCAGGACTCTTAAGTCTTGGTCCCGCCAGTTGTCATCGCTTCACCCTTGATCCAAACCCCACCCCTGCCCCGTCCCACCTGCCCCCTTGGGGAGGGCTATGGTCCCTGACCAGGTGGCTGAGCACTGGAGAACATGAACGCTGGACTCCGGCTCTTGTCCAGGGGCACTGGGGGATGTGACCTCCAGCAAGTCACGTCCAGCCTCTGAGCCTCAGCTTCCTGGTCTCTGCCACCTTCACAGAGTTGCCCGTGTTGACACAAGATGATTGACAGCAGCCATCTCTGCAGTGGGAGGGGCAGCTGGGTGGGGCCGGAAGTCTCCTCCACCTCTGTTTTCCTGACCAGGTGGCTGGCCCCCTGAAGGGCAGAGGCAGATACCTGCTGGCTCCCTGATGGGCACCATGCTGCTGGTGCCCATTTGCCGGTCACAGTGGCCCACGCCTGTCACCCCAGTGGCTCAGGAGGCTGAGGCAGGAGGATCGTGAGTTCAGAGCCAGCCTCAGCAATGGTGAGGCCCTAAGCTACTCAGGGAGACCCTGTCTCTGAATAAACACAGAATAGGGCTGGGGGTGGGGCTCAGAGTTTGAGGCCCCTGAGATCAATACCTGGTACCCCTCCCCCAAACAACAAAAAGAGTGGTCTTGTGGGGACAAACTGTTCTTCCCATTGGCCATGGACCTCCTGAGCAGATCCAGCTGACCTCTTCTCCTTGTTCCCCAGCGGAGTCTGGACAAGCTCCGGCCAGGTCCCCAGGACACTGATTTACCATTTACCTCGAGTGTCTCAAAATGAGGTTCCCGACTGCATCATGATTTCTGGGGGGGGGCTTCTTAAGATGCAGCCCCCTGTGGAGTCTCCGGGTGTGGGCCTCAGGTCGGTCTTTTTAGCAAGTCCCCTGCCGAGAGAGTCTCCTGTTGGGTTGCTTCACCGTGTTGTGGAAGGAGCTCCCCAGGAGATCCCAGGTCCCCTGCACAAAAGCTCGTGGTCAGGGGACGGAATGGGCAGCAGGCAGGGATGTGGGGAGAGGAACTTTGTCCCTCACGGGACCCTCCCCAATCACGGACAGTCCCCATGTTGGACCCGAGGTCTTACCCCATTTTTCTGTCACTGGGAAACTATCCAGCAAGAATTCCCTAACCCCCGGCAGTATTACCTGCTCATTAATACCCAGCATTGTAGAAGTGATCCCTAATGAGATGCTGACCGAGTTTCCGAGAGACTGGGTGGGCGAGGTCAGCGGGGGGAGCCGGGAGCCGGCTGATTGTTATGATCAATCAATAACCTATTTATTTCCCAACATTTCTATTAACCTCTGCCAGCCAATCACAGTTTCAATTTGAAAGGCTGGGGTCCGCTTTGCTGACTGGACAAGTCTGATTGAAAGCAGGCCCCCCGACGTGACCCCGAGGGCGAAATCCAATTAAAACCATTTTCACTTGTAGATTAATATTTTTAGCATGTTCTACATCCTGGGATCCATCATTCTCGGCAATAACTAATGTCTTGTGACATGAGCAGGTGGATTGGCACCGACATCAATAATAATCGTGATTAATTAGCTCGTCGGGTCTGAGGATGGCTTTGGGGTGGCGGTTGGCGTGGCTTCTGGGCACCTTGCCCACCAGCCGCGGGCTATGGGGATGCCTCTGACGCGTCAGGCCACGGGCCCTTTCTGGATGGGCGTGCGCTTTTCCATCTCGAGTCCCTCTGGAGACTGAGCCCCTCGAGGGTGGGTATCGCTGCTCTCAGTGGTCACCTACTGCTTGGCGTGCCCAGCTCCCCTTCTCTGGGGACTCCTCCTTTATTCACCCAGAGCCACTCGAGGGGCTGCCATATAGTTAATTTGAATGAGTTGGCTTTGTTCCACCAAAAGTATCCCAACAAGTTTAGAGCCCAAGAGGTGTCCAGTGTCCCACCCTAGGCTGGTGTCAGACCGGGTTTCTTTCCTCATACAAAGCCTTTGGGGGAAGAAAGGAACGACGAAGAAGGAATAACTCGTATGTGCTGAAGAACTACTGTGTGCTAGGTGTGTTGGACGCCCTGTACTCTCTGAGAGGTAGATTGTATTCTTGTTCCTCTATGAGGAAACTGAGGCTCAGAAATATTGACTAACGTGTATGGGTCAGCTTTGTGTTACTACAATGGAATACCCGAGGCAGCTAACTTTATAGAGAGAAAAGGACTATTTGGCTCATGGTTTTGGAAACTCAAAGTCTAAAATCAGGCAGCCCTGTTGGTTTGGTCTCTGGTGAGGACAGTGGGTGGTGGCGTGTCATGAAGGGCGAATATACAGGAGCAAGTGGCCCCCTCTCAAACAGGAGCGGAGAGGGGCCAGGCTGGTTCCTTTGAGAATGCCCCTGTGAGAACCCCAGGGGTAGCACAAGGACTATCAAGAGGTCCTATGTGAAGCACTCCTGAGGGTATGCCCCCAGTTTCCTGTGAACCTCCCACAGCCCCTCCTACAGGATCCACTCCCTTCCAACAGCCCTCCCTGGGGTCAATCTTTGACCGTGGCGGGGGCACTAACATGACTCCTCAGCCTTGTGCAGAGAATTGGGAACAGTATTTATTTCAGAAAATTCCAGGGCTGCCCCATACCTTCTGCTGCCTCTTGAAAAGAGGGGGCTGTTTGGCTGGAGATACTGGCATGAGGCTGTTGGAAGAGAGGGCGTCAGCCAGGGGGTCGGGGAGGAAGTCCATGAGCACATTGGAGGTCAGCCCCTTAGACTCTGAGTCCAGATGACACCGAGACTCCACATGTAGCCCGGTCTCTGCCGCCTGGAAAGACGTGTCCTTCTAGAACCCACTCATTTCTTTCTGAATGCCCCAGGGCTCCCTGCCGGGGCCACGAGGACAGCCCCACCTCCAGCCTCCGCAGAGAGCTCAGTGAATTTTTTCATACAAGGATTGAACCCAGGGCTCAGCTTTACCTCTGAGCCACGTCCCCAGCCCCTCTTTGTATTTTCTTTAGAGACAGGGTCTCATTGAGTGGCTCAGGGCCTCGCTAAGTTGCTGAGGCTGGCCTCGAACTCACGATCCTCCTGCCTCAGCCTCCTGAGCCGCTGGGAGGACAGGTGGGGGCCACTGCACCTGGCTGCTTCAGTCAATTCTCTCGCTGCCATTCAGGCTCCCGCTCCTGCCTTTCGGGAAACCCAGGGAACATCAGAGGCTCTGCAGCGGCCAAATGCAGCAGAGCAGGGCGCCTGACCCGACTGTCTCCCTGAGCTGGGCTCAGGGTGGGAAGGTCACCTGGCTCCCTGTAAGGAGCACGTCTGGGTTGAGCCGAGGTTCCCACGACAGCTTTCTTGGTGGGGAATGGAGAACAAGTGGGAAATGCACTGAGGGGTCTGCGGATCCAGACAGGGGAGGCATGCTGAGGGAGGGCTCAGTGGGGACAGGGAGGGTGGAGGACTCGGAGAAGCTGGTCGTCCCAAGTTTCCATCTCCACATCAGACTACCCATCACCCGAAGAGCCCAGCGGTCTCTCAGCGCTGTGGTTTCCTGAACTTGACCTCTTGGGATTCCAACTGCAGAGGCCCATGGTGTGTCTGCCCTCTTGATCCCCTTCTCAGGGGATCCTGACCAGCGTCAGGTGGGGAGGTTCAAAGGCACATTGTCGCATGAAAGGCACTGAAAAGTCCCACAAAAAAGACACCCAGGTAATCTCATCAAACCCAGTTTATCAAGGCTCCTCCAACCCAGAGCCCCCCTTTTCTTTGGTTAACAGAGGTTTCTACAAGGTCCTCTCTTCATTTTAGTCTATCCACTGTGTCACCGGCGTCCTGAAGGCAGGAATACAGTCCGTCTTAGCAATATCCCGTAGGAGCATCTCAGTAGATCACAGAGGCTCTTGAAATCATCCCTGAGGGTGGACGCAGTGGTGCCCACCTGTCATCCCAGTGGCTTGGGAGGCTGAGGCAGGAGGATCTCAAGTTCAAGGCCAGCCTCAGCAATAGTGAGGCGCTAAGCAACTCAGTGAGACTCTGTCTCTAAATAAAATACAAAATAGAGCTGGGGACGTGGCTCAGGGGTTGAATGACCCTGAGTTCAACCCCCGGTACCTCCCATCCCCCTAAAAACGTCATCTCCAAGAAGGGGGCATGTCCTCCTGCCTTCTACTGGCAACTTGGATTTTTGTGGGGGACAGAGGGGAGGTTAAATCTCAGGGGGGCGACTTCCCCTTGTTCTCCTGGTTTTCAAAGCACAGCGGGTGGTGGCCAGGAGCCTGCCTCTGTGCCCAGGTGCACCCGTGCACCGCCCCCCGCCAGCTGCCCCTCCTCTGCTCTGGGATTTGCCTCTTAACAATCCTGTTTCCCGGTGTGAGCCGAGGAGCCCTCTGTGGAAGGCGAGGAGAGGCCTGTTTCCCTCCCTCCTCTCCTTTCAGCCTCTGGGGACCCAAGAGAAGAGCCAGCCTCGCACTGGAAATGGGTCTAACTCAGCACGCACCAACCAGGCGGGCTGGGGGCTCTCTGCACCCAGGAGCACGGACAGCCCACTGACCTTCAGTCCAAGCTAGCGGAGTGGAGGGGGGGTCCCTCCAAAGGCACCTGGACACTGGAGGTGAGGAAGGGATGGGTCACCCACATCCAGCCCCCATGTTCCAGCGGAACTGGGAGGCAATGGCGGACACTGGGACCCAGAGGCTCTGCCGAGTTCTGCACTGGGCCCGTGTGAGGCACTTCGATGCACCGTCTGTTGCACCATGCTGTCCTGTTACGGATGAGGAAACCAAGGCCCAGGCCGGTTAAGCACCTCACCCCTCAGGGCCCAGGAGCTATGGCATGACCATTGTCATCCAGTGTGAGAGGGACTTAATACGTGACCATGGACAGAGCCAGGGCAGTGTACGCATTTCTATAGCTGCGACTCCTCTGTTCACAAACTTTGTCACTTTGGCCAATTCCTGTCCCTGGGCATACTGTTCTGCAGGCTGACAGCCCGGGCATGGTGTTGCCAAGGAACAGAACCCAAGTTTTCTGCCCCGGGTCTTACAAGTTTGCAATCAAGGTTCTGTGGGGTCCATGATCTCTTCACGCTCATTTGAGTTTTTTGCAGAATTTGGTCCTTTGTGGTCATAGGACCGGAGTCCCTGTTGTCCAGGGACTGCTCTCAGTCCTGTCATGGGTCCTCCTCCATAGGCAGTTTACCACGTGGACTTTTGCTTCTTCAGGGTCAGCAGGTGGAGCACCCCGACTTCAGGTAAGGGTCACCTGATTTGGGCAGGCCCACCCAGGTGGATCTTCCTGTTGGTTCACTCACCGTCAACTGATGAGCAGCCCACCACTGGGTGAAATCCCACGATATTCACAGGTGCAGCCCACCCTCAAGGGGCAGGGGTTAGACAGGGTGTGCTCATGAGGGGGCAGGGCTCTCCGGAGGCCAGCTGAGTCCTTTGCCTCCCGTAAGCAGGGTGAAGGCCACTTCTGGGACTCGGGAGCTCCCTGGGGACGGTGATGGTGGGACGTCATTACCATCCCTGGCCCTGAGACACGGGACGGGGAGGCGGAGGGGCTGTGTGGTCAGGCCCTGTGGACGGGGGACACGGCTAGGAGGGACCTGGGAGACGGCTCCAGACCTTGGTCCCTCCTGCGGGCTTTGCCCTGGAGGCTGGGCCAGGGAAGGGGCTGCAGGGCGCACGTTCTGGGGGCTTCGCTGGGAACAGAACCAGGGCTGCCCTCGCGGTGCAGGAACGCGGGCTCCGGGTCAGGCTGCCTGGAGGGCGCTCGGCCTGCCGTGGCCACCCCGTGACCTTGGGCACGTTCTCTACCACGGAGCCCCGGAGTCCGCTCCGGCAGAGGAGGAGGCCGGCGCAGCTCAGGTCCCCGGAGCGCGCGGAGGCCGGTGCTCGGAGGAGCGCCCTGCAAAGCGGGGAGTCGTCCTTCCTCTCTGATCGCTGGACGACGGGGTGACCGGGGCGCTGGGTCCCGGCTCTCGGCTCTAAACCTGTGCACGACCGCGGATGAGGTGGCGGGGAGGGCTGCGGAGCAAGAAATCGGGGTAACAGGGCGCAACGGGGTCCTGGGAGGACTTTCTTTCATTCTTCTGTTGGGTACAGGAGGCAACTAGGAGTCGTCCCCCTTGAGGCCTTGGTGTGAGCGCACAGGTGGAGTGACAGTCGCAATCAAGCTGATTTTAACACGTCCATCATGTCGCGCGGTTACTTTATTTCGTGCCCGGATCACTTAAAAGCTCCCCTCCCTAAGAATCCTGAAAGGTTACAATATGTCCAGCGGCTGTCCACCAGGTCTGCAGGACTGATGCAGCTGCATCCTTGAAACTTTGTCACCTCTGATCAGTTTTCTCTGCCCCTGGCGGCTCCCCTTCTATTCTCTGATTCTCTGCTCCGCAGGCTGAGGCAGGAGGATCGTGAGTTCAAAGCCAGCGTCCGCAATTTAGCGAGGCCCTAAGCAACTCAGGTCTCTAAATAAGATATAAAAAAGGGTTGCGGACGCGGCTCTATGGCTAAGTGCCTCTGGGTTTAATCCTTGGTATAAAAAAAATTGACTATTTTAGAGTCCCCCTGTGAGTGGCGTTGCGCAGTATCTATCCTTTGGTGTAGGACAGATTTCTGTTTTCAGAGGTGAAATCAGGGAAGGCCTCCCTAAGGAGGTGATGTCAGCACAGCGGCCTGCGGATTAGTTACCCATGCTGGTAGTGAAGGTCCACCACGTAAAGCCACGCACATTTGTTGTCTGCGGGTCAGGAACCCAGGCTCTGTGACGCTGGCTTCTTGGGGATTTCATCTGAAAGTCACAGGCAGGGTGTTGGTTGGGCTGCGGTCTCCACTGAGGCTCAGGAGGGGAGGGATGTCCTTCCAGGCTCAGGGCGTGGGTGGCGGGATCTGGTTCCTCATGGGCTGCAGGGCTCACTGCAGTGTGGCCGCCCATACTCACTGCCTAGCTGGCTGTTGGCCCGGGGCCACTTCTGGTTGGCCTGCTTCCTTGCCACCTGGGCTCCCCAATGTGGCCGCAGCTTCCCCAAAGCCAGAGAGGTGGTCACTGCAGTTTCCTGTAACATCACCCAAACGTGGCTTCCTGTCCCCTTCACTGTATTCTAATGGTGAAGTAAGTTGCAGGTCCTGCCAGGTGTAGAGATTAGACCAAGGGGAGAATTCTGGCAGGGAAGGCCACCTGGGGCCCGTGGCCTATGTGACTGGATGGAGGTTTTCCAGGGAGAGGGAAACTGGCCAGTGCAAAGGCCCTGAGGTGGTTCCTGCTTGGTGTGTTCCGAGAACAGCTGGGAGCTGAGTGGGGGAGGGAAGTGTTGGAGGGGTGGCGGCAGATCTTGTGTCCCCCTGGTGTTCAGAGCAAACCTTTTAGATTTTATTCCAAGGGTGACAAGAAGCCGCAGGAGGGATTGCCAATCTATTTATTCACTTAATTTCCTAGATTTTTAAGAGTTGGGATAGAGTACATGTACCATGAAAGTTGCCATTTTAACCATTTAAAAATGAAGAGTTCCATGGCCTTCGGTGTAGACACCAGCTTGTGTAAGGAGCATCACTTTAGAGCTCCAGAACCTTCCTATTACCCTGGGAGGAGATTGCATGCTGGTTGGTAGCCTCTCCCTCCCCTTCCCTCCAAACCTAGACAACCGCTGGTGAGCTTTTTGGTGAACATTTTGACTGTGGTGGGTTTTTCATGTGGATAGAATCATATGATATGTGTCTGGCTTTTCCACTCAGCATGCTCTCAAGTCTCACCCTTGTTGTGGCATGTATCAGTCCTTAGTCCCTTTTCATGACTGAGTAATATTCCATTGTATGGCTGGACCACATTTTTGTTGACTAACCATCCATTGATGAGTATTGGGGTTATTTCCGCCTTTTGACCATTGCAAACAATGCTGCCATAAACATTGGCATATGGACACCGGTCAGAACACCTGTTTTCAACTCTCTGGATACACATCTGTGCACTCGCCAGTTGAGTTGCTGTCAATCTCCTCGTGAGCCTTACAGGGAATCGTCAGCTGCTTTTCAAGGCGGTGTCACATGTGTTGTCCCCACTGCTGCGGTACCTTCACCTCCTCTCAGTGCTTGGTACCCTCTGTACTTAGTGGCCTTTCCTATGGACGAGAAGTGGGTTTTTGCTGTGGTTTTGACCATTTCCCTGATGACCGATGACGTCAACTTCTCATGTGTTGGTGGGTTGCTGACTTGAACTTGTTTTTTTCCAGCTTCTCTGCCCATTAAGACAAATTGGGTTGCCTTTTAGAAACGGGATTGTATTCATATTTTTGGTACCAGGGGTTGAACCCAGGGGTGCTTAACCACTGAGCCACCTCCCCAGCCCCTTTTTATTTTTTAATTTAGAGACGGGGTCTCACTGAATTGCTGAGGCCTTGCTAAGTTGCTGAGGCCAGCTTTATACTCACGATCCTCCTGCCTCAGCCTCCGGAGCTACTGGGGTGACCGGCGCCCAGCTGGTTTCTATGGAGCTGTGGTCCCTGCGGTCCTGACGCCCCCAGCAGGGCTCTGCTCCACCCCCAGGGGTCAGGATTGTCCCTGAGTAGGACAAAGGGGTCTCTGCCTGCCCCTCCCTAGGGAAGTCCCCTGACTGCACCGTCACCTGCCGGGAGCAGAGCTGACTGTCCCTCCCCACTGGCCTCAGTCCTTATTCTGAGGCTCCCTGGCCTCTTGCCCGAGTGCCTCCTGGAGGTCACTGCTGGTGCTGTGACTGTCACCAGCCCCGCCCTGTCTCGTCCCTGGGGGGTCAGAGATGCCGTGCATCTGCCCCAGGGTTCAGACCTCTCTGACCTCTGCCTCTTGGTGAGGTTTAGGGACAAAGGAGGAAGTCGTCCCAGCCAAGGGAGGCTTCTGAGGGGAGCCAGAGAGCCCTCCGCGGCTTCTGGCCTCTGTTCTGCCACCCGAGGCTGTGGCCTTCACAGAGGCACCTGGCGTCCCCAGCCTCTTCTTGAAACAGGCCTCATCCTTGTTGGGAGGAGGCTCTCAGAGTCTTCTGGACCCAGGGTTCCGCGATGGGTTTATGACATGTTTCATTCCAGATGGGGCCTCCTCCGGGGAGTCCTCTGGCCTCTCAGATTGCATTAGGTGGCTGCCTGGTTACCGGGGTTTTCCCTCCATGGTGTGTTTGTTTGGTTGTGGTGGCTTCTTGTGTCTTCATGTGTCTCTAACTCTTATTGGATTGTCACTACCTCGAGGGTGTCCATGGATCATAATGGCTCCTGCTCAGAGCTCTTTGGGGATTTCCTGTGACTTTTGGGTGAAGAGTCAGTTCTTCCTCAGTTCCCTGGACGGGTTTGCATGATCTCTGTGGTCATGTCACCTCTCCTGGCACCCCCTTTCCTGGATCTCTCTGTTCCAGCCACAAGGGTCATCTTTGAGTCCTTTGTGTTTCCAACCACAGGGCCTTTGCACCTGCTATTCTCACTGTCCAAATGCCTTTCTTCCTTCTTCCTCTTCCTCACTCCTATTTTAGACTTCAGTGCAAACTTTACCTTTTCAGGGACGCCTGCTCTGATTCTTTGCTTTCATTTTTGGACAAAAAATTCTTCCCTCTTAGGGCTCCCTGAGGGCAGCCTGTCTGTCCTTACTATGGCCCGTGCTGGCTCAGCTCCTGGGCAGAGTAGATAATGAATACATCGGTGCCCAAGGCAAACAGGTCTGTGTGCCCGGGGAGTCTGGGCTGTCTGAGACGGAGCCCGCCTCAGCTTCTGAATGGCCCGTGTGTTGGGAGGGACCGACCTGGGCTGCTCTGCTGGCCAGGGGTGCGAACCCGGGGAGTCTGTTCCTTCCCCGAGCCCTGGTCTTGGTCTGTCATCAGGGTTCCTTCCTAAGAGCCACCCAAGGGCTCCAGTGGCAAGGGGTCTGGAAGCCCTGGGAACCCCAGCCCCCGCAGATGCACCTGACCAAAGGCTCCCCCCCCCCCCTCAGTGTCCTGCTGCCCAGACCAAAGTTGGTGACCCATCTCTGGGGCGGCCTGGGAGCTTGTGGCTGCAGCATCCTGGTCACCTCCCTTCCCTGGCTCCCCTCCAGCCGTGGAGCATGATAAACAGTGGCACAGGCTGAGCTTCCCGGCTGAATGACTGGGGAGAGGGGACACAAATCTGCGCAGCCCGGATGTAATTTCTGACTCGAGGCACCTGCGTCCTGCAGGGGAGGGAGGCGGGCAGATTTAGGTGCAGGTGGCTGCCGGCTCCTGTCTTCCTGTTTTACGGTCGTGAGATCCGCGACCGGCTCTCACTGCCTGAGCCCCCCCGCACCCCCATAGTGGTTCATAGTGGCTCAGATGGCATTTGTCCCCTGCAATGAATCTGCTTTTCTCATCGCTTCTCCTCTCAATCATGAACTAATGCATGCGGCGGTCCAAAAGGCCCCAAAGACACAGCAACGGAACGCACAGAAAGTGGGGTCCTTCCTGCCCCCTCCGCTCAGGAAACGAGTGCAGACGGTGGCCCAACGCCATCGGCCGCCTGTCGCTGTCCTGCTCCTGAGCACGATAGCGATGCCACGATGAATAACCGGCAGCAACAGCGATTGCAATGGCTACTCAGGACGGAGCTCGGGCGATGCCCCACGTGAGGCCCCCGTTGGGAAAATCCAGTGCGCTCATTCGAGGAGGCCAAAGGGCGGTGACCGTTTTGCCAACGGGGAACCTGAGACCCAATAATGTTTTTTTTTTTTTTTTAGTGGCACATTCCAGGTCACTTAGGTAATCAGCAAGACAATTCCATGCCACTCCATAAGTAAATCCCTCTCAGGTGTGTTCCCGTGTACCACAGTATGCAATGTTTTTCCACAAAAATTGGATGGCCTCATTTTTTTTTGATTCTAGAACTTTCCTGCACTTTGCAATGCACTGTGGGTATCCCTCCGGCCCGTGTGAATAAATAGATGCACATTTAATTCTGCAGGTGTTTGGACATCGGAAGAGCACCCCAGAGATGGGTGGGCTGGAACTTACGCAGGCCACCCCGAGAGGGAGGGGCTGAAATTTCTGAGTCTTTGTTTAAAGGATGTTGTCGCAGAGGCCGCGGTTCACAGACGGCTTTAGAGCATTTAAACAATGTTTTGGGTGCACATCGGGATGGGCCTTCAGGGCGGGAAATCCCACCTGTCCGTCTTTGGTCCCCTCAGGGTGGGGAACTACTCTCAGTAGTGTCTCTTGGAATGTTCCAGAAAGAACTAGGCATCGTCTGTGTATCTGTGTATATCAGTGTCGGGGTGTGCATGGATAGAAACCTGTACCCAGACAGGTACACGGACAGATGCATCCTTCAGTATGTAAATACTACTCCACAGACTGCTTAGTTTTTAAAAAGTTATAAAAATAGGAGACTGTTGTATCTCAGTTCATAGGTATCTCCTGCATTCACAGCTATGTAATGTTGAAGTAGTATACTCATTGTTCACATATAGAAAAACATGATATATATTTACATGAAATATATAGGAAAGAATACAATGAAAAATTTCCCTCCCATTTCCTTGCCACTCCATCAATAAATATGACATCATATGATTAGGATTATTCGTTTTCATATCTTCCTTATATATCAGTTTCACATATTTATACTCATACACAAAGAAATTCACCTATATTCTGACTTTACATCCTTGGTTTTTAAAATTTGTGGTACTGGGGATGAGCCCATAGGCATTAAGCTGCTTCCTCAGTCCTTTTTTAAAAATTTGAGACAGGGTTTTCATTAAGTTGCGGAGGCTGGCCTCCAACTTGCTATCCTCCTGCCTCAGCCTCCTGAGTCACTGGGATTACCGGCCCTCTCTGACTGGCAGTGCGTTGGTTCCAGTCTCTTCCTACCCCACACAGTGAGATGGTGATTAGCTCAGGTGTGGATGGTTCCAGATGTGTCACTGCCAAGTTCAAGGGCACATGTGTTGATGGATTTTGATGGATAGTGCCGAGTTGCCTGCCAAGAGGCCCCTGCGTAGTCTCCTTGGGGGTCCTTCGAGGCCTGTGTCTGGGCTGCCTCAGCAGGATGGGGAGGAGGGGTGGTCTGCCTCCAGACTGTCCACGTCAGCCGGCCCTGTGCCTCGGCTTCCTAGATTTCACACCAGCCTTCGAGTCCTGCTTGCTCCAGATCCCCCATCAAATCAAAGTCACATCCACAGGCTTCATGTGTCACCAATTCCAAATGTCCCAGAGGCTCCCCCGGGAGAGACTTCTGTAGGTAAATGGGGGGAGGGTAACGATTGCTCCTTCCACCAAATGCACGTGAGCAACGATGGATTGTGGGTAAGGAAACAGATGCCGCCTTGCAGGACTTTTCAGAGCCTTTAATGTGCTAATGTGTGTTGGGGCCTCTCAGAGGTGTGGAGTGTGGAGTTCCTCAGCCTGTTCAGAAAGGCCAGGTGGTTTCTCTGCTTCATGTATCCGAGAAAGCCTGAAGCCCAGAGAGGGAAGGTGACATGTCCAAGGTCACAGAGCAGCAATGAAGTTGAGCCCTTCCAGTCCCACCGTGGAGGTGACCACAATGAAGTGCTCTCTCCTTTTAAGGGACACCAAGACAGGTGGATTCATGACATTTTAGATGGCTGCAAGTATCGCCCCCCACTCCCTCTCCCCCAAAAAAGAAAAATCAAGGCTGAGAAGATAAGGGAAGGGGGACACTGTCACAGGGACCTAGCAGTCAGGTGCAGGGTGCTGTCTTGGGTTGAAGCCACTTTAGTGGACAGACGGGTGAAGTCTGGAACAATTCTGTGTCACAGTTAATAACGTGGTGCCAAGGGCATCTTAGTTGTGATAAAGTCACTGTGTTAATGGGGGGAGGGGCTGGGTGCAGGGTCTCCAAGAACTCTTTACATTAAATTTGCAAAGTTTCAATAAATCTGAAATGAGTTTAGAAGAAAAGTCTTTTTTTTTTTTTTAAACTTTGCTGCATGTATAATTTACGCCTGACCAAATACCATTTTCTGCCAGATTCATGGGTAGAAAAACAGAAGCAGGACCGCAGTGTTAGGCTGCCCTCTGAAAGTACTTTTGGAAAATACACAAACACGCTGATAATGTGGGGCACTTGGGGCAAGACAACAGGCGGCTGGTGTAGAGGGAGGGGGTTCTCACAGTTGATCATTTAATACCTTTTGGATTTTGAACCATCTGCATGTATTATCTTTTCAACAGAAACATTTAAAGAAAACATTTTGGCGGGGCACGGTGATGCACACCCATCATCCCAGTGGCTCAGGAGGCTGAGGCAGGAGGATGGCAAGTTCAAAGCCAGCCTCAGCCACAGCGAGGCCCTAAGCAGCTCAGTGAGACCTTGTCTCTAAATAAAACACAAAATAGGGCTGGGGACGGGGCTCAGTGGTCGAGGGCCCCTGAGTTCAATCTCTGGCACCAAAAAGAAAAAAAAAGAAAAAACAGAACTCAACTTTTTTTTTTTTTTTTGGTGGTGCTGGGGAACTGAACCCAGGACCTCCTGCTTGAAGCTCTCGGCCACATCTTTAATCTCTAAAATTAAATCTCATCGTGCACGCCTCAGTTCATGGCCCAATGCTGAGGGATGCAGATGGATAGATGGCCAGACGCTGCTGTGGCAAAGCAGACTCACATACCTGTCAGATTTTAAAACTCACAGGAGAAAAACTTTAATGGAAAAATTTACTTCAACTCTTCTTTTTTGGCCAGTACACTGAAGGTGGAGGGCAAACACACCCTCATTGCTGTACCATTTTTGGAGCTCCTATTATGTGCCAGCAGATGCTAAAAACAGGACAGGAGCCAGCGGCCTCCTTGAATGCCAGGTCTGCATCGCAGGGATGAAGAGCCACAAGAGCCACTTGCTCAAGGTGTCCCTTAGACAGCGGGAGAGCTGGAATTGGAGGCCAGGTCTGCCTTGTCCTGAAGGCTGAGCTTTTAGTCCCTCTACTTTTGAGGGACAGACAGACATCCAGGCGGCCCTGACAGTGACACAGCTTCTGAGGCCCAGCCGTTTTCCTCCACTGAGGCCATTTGTGGGCGCCCAGCCTGCCCCCCACATTTCTGCATTTCTGTTTCTCTCTGGCCACCGGGTGGGCCCTGCCCGCACTGGTGACCAGCTGTAGGTTCTGGGGACACCTTCTGCTCCCAGCAGTCCTCAGCCAATGACAAACAGGAGCTGGCGTAGAAATACCCCAACTCTCCCCCGGGTGTGGTCACTCTGGTGTGTTCTCCACCCAGAAGGTAGATTGCCCAGAGTGAGTGAAGGCTGGGATTTTTGCCTTTGGGAAAAATGAGGTATAATTTACCTTCAGTGAATTTTTTCTTTTTGGTACCCTGAGCCACATCGCCAGTCCTTTTTTATATTTTATTTTAACACAGAGTCTCAAGAAGTTGCCGAGGCTGGCCTCAAACTTGTGATCCTCCTGCCTCAGCCTCCAGAGCCACTGGGATGACAGGTGTGTGCCATCGTGCGTGCCTGAGTCAAGTTGTTCAATCTTAAGTTCAGTTAGATACAGCCACAGGTGCGGGGAGCCTATGGGGGGACAGAGGAGGCATCTCCGCCATCTCAGGAAGTCCCCTGCACCCTTTCTCAGGCAACCTCCCCATGCCTGGAAGCAACCACCAATCTGATTTCTTTCCCTGTGGGTTAGTTTCTCCTGTTCTAGAACTTTCCACGCATGCAGTCACTCAGCATGCACCCTCTGGCCCCTGGCTTCTTTCCCTCAGCATCGTGCCTTTGAGATTTATCTCTGTTGTATGCAGCACGTGTCCCAAGCTCATTCCTGTTTTCATGCGGAGGAGCGTGAGTGTTCCCGTCTGCTCACCCTTCCTCCTGCTGAGGGACATGGGGTATCCCTGGTCTCCCCATCAGGAAGCAGCTTCTCAGGGCTCATGGGAGGCTCACATTCTCATTCCTCCTAGGTCCTGGCCATGGTCTCACAAGCCTGTGTTTAAGGTTTTTAAGAAACCGCTGCAGAGTTCCCACCCAGCTGTTCTGTGCCCCCACCTGTGACACAGGTGTGCCCGTCCCTGCCCCTTCCTGCCAACACTTGGCTTTGTCAGCCTTCCATATTCTGCCCACCCGGCCGGGAAGGTCAGCTGAGCTGGATTTGAAGGGCAGGGAGATGGGGACTCGGGAGAGTCGGCCGGGTCAGGTGAGGCCAGTTCCCGGGGAACACGCTGCTGCCTGAGAGTTTCAGGGAACCACAGGCCCCTGGACAGCCCTGGAGGGCTGCCTGTCTGTCCCCACCTGTGTGACAGCCTGCTCCTCTGGCTGGTACCAGGACGAAGTCCAACTCTGATCTCCACGTCTCTGAGGGGCAACGGGGACGTCTGGGTTTTGGCTCCAAACATCCTTTTCTTTCTGCTTGGCTGGAGCTGGGGATTCGCTGACGTCCAGAGTGCAGGACGTCGCATGAGACGTTTGAAAGCCCATCTGTCCTGCTGGTGGGCCCACATCTTACGTTTACCCATCCAGGAGGCTGCGGGGCGAAGAGCTGACACCCACAGCGACCCATCCTGCATGCTGGCCCCCCAGCCCAGCTGGGCTTACTGAGCATGTCTGGTGTTTTGGAAAGTTCTCCATCCTGTTGAAGCCACTCATGGATTTCTCTCTCCCCTGTCCGTCTATCTCTCTCTTCCCCATCCTTCCGTCTCTCCTCCCATCCGTCTCTCTCTCCTCCCGTCCATCTTTCTCTCTCCCCTGTCCGTCTCTCTCGCCCCCGTCCATCTGTCTCTCTCACACATGTACCTCCCCCCTCCCTCTTCTTCTCTGAGCCCCCCTTGGCTGAGCCCACGGGGCGCAGGGGAAACATCCCTCACCACCCTGCGGGGTGACCTTGACCCTGAGGGGCTCCTGTTTCTAGGATAACAACTTTTCTATTTCTGTCTCCCAGAGATGTCGTGGTCACAGCCGCGGGAGTGTTTTGAAAAGGATCAGGTGACCTCCAGAGGGGAGAGGTCAGTCGCCAGAGGTCCTGGGGTCCAGGGGCCCTCCCGCTCCACCTCGGGAGGCTGCCCTAGTGGGAGGCCCACACCAGCTGGGCCCCTGGTCTTGTTGGAGCTGCTGAAGCCCAGAGTCCAGGCCTGCAAAGGGGCAGCCTGAGGCCAAGCGGTGACTCCCAGGTAGGCGGTCACACTTAGCAAATGAAAGCCAGCCCAGTGGCACTTGAAGTTCAAATGAACATGGGTAATTTTTCAGAATATGTTTTCAATATTGCATGAGGTATTTTCACATTGAACCATTCTTCTTCTTCTGGGATTGAACCCAGGGGCACTTTACCCCTGAGCCCCATCCCCAGCCCTATTTATTTTTTATTTAGAGACAGGGTCTCCCTGAGTTGCTTAGGGCCTCCCTGTGGCTGAGGCTGCCTTTGAACGCATGATCCTCCTGCCTCAGCCTCCCGAGCTGCAGGGATGACAGGCATGCGCCACTGCACCTGGACTGAGCATTATTTTTGAACTTCCAAGGTACTGGTGTCCTGCATGTCATCTGGAAGCCTGACTTCTGTTGGACATAGTGGGGAATAAGAAGGCAGCTTTAAGGGTGAATGTAGTGACCACTGCTTACCTGATTTGTACCTGTGATCCCACTGACTCTGGAGGCTGAGGCAGGAGGATTGCAAGTTCGAGGCTAGCCTCAGTAGTTTAGTGAGACCCTGTCTTAAAAATAAAAAAAAAAATAAAAAGGGTAGAGGATGTAGGTCAATGGTAGAGAATCCCTGGGCTCAATTCCTATTACTGCCAAAAACAAAAACAAAAACAAAAACCCCCCAAACTTAAAAATTATTGTTCCAGAGCTTTCCACGTTCCTTGCTGACCTAAACCTGCTTCCTCAAGCTTGATCTTCACATGCCAGATGCAGGGGTGTGTGTTGATTTGGATGGCAGCTCCCCTCTTCTCTGGGCGCAGTTAGTGTGGTAAGGAGGGGAAAGAGCCCACAGGGGTCTCCCCTTTGATGTCGGCATGACCAGTGGGCACGTCCAAGAGCCAGCGCAGAGCTACATGCACCCAGACCCTTTCGGGTAAGACGGGACGGAATCTAGACTTGGGTCCAGGAGGAGGCTGGTGCATGCAGAGGGATGGCAGAGACACAGGTAAGAGCTAAGGGGGACCTGAGACGGGGTTAGACGTCCAAGTCTAGGTTGGTACGACTGACCCCGAGACAACTATTTTAGTGCAAATCATTGGGGAGGTGACCTGCTGGAGAGGTAGGAAAGCAAGACAGAAAAAGGAGGACTCTTTACAGGTGCTCAAATGAGCAGGCTAGAGTGGGCGCCCGGAGCTCAGGGGTGCTGCTGACCTGGGGAGATAGTGACCCTCCTTCTCCCATCAGCCGTTGGTGGAGGACTGGGGCGGGGGGGGTTAGTGACCTCCTGTCTGTGCCCTGTGGGCCTGATCAGACCAGGTAGCCCAGACCACAGGGAAGGACAGGTACTTGCGCTGGGGAATTGCAGGCTCCCTGGGCTTGGGACAGTGGTGGTCACTGTGGTGGGTCATAAGCCTCTGCTCCAGCCGCAGCAGCGACTCTTGGTTGAGCCCCATGTGCTGGGTCCCCTGCTCGGGGCCTTATGGCAGGAGTTTTAGATTCTCAGTGGCCTCAGTGGGGATGGGTGCGTGTTATCTTTAGTTTGCAGAGAACTTAAAGCAACTTTTCTCGGGCCACACGGTCAGTGAATGAGGCGTTTGCTGGGCAATGTCAGGTTGTTTGGACTTCAAAGGTGAAAATCAGTGCAGTATCTAATCTTCACGTTTTTTTTTTTGGACTCTCATCTTGAGGGAGGAAATGAGGGATTCAGGGACCGAGCATTTCTCAGGCGCTGGCTGAGGAGGACAGGAACCATAGAGTCCTCATCATCTGGCTTTGAAGAAGGTGTGATTTTTGTCGACCCCCATACTCCAGATGAGGAGACCGAGGTTCAGAGAGAGCTGCGTGGTTTGCCCTGGTGTGAAGTAGCCAAGCTGGACGTGGAACCCAGATTTCCTTGGGTTTTAAACACTCCTCTTGACTGCCTCTGTGTCCCTCTGTGTCTCCAACCAAAAGCAAGGAAGCCCCGTGTCCTGGAGGTTACGTCATTTGCCCAAGAGCATGGATTTGTATGCTCGACCCCCTGGCTACTCAGTGTGGGGGTCCGTGGAACTTCCAGAACCTGGAAGCTGATGAGAAATGCAGACCCTTGGGCTGCACTTGAGACCTGCAGGACCAGACGGTGTGGGGAAGCCCTGGGAGAGCCCACGACTCCTTCAAAAGCAAGGACCCAGCACCCTCAGCATTGGCTTTGAAGTCAGCTCGCAGCAGGGACTCAGGCGGAGGGTGGGGGTGGGTGCACACTGATCAATGCTGAGCTCAGGACTTGCACTGCCTGTCGGCGGATAAGGGCACAGGAGACCAGATCCCCTGGGCCCAGAGCCTCCCTATCACTCTGTCCTCTGCACAGCTACTTGGTCTCCAGGTCCAGGTCACTCTCCTGGGTGCAGATGGGGAGGAGGGAGGTGTAGGTGGTGGACAGGGAACGGTTAAGAGAAAGGAGAACGGGGGGGGGGTGGTCTTCAGCCTCAGCTCCGACCCTTCTGCGCTGTTCCATGATGAGAACCTACTGCTGTCACCTTGAGTCACAGGCTCTGTGTCCCAGCTGCTCTGGGCCTGGGTGGAGACTGGGGGTTCCCCAGGTGGTGGAGACCCTCTGTCTGTGTTCCAAAGCCCCTGCCCTGCCTTCAGAGGGCTCATTCCCATCATCGCCCCCCAGGATCTAGCCTCCACCATGTCCCAGCTGAGAAGCACAGAGACAGAGAAGTCAGGGTGAGCTCTGAGTCATGGCCCGGTCACTGCGAGCAAGAGGGACCCCTGGCTGTGGAGGTAGTTGCTTGCTTTTGAGAACTGGCAGTGCCACCCGCGGGATTCTGTAGCTCACCGAAGCCAGTCCGTCACCGAGCAGGACGAGCAGAGGTCGAGGTCGTAGAGAGCAGCGTTTGCTCGACCCCTGGGTGGGGATGAGGAGCTGGCCCAACTTCCTTTCTGGTTTGAGAAAGAAAATTGGAGCAAATAAGGGAGACCCCCCCCCCCCATGAAATCTCCCCAAACTTCACCTTTGCAGAGCGGGTCCTGCTTCTTGCATTGTCTTGTATGCGTGGCTGGTGGGGTCCTGCCTGAGTCTGGGCTCCCCCAAAGCAGAACCTGAGATGGAGGCTTGGATGTGGGCAGTTAGAAGCAGGAGGCAGGAGGGAGGGTGGGGAGTTGGAAAGTGGGGGAGGGGGCTCCATGCTAGGATGTCAGGGAGCTGGTTAGCACTGGGGGTGGTGGGGCTTGAGCCTGCGAGATATCCTTGGAGGAACTGTGCAGAGTGCGCCTCAGATGTCCCTTGGCTGGGACTTGGAAGTGTCCTCAAAGTTGACGTGTTGGACATTTAATCCCATTTCAACAGCATGGGGAGGCGGGGCCTAATGGGAGGTGTTTAGGTTCTGAGGGCGCCATCCTCATGAATGGATCACTGCTGGGACCCCAGGAGGGGGTTTCAAAAACAAGTTCAGCCCCCTTCTTGCCCTCTCTTGCTCTTCTCACCCACTGAATGCCTTCTGCCATGGGCTGGCACAGCAAGCAGGTGTGCCCCGCCCCTTGTTCTTGGAGACTTCTCAGGCTCCAGAACCCTGAGCCAAGTAACCTTCAGTTTATTATGAGTTACCCAGTCTGTGGTGTTCTGTTGTAGTAGCGCCAATGGGCTAACACGCCTCCTGAGGGAGGGGGACATTCATCCCCCAACTCCTCGGGCAGGGAGCAATCCCTGGGGGTTCTCCCTTTACTTCCTGGCTGTACCTACTTGTTAGGGTCTGTAAACAAGTCAAGATGGCGCCTGGCATTTTGCCAGGGGGAGTGGTTTGTGAAGTAACACCAGTGAGCCATTAAGTGTGGAGATTCCTTATTGGTTGACTGCTGTATCTAGTTTATGTTAATTAAGATAAGCTGTGTGGAATGTATATATACCCCTCCTGTCCTACAGTAAACGGCTCCCACTCCTGCTGTATCAATGTACACAAGTTCCTCGTCAACCCCCTGGTTAGTTTGCTGCAGCCGGACTGCAGCAGATGGTGGCCCGTACGGGGAGCCCCAGGACACTCAGGGGTAAGTGACGAAAAAAAAAGCTGCCCGTCCCTAGATAGGACAGGAGCAAATCTGCTCGTCCCTAGATAGGGCGAGAGGAAAAATGGCCATTTTGAGAAAATGGAGAAGATTGATACAGTATATTTGTGTCTTATTTTGTCTCAGTGTATTGTATTGTCTTTGTGATGAAAATATGGAAGGGGTGTTAAGTAAATTACTAAGGGAAGAAGGCACCCCAGTGGAACCAAGAGCAGTTAGGGCATGTGTTGATAAGAGCCCAGGAACTCTAGTCAGAAAAAAAAAGAAAGTTCAGAAGAAGAAGGATTATCAGGAAAAAAGTTGCAGAAAAGGCTATTACTGAATACTTTTCGTCACCGGAGGGTGTGTGAATCGGCGCGGCGGCTGCCTCGTGCGCCAGCCGGTCATGGTGCAGCAGGACTTTCCAAGTGGCGGCAGCCAGCTCTTCCCCGCCCCCACCCGGGGAGCGGGACGCCACCGGGAGAGCCCAAATCCAAACCTGACCCGGAGGCACAGTCTTGCAGGCTTTTGCTCCCTGTGCCCAGTGGCAGTTTGAGTCCAGGACACTCCCCAGGGCCATCTGGGGCTGCCTGGGAGGCTACAGCCGGCAGAAGACGCTACTGGCATCCCTGATGTTTGGTCATTTTCAATGCCAATAACTAAGCTACAATGGTTCTCCCACACCTGGAAACTAATGAATAATGAGCACTCTTAAGGCTTATTTCAAATGTAAAAAAAACTTGGGATAATGTACTAAATTGTTCAGAAGGTTGTTTTCTTAGTGCCTGCTGGAATGCTACAGGATTTTCTTTAGCATCATTGCCGGAGTTCCTGCCTTCGTCCCAGTGCCAGTGAGGATGAGGGTGGAAGAATTTCCAGTGTTGCTGAGAAGTGGACAAGACTTTGGATCAAGCTAGCTGCCTGCAGAACTTACCTGGACTGTGATTTACCTGGACTGTGAGTTAATCTATTGAGACACTGCTTTACCTGGACTGAGACAACAAACTGTAATCTACAACAAATTGTAACTTGGTATCTTTGCTAACCGTGTCATTGCTGGTATAATTTTTCCAAGGGCTTCTTGCATGGAGCCATCAATTGGCTTGGTATTGTGGCATTTTGTATCCTCCCCTTCTGCTTGTAGCAGATTATTTATGGTGTTTGTGTAAAAACCACTATGGTCGTTATTTAAATTAAACAAAAGGGGGAAATGTTAGGGTCTGTAAACAAGTCAAGATGGCGCCTGGCATTTTGCCATGGGGAGTGGTTTGTGAAGTAACACCAGCGAGCCATTAAGTGTGGAGATTCCTTATTGGTTGACTGCTATGCCATTAAGTGTGGAGATTCCTTATTGGTTGACTGCTATGCCATTAAGTGTGGAGATTCCTTATTGGTTGACTGCTATGCCATTAAGTGTGGAGATTCCTTATTGGTTGACTGCTATGCCATTAAGTGTGGAGATTCCTTATTGGTTGACTGCTGTATCTAGTTTATGTTAATTAAGATAAGCTGTGTGGAATGTATATATACCCCTCCTGTCCTTCAATAAAGGGCTCCCACTCCTGCTGTATCAATGTACACAAGTTGTTCGTTCTCCCCCCACCCCCACCCCCGTTAGTTTGCTGCAGCCGGACTGTGGCACCTACTGGACTTGCTCTGCCTGGTTCCTTTGGAAGAGACCCCAGGGCAGAAGGTGGAGCCGTTCCCAGCTTGCTCCTGGGGAGAGAGTGGTTCACAGGGGTTGTGACAAGAGCACAGCCTCCCATCAGGCTTAACTACAAAAGACAGACTCCCCGTGTGGTGTCACGGTCGGGAAGGTGAGCTCTGCAGCCAGACCACCTGGGCTCTAATTCTGGCAGTGCTCCGTGGCAGAGGGCTAGTTCCCCAACCTCTCTGAGCCTCTGTTTCTCATCTGTTCAATGGAAACCACCCGGTGCCTCTGGCCCAGAGCGGACTTTGGAGTAAGACACAGGAAGTTGTTGGCCTTGCTGGAGGCACAGCGGAAGCTCTCTGGGAACGTTCATTACTGTCCATCTCGTTTGATGTCCCCATGGTGGTGGTGGGGGAGACATGCTTATTTCTCCTTGGGAGTATCCAGGGATGCTCATAAAGCCAGGAACCAAAGGGCAGAGGATGAAGGGCGACTGGGCCTCGTCCAGCTGGACAGGAGGGACGGTGATGTTTAGGGGCTTGTCCCTGGTGCTCTCCTGCGACTCCTCTGGAGCACGGAGAACCCTCCTTGGGCTGCTCTCCCTCCCCCCAAGTCCTCACCCATCTCCCGCCTGGCCCAGCCCCTCTGCTCCTTCTGCTGGTCACCACACACACGGTCCTGTCCCCAGCCTGCCTCGCAGCCCCACCTGATTTAAGCTGCCTGCTCGTCCCCCTCCGTCAGCCTGCTCCCTCCTGCAGTAGATCTTGCTCTCTCCCTCCTTCTCCCTCCTTCCTCTGCTCCGAGCACTTCTCTGCTGGGATCGATGGCGGAGGAGGGCAGCCGCCTGCTCCTGAGCTGCTCCTCGTCTTGGGAGCAGGACAGTATTTCTTGGGAGCTCTGTCTGGCCCTGTGGGTCTCTCATCAGGCTCTGCCGGGCGCGGTCGTATTTCTTGCTCCTGTGGCTCAGCCGGGGACGCCTAGTAATTCTTGAAGGCGAGCTGCCGGGTGCATCTAGAAGTGTCCTGGAATCCGTCTAGCCTTGGCTTGGGGGCAGGCGGGGTGGGGACACACCGGCTCCCACAGGGTCCTGGAGGGTCCCTGGGTCCCATCACGACTTGGCTCAACACCGTGGGGGCTCAACAAGTGTCTGCACCTGTGGCCACGGCCACCACCCTATGTCTACTCTGTATCGGGATCATTGCCACTGGCTCCCAACTGGGTCTGGGCCACCAGTGTCTTCCCAGTTCTGTCACCCTCAGGCCATGTCAAGGCCAGATCTGTGTGACTCAGAGGTGGGGCTGACTCAGTGTCCTTACCTGTGAAGTGAGGCATTTTTTTCCTCTCCGTCTTTCCCCCTTTGGTTTAGTTATATATTTAACAAACACGACACGAGTCAAGCAGTGTCCTAAGTATGTAACAAATAACATGTTAAGTTGTCCTAGTCACCTACGACACAGATACAACCATGGCCTCTGTTTTATAGTTGAGAAACTGTGACCCAGAGAGGCTCAGCAACTTGGACTCAGCAAGGAAGTGGAAGAGCTTTTTTTTTTTTTTTTTTTTTAACACCAGGAATAGAACCCAGGAGCGCTTAACCTCTGAGCCACATCCCCAGTCCTTTTATATATTTTTATTTAGAGACAGGGTCTCACTGAGTTGCTGAACACCTTGCTAAGTTGCTGAGGCTGGCCTTGAACTCATGATCCTTCTGCCTCAGCCTCCGAGCTGCTGGGATGTCAGGCGTGCACCTTGGAGCCCGGCAACAGCTGGGTTTTGAACCTGGGTCGTTTGGCTGCAGCGCATGCCCTCGAGCGACGGCCAGTGGCCTCTCTTGCTGGCTCTGTGGTCTCCTGGCTGTGAAGCGCTGGCCTGCAGCTTCTCAGTTTCCATGTGGGCGATGTCCTGGGCAGTAGCCGTACAGGCTGAGGCAGCGGAAAAGAAATCTCGGCTCCTGGGGGAAGCGCGGGTGAGGGTCCTGTGGGCTTCTGGTCACAGAGTTTTGGTTGACAATCAATACCAGGCCTTGCTTTATGTGCGTTTCTGTTTAAAGAAATCTCAGTTAATATTTATCGTCGGTTCATTACAGTCGAACTCGTGGCCTCCGTGACTCGGGTCTGCAGCGCAATGATCCGACGCAGGTGTGTGCTCATGGGGACACGTCCCATCTCTGTGCACCCGGGGACACAGGACAGAACTTCAGCACTGCGGCGGGGGCCCTTTTAAAGAACAAATTCACACACACGCACACAAGCACAAATGTGAAAAACCGGGCCCTGAATAGACTAGGAAGAGGATGCTCACTCCTGGTCTGGGAGCCTAAGCCCACTGTGTGGGCTCCACTGGTGACACGTGCAGCCAGGACACAACCCTCTCCCTTCTCTGCAAGGGCCCAGGGAAGAGCTGCAGGTACCGACTGGAGGGTTAAACCGAGCTCCGTCAATCTGTGAATTTGCAGATCCAGAATGGCTGAAGGATGGGGTGGGTTCTGGCCTCTACTCCTCCTCTGCTCCAACACCTTCTATGGCTCCCTGCTGTCTCCTGTATGGGACGGGAACACCACCAACCTGCCTATCAAGGGCTTTAATAAAGTGCTCCCACCCTGTCTATTAAAAATTTTGTTCCTGTGGTTTCTGGGGAATTTCCTTTGTCCCTGGGCTGTCTCCTCCGCCACGCGGCCAGCTCTGTCCTACCTCCACACCAGGCTTTGTTCCTCCTTGGGACACCCCCTGCCATGTCACCTGTCACCTGTCCTACCTGTATTTAAAGGTCAGAGCGACCTGTGCACTTTCTCCAACCAAACTGTCCCTTCTTGGGTGTCATTGGTTCGAAGCATAGTAAAGATAATTTTTTTAAAAAAATGACTTTTTGTGATTCTCTCACAAACAGCCTCCAGGAGGGGAATTTCCTGCATACCCCTGTTTGATGACATCCTCTGGGCAGAGGAGACAGCCAAGTGACATTGTTTGAATTTGCATATCGAGGAGGTTTTGATTCGAAGTGTACGAGAGGCTATTGTGCCCACAAGTGAGCTGTGACCGGGGGAATGTTTAATTCCTCAGAAATGCCAACCTGTGGGCTCAAGTGCCAGGGGACAAGGAGGAGAGTGAGCCACCAGACCACTGAGGACGTCTTTGGAGACTGATCTGCCCAGACATGAGAGAAGCTTCCAGAAGGCTCGGGGCCAGCTGGACATTCGCATCAGGACAGGCGAGGAGCCAGCAGCTCTGGAACCCCGCCTCTGAGTCCCAGCTTCACCCCATGACATCCCCAGGGGCCAGCACCTGGATGACGCCGGGCAGCAGCTGGCACGAGCCCTGGCCCACAGCGTCCCCCAAGCTTCCTCGTCCCCACCTCTCCATCCTGAGGGAGGAGACCGAGATCTGAGTGCCCTGCCCTGGGACACAGGTGGAGGGACAGGTGGGGACAGGCAGGGGAGCCATCGGCACCTACTACATATTCCTTCTTGAAATGCCCCTTGTTCAGAGCAAAGTGGGTTCTCCACATCTGTGGGTTCCGCAGATGCAGAGAAGACGATCGCACCCGCATCAAACCTGCTGGCCTCTTCCTGGTCATGATTTCCTACAATATGGCGGGACAAGTATTTACATAGCAGTTATGTTGTGTCAGGCAACAAGCCACCCAGGGGTGATTTAAAGGATTGCGGGGGCAGGCACAGTGTCCCACGCCTGTCATCCCAGCGGCTTGGGAGGCTGAATCAGGAGGATCGTAAGATCAAGGCCAGCCTTATCAACTGTAAGGTGCTAAGCAACTTAGGGAGACCCTGTCTCTAAATAAAATACAGAATAGGGCTGGGGGTGGGGCTCAGCGGCTGAGGGTCCCTGGGCTTAATCCCTGGTACCCCCCACCCCCACCCCCACCAAGAACAAACACAGTAAGTGCAGAGATTCCAGGCAAATGCTCTGCCATTGTATCTAGGGGACCCGAGCGTCATAGAATTTTTGTAACTGAGGGGGATCTTGGAACCAGTGGTCTGGGGACGTCACCAGATGGCTTTATTCAATTAGGTTGAACTCTGACAACAGACCAGGGTAGACTTGGATGACCCCGTCTTGCATTCCACTTGCAAGTTCATGCCACCTCCCATGGATTTGGGGGTCAGATCTTGTCCCTTTTTGTACCTGAAAAGAAAATGACTTCCACTATTTATGGTTATGGGAAATGCAGACCCAGGTTGTCATAGTGCTCCCCTAGATTGGGACTGTCTGTCTCTCAAACAAATGTCCCCATGTTATGATTGTACCTCGTGGATTTAAAATTTTTTTTTTTTTTTTGCTTTCTGCCTTGGATTTCTCAAGCTTTGGTGTTGGCATGTCAATGGAAAAGTGGGCAGATCTGATATTAGATAGTCGACTTTCTCTGGAACATATCAGCTGGGTGACCTTGAGCAAGGCACTTAACCTCTCTGAGCCTCAGTTTGTAAATATGAAGCTAGCCATGTTCCCCACATTATCCTGTCCTGTTGTGATGTAATCTAGGTAAAATTAAACTAACCCTTACTAGTCCTCCCTCTGGTAAGTACACAGTAGGTGCTCAAAAATGTCCCTTTGTCCTTCCCTCAAGGTGCCTCAGCAACTGGGTGATTCCTGCCGTACTTTTCAGTCCTGGGAGGGGAGCACATCTCGACCAAGTGACTCTGGCAGGGCACCTCAGGTATGGCAGCAGGGTTCCATGCTGGGGCATAAGGGGACACTTTTAGGGCCTCTCCTGTCAACCCTGAGCCTTGTGCGGACCCTGTGGACCCTGCCCTTGGCACGGCCTCACTGTTCCGAAGTGGAGCCGAGATCGGGACGGCCTGGGAGGCTGGTCCGGCTCCGTCCCTCCACGTTCCATCTCTGGGGACCCTTGGCCACCAAGAGTTCTCCTTATGGTCACAAGATGAAAAAAGCCCCCACGGCCAGCTCTGGTTCCTACTCACTGCGTCCCCTTGACCAGGGACATGGTCTCTCCAAGCCTTTTCTATAATTGATCCCACCTCTGAGAGGTTTTAGGGGATTAGATAATGGCAGGTACACAGCCCGGCGTCTGGCCACGGTGACGACTGGTGAACTGTCAGCCATCAAATGGAGAAAGCAGGTTCCGTCTGTGGATGCCACTTCCAGAGGAGTCGGGCAAGTCCCTTTCTTCTCCCAGCCTCAACTTTCTCCTCTGAGAAATGGGTGTGCAGCAGATGGAGCCAGACCACAGGTGATTCTTAGGGTTCCATGGGAGCAGAGTTGGGGATCGTGGACCTCAAGACCACCAGACCCCCCAAAGGACTCCACCCCGCTGGAGAGGCCCTGTCAGGACCTGACTGCTCTCGCCCACTGGCCATCTCAGCCCCCAGCACCCAGTATTGGGTGCAGGATAGAAGCTTAATAAATACACGCAGAACAGACACGGGGCTCTTCACTCGAGGGCGTGTTGATCCTGGGTCCTGTCCAGCACCTGGAGGGCAGAGGGAGAAAATCAACCCAACTTAGGAACTGGAGCCCGGGGACAGCAGGCTGAACTCGGCATCACGCTGCACAAAGGTTTACCTGGGGAGAGTCGTGAGTTTGGGTAAGATCACACTAGTGGTCCTGTTCATTGTCGTCCTCTGGTGCCCTTTGCAGTTAAACTGCTAAAAGGGGCAGAGTGTGTTTCCCTGCCCCTTGGCTTTGGGGGTCAGCCACATGATTAGCTTTAATCCACTGAATGAGGAGGAAGGGGCAGTGTGCCTTTTCCATGTGACATCTTGTGTGTCTCAGTCCATTTTCCTGCACTCCTGCCCGGAAAGAGCATCCAGCTGGTTACTGGTTCCTGGAGGACACTTCTGGCCTGAGCCACCCCAGCTGAGCAGGACGCTCGGAGCCCAGCCTTGAAAACCTAGCCTTGGGCCACCTTACAAAAGTGGGAGCAAGAATAAATGGTGGTTTCTGTGAGCCACTGAAGTTTGGGACATTTTGTTCCTCAGCAATAGCTGACAAACACATTCTTTTGAGGAATTCTGGGAAGTTTCCTAAGGGGCTATCATCGAATTAGGTGACATTGACTCAGTGAACATAATTCCTGGCTTATCACGTATAGACAAAAACGGTAATGGGGGGGGCTGGGGTTGGGGCTCAGCAGTAGAGCGCTTGCCTAGCACATGTGAGGCCTTGGGTTCGATCCTTAGCACCACATAAAAATAAGAATAAAAGTACTGTGTCCAATTAA
Source organism: Marmota flaviventris (assembly GCF_047511675.1). NCBI lineage: Eukaryota > Metazoa > Chordata > Mammalia > Rodentia > Sciuridae > Marmota > Marmota flaviventris. Next base: position 115,745,041 of record NC_092498.1, on the reverse strand, counting down.
AAAGAAAAAAAATTAAACAAAAAAGAAAAATGGTAACTGTTGGTTTCTTGGAAAGTTCAAACCAGAATTGACTATATGATCTAGAGATCCCCACTCCTAGGGCTCTCTGAAAAAGACAGGAAGTGGGAACTCCAACACGTGCTTGCCTGTGAATGTTTACAGCAGCATCATCACTTCTTAGCCCATTTTGTGATACTGTAACAGAATGACTGAGACCAGGAAACTTAGAGATCAGAGGTTTATTTCTTACATTATCGGAGACTGGGAAGTCGGTCCCAGTGTGGCAGTGGTGAGGTGCTGAAGCTTTTAAGAGGTGGGACTTAGAAGGATTTAATTTTGTCTTGGGGCTCCATCTCTTGATGGATTAAAGCTGGGCTCATGGGGTGGCGTGGGTTCCCCAGGAGTGGTTGTTCTTGGGCGAGTAGGTTGTTAGGAAGCAAGACTGACCCATGCCTATGTGACTGACCTCCAATAAGAACTCTGGACACCAAGGCGCAAGGGGGCTTTCCTGAGTGTCCCCACTTGTAGGTGGTCACACACCATCATTGGTGGGAGGTTAAGTGAGCCCCTGGGCTTCACGAGGACGGGAGAGGAGGGAGTTTTCCTCCGTCATTCCTGTCCCTGGCTCCTTCCTGTCTCTGTTCTCTGGTTGCCACAAGCAGAAGCTGTCCCCGGCCACGCCCTCCCGCCTTCATGTTCTGCCCCACCGCGGGCCCAGAGCACTGGAGCTGGCCGACCGTGGACTGCACCCTCTGCAACCGGGATCCCAAACAATCCTTCCTGCTCTGAGTTGTTTTTCTCAGGTTATTTGTGACAGTGACCACAGAGTGTCTCACCAACACCGCTGGTCTCAGCCCTGGTGACCCGATCTGTGTTCAGAGGTGGGCTCCTCCACGCCCTGCCACCATGGAGAAGGCATGGAGTCCCTGCACGTCCCTGCCAGGGGACTCATGGGACTTAGAGCCGTGCTGGCGTCACGGTTGGGTGGGTAACAGGGAAAAACACAGACTAAAGTCAGCAAAGGGACAGCTGCCCAGAGCAGAGCCCCGGAGACACTTGACCACACTCCCTGCTCTCCGTCCTTGCGAAGCCTCGGGGCTCACCTGACCTCCTGCCAATGCTGGTGTGTGACCACAGACGAGTGGGGACACCCAGGAAAGACCCCTTGCGCCTTGGTGTCCAGGGCTTTTATTAGAGGGCAGTCACACAGGCGTGGAGCCCCTGCGTCTGACCTCCACCCCTAGCCTCTGGCCCCTGGAGTCGCCATGACACAGTGCGTTGGCGCAGACTCTGGCTTGGTCGGCTCCAGGCCTCTGGTGTCCAAAGACACGGCTCCCTGGGAGGGTCTTCTCCAGGGGCTTCGCCGTGATCTCCCAGGAGCACCAGGCCCTCGCTGCAGAGTGGGCAGGATTTAAACCCCAACGACGGCAGAGTTACCTGTGATGGACACAGGGCAGGAGGGAGGGGGATAACAGGGGTCTGTGGGAGCTTGTCCAGCGAGGTGACATGAACAGGGCATGTGCAGAGACAGGGGAGGGGGTCTGCTGGGGAACTGGCTCACGGGATCACGGCAGCTGACAGGTGCCAAGAAGTCGTTGGGGGCTGGAGGCCCCGGGATGCTGGTGATGCGGCTCGGCCCAGGGAGAGGCCTCAGGTGAGGGGAGCTGTTCATGGGACTCTCAGGAGCCTGGTCCTTCAATTTTTCTTTTCTTTTCTTTTTTTTTTGGTACCAAGGATTGAACTCAGGGGCCCTTGACCCCTGAGGCCCACCCCAGCCCTACTTTGTGTTTTATTTAGAGACAGGGTCTCACTGAGCTGCTTAGGGCCTCGCTGGTTGCTGAGGCTGGCTTTGAAATTGTGATCCTCCTGCCTCAGCCTCCCCAGCCACTGGGATGGCAGGCTTGGGCCACCGACCCTGGCTGGTCTCCTGATTTCTAAGGCAAGAGACACCTGTGTCCCAGCTCCCAGGGGCGGAGGGGGACAGACTCCCTGCCTTCTGCGTCTGTTCTCTGCTGCCCCTTGCAGATGGGGCGCCGCTCGCCCACAGGGGTGGTGGGCCTCCCCTCCCCGTCCACTGTCATGCTGACGTCCTCTGGGAACATCTCCCGACGTATCGGAATCATGCTTCGCCCGGTGTCTGGGCACTCCTCATTCCATCCAGTGGACATCAGGAATCAGCCGTCACAGCGTTTGGTCGTACTTTGGATCTGGGGCGTCCTCCTCAGGTTCGCCTGTGGAGGTCTGGTCCCTGTGCAGCCGGGTCAGAGGTGGGGCTCTGGGCAGTGACAGGTCTCGAGGGCACTGACCTCATCAGTGGAAGGTCCATGGTGACCTCATAATAGAGTGGCCTGTCGGGAGGTGGGGCCTGACTGGGGAAGACAGTCACCGGGAGCAAGGATGGAAAGGCTGCCTCTTGTCCCCGGTCCCTTCCCCTCGCTCCCTCTCTCCTGTCTGCCCTCCCCCACGGTGCCCCGCCTCACCTCAGGCCAACGCTGGCCGAGCCCTCTGATCCCGTGAGCTAAAGTAAGCCCTTCCTCCTCCTCCGAGTTACTTTTCTCAGGTCTTTCTTTTCATAGCGACAAAAAAGGGGACGGACACAGCTTCCAAGTCCGGAGGCGGACCATCTGGAGGAGGGTGGCTGTGTTCCAGGCTGTGCTCCCTCTCACCACCAAGTCCCCACTGGGGACCTCAGATTAATGATCATTCAGCTTATCTCTGTGTCCCTGGTTCTATCTGAACCAGGGGCTCCCGGGGGCTGGCGTGCGTGTGCGGGCTCCTCAGTTTCCCCAGGACTGACCCCTCACAACCGCTGCTCTGAGGGTCAGCAGGAGGGACCGGGCAAGCGCGGTCCTGTCCTGAGGTGAAAAACTTAAGCAGGGAGCCCAGAAAACTTTGGTGATGGATAAAAAAGGTGTTGGAATGCAGTATCTCAGACACCAACCCCAGGGCAACAGTCAGGGGAAGGAACGAGTTCTTTTTCAGTATTGGGGATCGGACTCCAGGGCGCTTTACCACTGAGTCACATCGCCAGCCCTTTCTGAGATTTTCTTTTTAAACAATTTTTTGATGCAGGGTCTAAGTGGCTGAGGCTGGCCTTGGAATTTCCATCCTCCTGCCTCAGCCTCTGGGGTTGCTGGGATCACAGGAATGGACCACCCCGCCCAGCTCCAAAGCATATACAAGTCGGGTAGTGGCGCACGCCTCTCATCCAGGGGCTGGGGAGGCTGAGGCAGGAGGATGGTGAGTTCAAAGCCAGCCTCAGCCACAGCGAGGCCCTAAGCAACTCAGTGAGACTCTGTCTCTAAAATAAAATATAAAATAGGGCTGGGGATGGGGCTCAGTGGTGAGGGCCCCTGGGTTCAATCCCCAACACTCCAACCACCTCCCCCAAATTGAAAAAATTTCTATACAAAGATAAGATCAGTGCTATTGCTGATATTTCCTTTGGCTGTAGGCTCCAATTTGTCTTGGTGCAGTTACTGGACCTGACTTATTCAAAACTCCGAGCTTTAGTTCATTATGCATCTTCTGGCATTAGTTTTGATTTTACAAAAATAACCCCTTGAAATCCTGTACATTTTGACTACCATGTATTTTGGTGCCCCTTAAACTTTGTGTGTAAAGGCGAATGCCTTCCCTACCTCCCTGTGGACCCCTTCAGCACAGAAGCCTCTCAGCACATCTTTATTGAATGAATGAATAAAGCCTCCACCTAGGAGATGGGCTTTCCTTTCTTTTTTTCTGTTTTTGGTACCAGGGATTGAACCCAGGAGCCCTCGACCACTGAGCCCCAGCCCCAGCCCTATTCTGTATTTTATTTAGAGACAGGGTCTCCCTGAGTTGCTTAGGGCCTCGCTGTGGCTGAGGCTGGCCTTGAACTCACCATCCTCCTGCTTCAGCCTCCCCAGCCGCTGGGATGACAGGCGCGCTCACTGTGTCTGGCTGGAGATGGACTCTTGATTCTCAGTTTTCCAGAGGAGGGAAGTTGGGGCTTCCCCTGGAGCTGGAGCCGCCTGCCCGGCCAGGAGAGGGCTGGGATCCTTTGTGGACTGTTTCTCCCAAGCCTGGGCGTTGTGTTCTGCGCCCTGCCGCTCCCTCCTGCTGCCTATGAGCACCTTATCCCTGGGTGGAGGTCCCAGGGTCCCCTGGAGGGTGGATCTGCAGGCAGAGGAGGCCAGCGGTGGGGAGAGAGGACGGCCTGGCGGGCGATCCAGGAGTCCAGGGCTGGAGGAGCACAGTGAGCAGCCTCCAGGAGAGACCAGCGCCCTGCCTGTGTCACTCACGGTGAATGTCCCCCAGTCTCTGGGCTGACAGAGATGGATACCCGGACTCACAGCACAATTAAGCCCCCCCCCCCCCCCCCCCCCCCCCCCGGGCGTCTCGTGGGGAAGGAGGCGGCCGGCTTGCTTGCGAATGCTTGGGGGGTAATTTTCTAATGTCCCCTCCGCCATTACGGAGACTGTGCTCCGATTTCTTATCATATGTAATTCCTAATGATTTCTCTGTTATGTCCTGTTTTATTAAAGCGTCATTGAACTATACCCTATTGATTTAGATTTCACAGACAATTGAAATTTAAATTGACTCCAAATTGAATGTCTCCATGTAATCTCTGTTCTGCAATAAAGATAGATAAAATGCTTCTATTTTTGATAACAAGTGATACGGGAGACACATTTTAATTTTGGGAGGGAAGAAAAAAATGCGACAGAGTCTCGACTTTCTTTGAAAAGTGGCTGACGGTTGGTTCAGGGCCCGGGAGGTTGCCTTTTGTTTTTCTCTGGGGCTGATGCGGGAGCTGTTGAAGTCTGGAACGTCTGGGCTGGATCGCAGAGGGGAGCAGGAGGTGATCGGGTCTGGCCCACTCATTCATTCATTCGGCGGTCCCTCCACCAATCCATCCACTTGTCTGGGAAGCAGAACATGTGAAGTGCTTGGGGCAGGGTGGAAAGAGACAGTGAGAACTCACTCTCAATGGCTTGTGTGATGACCAGTCTGTCAGCTGAGGGCTGGGTCCACATGGTCTAGGACAGAAGAGTCAATAAAACATCTATCCAGCTGGGCGCGGTGGTGCACGCCTGTCATCCCAGCAGCTTGGGAGGCTGAGGCAGGAGGATCGAATGTTCAAGGCCAGCCTCAGCAACTTAGAGAGGCCCTAAGCAACTCAGTGAGACCCTGTCTCTAAATCAATTATAAAAAGGGCTGGGGCTGGGGCTCCGTGGTTGAGTGCCCTGGTTCAATACCTGGTTACCCTCCTCCAAAAAATCTATCCAAAGCTGGAGAGACTGAATTTGAGATCTTTCTAGAACAGATCAAAGTGTAAGCCGTCACTGCTTCCAGAAGGTTCTAGAGCTACAGTACGATCTGGGATCTATTGGAATCCCAGCATTCAGGAGACGTGGTTGAATGGTGGGAGGGGGCATGGGTTTCCTATCACAGCTACAACAGATCACAAACTTTTGGACGCAGGTCTACAGGTGAGGAGTCCCACACAGACCTTGGGCCCTGCCGGAGACTCCAGAGTGAATCTGTTTCCTTGCCCTTTCCGGCTTGGAGAGGCTGCCCACTTTCCTTGGCCCGTGGCCCCGTCCTCCAACTTCAGAGGCAGCAGCAGCACATGACCTTTGATGGCTCTCTGACCTCCAATCTCTAATCTAGGCTCCCTTTCTCTGACGTGGCTCCTTCACCTCCCTCTGTGATGACACTGGTCCCACCAGGAGAATCTCCCATCCCAGGCCTTAATCCAATCACACTGGCAAAGCCCCTTGGCCACATAAGGCCACGTAGTCACAGGTTCTGGAGGTTAGGATGTGGACATCCTGGGGGCATCACTGGAAATGCCCACCTTAGAGCAACCTCATTTGACCCACAGCTTCCCCTAACCTCCCCCCCCCCACACACAGAATCCTTCAACACAGCAGGTGTGTGTGGAGAACCTGTCTGTGTTCCTCAGGGTTCTGGGCCCCTGGTCACAGGGGACTGGTAACATCAGAGAAAAAAGGCAGAGGAACATTTATTTTGATGGAGAGTTGGAGGACCCCAGGGTCTTCCAGTGGGACTGACTGAAAGGTAGATAAGATGTGGCTCATCTATTCCATAAAACTTCATGGATGCCACAGGGAGATCTCTAGCCTAATGTAGTAGACGGAAATGTAAAAAGCAACCACCATCAGTGTCACCATCAGTGTTAGAAAGGGTGTAGAGGGGAACGGAAGGGGAACCCCAGGCTCATAAGTGTGGGCATCAGATGTGGCTTCCTGGGGGACATGACCTGTGGGCTGATATCTGTAGGGTCAGAGGAGCTAGCCAAGAAAGGTGGTGATGGAGTTGAGAGACACTTATGGGGAGAGGGAATGGCATGTGCAAAGGTCCTGAGGTGAGAGACAGAGGGAGGGAGCATGTTCCTTCAGGAAACTGAAGGAGGTCAATCTGATGAGAGTTGGGTTTGAGATGCAGATTTGTCAGAACAAGATCCCAAGGGATCTCCTAATTTTCACTCTTTGAACTTTACCTACATATACTTATAAAGTGATTTGTGACATTGTATGGTGTCTGCTTCCCCCACCAAACTGTGAGTGACCAGGGCAGTAGATGTAGCTGCCTTTGTCATGGCTGAGTCTCAGGACCCAGCATGGCGCTTCCCAAAGATACCTCCTGTTAATGAATGAATGGGGTTAGAGAGGCAGGCATGAGGCAGATCCTCAAAGGACCTGACTGTCAAGGTCAGCTGACCAGCATCTCTTCATGGTGGGTGACCTGGAGCCAGACCAGGTCTTCTTCAGGCTACTAGTGGGTCACCAGGACACTCGGTGGTAGGGCGGGGACCAAGGGGAAGACACCTAGATCAAGATGCCCCAGCGGATGGGGACCGTTTCAGGAGCCCTGTTGCCCGTGGTCCCCCACTGGCCAAGATGCTGGGCATGGACCCGACCCTGTGGCTCGCTGGAGGGGCTTTGTTGGGGGCACAGCATGAAAGTTCCACCTGGAGCTTCCCAGCCTTCCAAACTGTGAGCTGAAGGAGCTGGTATTCATAAGTCGCCAAGTCTGTGCATTCCAGTTACAGGAACACATGAAGACACCGCCCACCCCGCCCCGACCCATGCCGTCCCTTCCCTTCTCTTTCACCCTGTTCCTGCCCTTTCACCCCCATCCCACGCTCTCCTGTCCACCCCACCCTTTCTTTTTTGGTGGGGGAAGGTACCGGGGATTGAACCCAGGGGCCCTCGACCCCTGAGCCCTGTCCCCAGCCCTACTTTGTGCTTTATTTAGAGACAGGGTCTCACTGAGCTGCTTAGGGCCTCTCTGTGGCTGAGGCTGGCCTTGAACTTGTGATCCTCCTGCCTCAGCCTCCCGAGCCGCTGGGATGATAGGCGTGTGCCTCTGTGTTCGCTCAAGTCCTGGATTTTGAGGGATGAGTGAGCTATAGGTTTCCATCTGGGAGACAGAGGACCCAGCGGTCAGCAGGGTGCCTCGTTCCACCTTCCTGGTGCATCCTCCGGCTTCACCGGCCCCTGAGCCCGGAGGTGGGCTGAGCTGACTATTGCCCAGGTACTGATCAAGAATTTGGATATTGCAGGATTCTCAGCAAAAGAGGACTGGGTGCTGGTACCCCCATCCTGGATGAAGGAGGGGAAGAGTGTCACTCATTTGCATCCAGAGTCTCCTTCGGGACAGGAGTCCCACGAGGGACCTGGAGGCTGCCCCTTCCCCGCCACCCCCCTTTATTCCAGCACATCTCTGCCCTGGGGTGGGGTCCCCTCACACATGCCCCGGACCCCAGGTTTGCCCTGAAGACCCCCTAAGATGCTGCCCCCTCTTCCCCACGCCGTCTCCTGCATGCCCTTGAGTCTCCTGGGCTGGGGAGTGGGAGGCACCTGGCACCTAATTGCTGCTTAATAAATGAATCAATCCTCATTAGGGCTCAATTGGCCATTAGCCTCATTATGCTGTGAACAGAGGGCTGAGGAAGATTCTAGAATGTTGATGCTGATAGAGACCGACGGGAACACAGATCCCAGCCCCTATTTTGTGGACAGGAGGACATCCAGGGGTGTCCAGGAAGAGGAGGACTGGGCCAGGAGCCTCAACCCTGGCTGCACGGTAGAGCCTTAAAAGGGGGCGCCTGGACCCAGAGATGCAGAACCTCGGGGAGAGGGGGGATACATGTGTGTCCAGCTTTTGATGCTTAAACAAAACAAAAACACGACACAACAACTCCTTTGGTGATTTTCATGTGCAGCCAAGAAGCCTTGAAATTTCACTTTTAATTTCTTGAGTAAAAGGGGAGAGTCCCAAATTTGGCCATTGGAGGCTTCCCTGGAGTGGACCCTCAATAACTGGCAAGTTTCCTAAGACCTGAGGCTTCTTTGCAGTACCCAGCACCTAGCGCTGGTAAGAATCTCATCACCAACAACAGCCACATGGCCACGAACGTGTCTCCCTGAACCTCTTAGCTACAAAACAGTTGCCATATTCATGGACTGGTGTGCTTAAGATCCTCCCATTTCTTTTCTTTCCTTCCTTCCTTGTGCTGGGGATTGAACCCAGGGGTGCTTAACCACTGAGCCCCATCCCCAGTCCTTTTAAAATATTTTATTTAGAGACAGGGTCTTGCTGAGTTGCTTAGCACCTCACTAAGTTGCTGAGGCTGGCTTTGAACTCCGGATCCTCCTGCCTCAGCCTCCCCAGCTGCTGGGAGGACAGGCGCTCAGGCATGTGCCTGTCTGTGCCCGACTCTTTTATTCCTTTCTTAGTACCTCCCTCGATTCCAACCTCAGGAGGTGTGGGTTTGATATTTTACTTGTATCTTTTTTTCTCTCTAGCACACAAAGCAGATAACGGTGAAAAATTAAGAACCTGATCAGGAGTCTCCTAACAGAAAAATCACCTTGCCAATCACTAGCCATGTTTACTCCACTCTTTGGAAAATACTATTTTATAGTTTGCAATGTTTCATAAATTAAATGATCAACATGAAGTTTTAAAGATTATACAGCTTGTAAGAGACACGGCTGTTCCTTCACAGGACTCTTCGGACAACCTTGGAATTAACACTAAAAATAGCACTTTCTTCCTAGTTAAGGTCTGTATAGAGCCCCCAGAGGGTCTGCTTTCGCTTGACGTTTTATGGATTTGTTTGGGGACATAGGTGCCTTTGAGGTCCCAAACCCCACTTAAATAGAAATTAGATCTCTCATGAAGAATCTAAAAAATATTAATATGCTCAGATCCACTCATTGCATTTGGAAGAATTTATAAAAATGAAATAATTCAGAGTACAGGTGACAAGTTTATGTGTGAAAACGTTCATGGCAGTGTGGTACAAACCTGAGAATCACAGGTCCACCCCAAACATCCGATAGGATGAGAATGGCTAGGATTCCAGTTTTTTTTTTTTTTTAATTGGTGCATCATAATGACACATAATGGATTCACTGTGACATCCTCACCCAGCACCACACATAAATGGGTCTGATTCCTCTCCCTCTCCCTTCCCGCCTCCCTCCCCCAGCCCCTTCCCTGGCCTGCAGGTCTCCCTGCTAGTCCCACGAGGTCATTTTTCTTTCCTGTTTCCTCTCTAACTTCCACGCAGGACAGCAAACATTTGACCCTTGACTTTTGGAGTCCAGCTCATCTCATTTAACCTGGGTCCTCCAGTTCCCAGAGTGGCTACTTTGATAGTACAGATACTCAGTTTATTAGAAGGTGTGTTTTCTAAAGTTAGGATCCGTGGGAGATTCTGATCCTGAGAGGATTTCAATCTTTGTATTTTTACCATGTGATATAGGGCTCCACACACATGAGGTCCTCAAAAATCCTTGTTATGGATTCACTCAAATGGTAGTGACTGAGTTTATAAGAGTGGAAAGCCACTGTATTTTTATTTATTTATTTATTTTTTTTGGTGGTGTTGGATACCAGGGATTGAACCCGGGGTGCTTTACCACTGAACCTCATCACCTTTAATTTTTTTTTTTTTTAAATTTTGAGACAGGTTCTTTACAAATTGCTCAGGACCTTGCTACGTTGCTGACGCTGGCCTCCAACTTGCTATCCTCCTGCCTCAGCCTCCCAAGCTGCTGGGGATACAAGTATATGCCACAGCACCTGTCTAGAAAATCTCTTTTTAAGAGAAAAAACAAAACAAAAACAGAGCACAACACGAAACCTAAAGCAGTGTTTTACCACTATTAAAATAGACATGGGCTATGTATGTGCAAAAATGCGGTGGATTCAGGAAACTCGTGGTGTGTCCAGGCTATTTGGCATCACACAGCCACTAAAATGATGTTTGAAAATAAATGAAAAAAATATATATTTGGGATATGAGGTTAAGTAAAATCTAAAAATCTGCATGAACTATAATTCCAATTTGTCTATGGACACATAATTTATATAATTACAGGCCTATATAATTATGTTTATTTTATAATAATGGTAAAGGCTATATTTATATAATTATATTCATTTTATAATAGAAATATCATCTGCAGATAATTTATTCTAAATAGTTTTCTATTTATTATGTGTTTTAATATGCATCTATAGGATCTATACATGGCTGTGCATATTTACGTACGTGGCTAGGCCTGTTTAACACACAGGTGTGTCTCTGTCCCCACCCTGTCCCCAACACACCTGGAAACACCCCCCCGACGGTAGCAGAACAGGTTACTCTTTTCTTCCTCCATCTCACCTTTTGCCATTTTCCAAAATTTCCCCTTCACTGCGCGCGGGTGTTAATTTTTATTACAAGACAAGGAATCATTTTTAGTAAAATAGGTGTGTCGTGGCACGGCGCGGCGGGAGGCTGGGCCTGGCGCAGGAGGGAAGAGGGACGGGGACAGGGACAGGGAGGGACATGCAGGCTGCACCGCGTCAGGTCGCATCAGCGGCCGTGGATTGACGCCGCCTGAGCCCCCGCCTCCCTCCGCCGCAGGTCCTGGCGGGGCCGCTGGACAGGGGACACTCCCTGGAGACGACGGCTCTGGCGGCCACTGGCCACCGCAGCCCGGGGCCCTGCTGAACTCTCGGCGAGGCTGCCGCTTCCCCTCCTCTGCCAGGTCCCTCCAGTTGCTAAGAATGATCGACAGTAATTAAAACTAAGCTAATAACCTCTTCACTCTTGACATTTCTATGGGGTTTTTGTTCGCCATTATCTACATATAGATTAAAAATTGTAATTGGACTGGCGATCGGGTTAGGAAAATCAACCACCTTCCAACTCGTCGTTTGCCAGGGACTGACACTTTGAAATTTTATTTAATCTGAGAAAATTGAGTTGAACTCTGGCACCCGGGAGGGGGGAGAGAGCATTTATTCTTAAGGGCTGAGGCCAGCTAAGAAAATATTCATGCGCCTGTGTGTCCAAGTGCACACCAACGGCGACACGGGAGATGCCGCTGCAGATGGGGGTCCTGGTAGGTGGGGGTGCTGCACAGAAGCAGCCTGGGGGAGAGTGGCTGCCCCAGTTCCCCACATGAAGGAGATTTAGGGGAGACCACAGCTGCTTCCCCAAGAAGTTCCTTATGTGTTCTCCTGTGGCTGGGGACAGTTCTGGGGTTCAGGCCTCTGCCATGTTGTGGATAGAAGGCTCCCCGATATTCAGCTGGCTTCTGCAGGATTTGCACTACCGAGATGCACCCCCATCTCTGTTTGTAGGACCTATGGGAAGAGAAGAAGATTCCAAAACCCTCAACTTCCAAAGGTGGAGGATAGTCAGATGGGCCAGCTGTCCCTAGTGTAGCCCTTTCCTTGGTTAAAATCGAAACCCTTAAACTGAGGGTCGTAGCCTGTGTCCCCAAGGTGACAGGCCTGCTGAAGATTTCTTTCCAATGGTCATGTCATGCCACTTCTTTGTTTACTTCGGTGGGGACTTGTGGCCTCATCTGTGTCAAGTTCAGCCTCTTCGCAATGGCTTAAAAGCTATTCTAGATGTTGCTTCCTTGATCTAAGGGCCATTCTCGCATGTGGAGGAGCTCTCTGTATTAGCCAGCTTTCTGTCTCTATAACATATACCTGGGAGAAGTCAACTTACACAGAAAAAAGGTTTATTCCCCTCAGTTTGGGAAGTACCAGTTCACAATTGGTTGGTTCCATTGGTCTATGGTGAGGCAGCTCCTCTCTGTGAAAGTGTCCAGATAACAAAGCTGTTCACCTCCTAGCTGGGAAGCGAGAGAGGAAAAAAGGCTAGAACAACCTCCCATAGGCTTCACCTCATTTTTTGGTGTGGGGGGTAGTGATACAGGGATTGAACCCAGGGCACTTGACCACTGAGCCCCATCCCCAGCCCTGTTTATTTAGAGACAGGGTCTCACTGAGTTGCTTAGTGCCTCGCTTTTGCTGAGGCTGGCTTTGAACTCACGATCCTCCTGTCTCAGCCTTCTGAGCCACTGGGATGACAGGTGTGCACCACTGCCCCAGCCTTAGGCTCCACCTCTTAAAGGTGTCACCGGCTTCCAAGAGTGCCAAGCCCTTACCGCGTGGGCCGTGGGGACACTTATGATTAGAGCTATAGCTCTCTTTCTCTCTGTCCCTCTCAACACAATATCCTCCCACTTCCTGTTCCATCTGCTGGAGTCACCCCCCAGTCCAGCACCCCTTCTTTCCCACCCCCGGGTTTGCCTACTTCCACTCCCTCATGAGTATTCCTTATCGATTCTCATCTTGGGTTCATCTTCTTTGGGAAACTTTTGCTGTCCTCCCAAGCCTTGTTCTCCACTCCCCTGGCCCCCAGGCTGGCTTTATGACCACCTTCTCACTTGTCAACTTCTCTCGGCCTGGAAGGCAAGAAGGCCTGCAGGTTGGAGGGCTGTGGCACCCCCAGAACATGGCACAGCAACAGATGAACAAACGGAAGAATGAGTGATCCAGGCGCCCAAAGCCGGAATTCACGACTACCTGCAGCGCAATCAATATGGTGGGCCTCTGCATCTGTGGGTTCTGCATTCTCACATTCAAAGAACCACAGAAGGGGGGCTGGGGTTATGGCTCAGTGGTAGAGCACTTGTCTAGCATGTATGAGGCACTGGGTTCGGTTCTCAGCACCGCATATAAATAAGTGAATAAAATAAAGGTCCGTCAACATCTAAAAAATTAAAAAATAAAACAAAACTACAATCCTTTGTGGGGCCCTGGGTTCTATCCCCTGCACAGTGAAAACAAAAAACAACAACAAAGAACCACAGAAGGAAATATTTAAAAAAAAAAAAAAAAAGAGGATGCCTGTACTGAACATGTACAGATTTTTTTCTTGTCATGATTCCTAAGCAATAGGGTATACCAAAAATTTCCATAGCACTTATGTTGCATTAGGCATAATAGGTCACCTAGAGGTGGGTTAAAGTGTTCAGGAGTGGGGGCATATGTTCTGTGCGGGTACAGCACTATTTTATATAAAGGACTTGAGCATCTGCGGGTTTGGGATCCATAGGGTGTCTAGGAATGAATCCCCTGTGGATACCAAGGGGCGGCTGTACTCATTTACATGTTCACATAAGAAGTATTTATTAACTGTCAACTTGGTATCATGGTCTGTGCTGAGCCCCAGGGTTACCTTGGTGATCCCGACAAAAGAAAATCATTCTGGGTTGTCTGTGGTGTTTTTGGGGGAATAGACCTGAAACATGGATGGAGATTGGGAGTTGGGGGAAGAACATTTTAGGCAAGAGGAAACATGTGCAAAGACTTTGAGGAAGGGAGGAGGGAGACACAATCTTGGGACAGGGAAGCGTGCTGGGGCTGAGGCGTTGTGGGAGGCAGGGAGAAGGACCCAAAGAATCCCAGAGAGATGGGCAGCACAGTCAGGAGGACCCTGTAGGGTTTCCAGCGTGGAGCCACAGGGTCGACTGCTCACCTTCTAAAGCCAGCTCGTTAAATGAGTAAGCCCATGAGCAAGATGTATTAGCTTGCATCCCTTTATTGGAGAATAATCATTCTTGTCCTTCACCGTGTGGCTTCAATTTCCCCCAACACACTCTCCGCCTCGTGTGCACTGCTCAATCTCATCTGCCTGGACACCTTGCTCAGAAACAGACTCTGCCCACGCTGGCTGCAGAAGTGGGCTGTGGCCCAACTTGACCAATCACAGCACCCGATTCCTCTGGCAAACGGTGATTGGCTCAAGTGGCAAGCACGTGACCACAGCAGGGGCCAATCAGAGCCCTTCCATGGACTGGCTGCGTAGACCCATCCCAAGAGGAAGAAGTTTCCCTTCTACTGAGGTTTGCAGAGCGAGTAGCGGCTCAGGAGGTGTGTGGGGCGCAGCCGGGAGTAAAGCCAGCTCCTTAAATGAGATGAAGGGAAGACGGGGAGGGAGAGACAGAGTTTTTCCTTTGAATGTTTGAATTCTCCAACATCCAATTTGTTGAATTCTCCAACAAATTGCTATTTTTGTCATTAGGCCAATTTATGTTGGGTGTCCATCCTAGGAAAGTGGGTCCCAATCCTGCACACACATCTAATCCCGTACCTCCCGGAGAGGTGTCGAGGGGATCATCTTATCCTCATCTGATAGAGCAGGAACTGAGGCTCAGGAAATTGCCCGCGCTTCTGGGGGAAGTTGGAGGCAGAGCTGGAATCAAGTGGCCCATCATCCTATGAGTTTTGAAATGTGTCACGCTCTCATCCTGAGGATGACAATCTGGAGAATTTTCTAGGTCAGCCCCAATCTCAGCTATCTCAGTGTCCTCTCAAGCCACTCAAAGGGCGCATTAATGTGAACTGACAAACATTTCCTTAAAGCTTGTTCAGATCCAGACATAGCGAAAATAAAATCCCTTCTAGCCCCAGTTCTTGATTTTTCGTTTGAACGACACCATAATGACCCAGTGGGTGTCCTGGCAAGTCTAACAATTGGCTTTCTGAGCGGAGCTCTGACATGTATGCTGGTTGATGTTTTTGTTTACATTAACGAGTGCCACAAAGAGGAAACAACAGAGACGTCTGTTGGGGCTTCACTTGTTCATCAGTGACGTGAGTAACTTCTTTGCTGAACTGAATAATGCTTTTCAAATACTGGAGGATCAGTTGTGGGTGCTATTCACGGTATAATGGCTACAGACACATAATACCTTTAAGTTTCATCTACTGTATTAATTTCCCCATCACTTTATTAAGTACAGTCAACAAAACAAAAAGTCAAGCTCTGATTTGTACTATGTGCCGATATCTGTTGTGTAAATATTTCCATTGTAGCTGATTGTAAGCTTCCAATGTGGTGTCAGTGCACGTGGAGTTGAGAGAGGAGTGCAGATATTATTGTACGTATTTCTATCACACAGGGAAGAGAGATGGAACTAATTCCAGCAGTAAAATGTGGTACAAATAACTAGGCAGTGATGCATGTTGGATATATTTTTAGTGCAATTGGTTGATTATAAGCTTATACAATTTAATTTTTTAAAAATATTTTACTTGGACACAATATCTTCACTTATTTATTTTTATGTGGTGCTGAGGATCAATCCCAGCACCCTGCACATGCTAGGCGAGTACTCTACTGCTGAGCCACAACCCCAGCCCCTATAATTTAATTTTTAATAATGACCGCATTTCACTAAGAGTTCAAAAAATTCTTGAAAATGTAACCACTGGTTGTGCTGAGCCAGCATGAACTGCACTCTGCACAGTGCTGCAGATCATATGTCTTGGTCAGTTTTGTGTTGCTATAACAACATATCTGAGGCTGGATATGTTATAGAGCAAAGGGGTTTATTTAGCTCACAGTTCTGGAGTCAGGAAAGTTGAAGATGGATGGCTGCATCTGGCGAGGACCTCCTACTGCATCAGAACATGGTAGGTAGCACCATATGTTGGGAGTGATGAGTGGCACTCATGGTAAAGAGAGAGGTCATGTGGCAAAGGAGAAGAAACAAGAGAATAAGATGGGAAAGCCCAACTTGCAGTAACCAATCCATTCCCTCAAGACCTAAGCCACTCTGGTGGGAGGGGCATGGATCCTTCCCAAGGGCCCGCCTCCAATGGCCTAACTGCCTCTCCTCTGGCCCTGCCTCTTAAAGGCCCCATGTCTCTCAATACTGTTACCCTGGGAACAAGCCTTGGGCACATGAGCCTTAGAGGGATGAGCTGTCTCATGACATCATGGGATGGTGTACACCTTGCCTGGTGGATACTGATGGCAGAGGTGTTGTGCCTCTGTTCAGGTGGCCTTTCTGCATCTGCCTGGAACATTCTTACTTTGAAGGCTCCTCAGAACATCCTCCTGCCCAGACAAAGCAGGGTCTTCATTTTTTTTTCCATCCCCAACCCCCATTTCCTCACTATATAGCACTGATCAGAGTTTGTCACGACGCTGGCTCAGGGCTGTGTGCTCTTCGTTCCTCATTTGACCACCAACTCCAGGGGCCAGGGAATCAGCAGGACCTGACTTGATGTGGAGTCCAAGCAGCACTACATGATTCCTGAGAGAGCCAGGGGGACTGTCATCTGGTCCTCATTCTGGAGAGGAGGGAGGGTTAGTGTCCCGCTCACAGCAGCATGATTGACAATAGCCAGGAGGCAGAAGACACCCACGTGTCCACATGCAGATTAATGGATAGGTGGACATGGCACATCCATATGGTGGAATATTATACAGATGTGAAGAGGATTGAAACTGGACTACATCGGTGTGAACCCAGAAGACATTACCCTAAGCACAGCAAGCTAGTCAACCACAAAGGGACAAATCCCGTGTGATTCCGCACACACGATGCACCTGGAATAGTCAAGTGCCTAGAGACACCGTGTAGAATGGTGCTTGCCAGGGACAGGGGAGAGAGGGGAACAGACCCTTTCCATGGAACAGAGTGAGTGCTGTGTCTGCATTCAGACCGAAGGGGGTTATACAATAATAGTAACACTGTTGCCATTGTCAGCGATTCAGGAGATGCAGTGACAGGTACAATGTGTCCCTAGGATGACACAAGTTTCTCATTCATGATCACTTTACAGTCTACCTATCAGAAGGATATTATGACCTTCAGCTCTGAATGTGGAAGCTGAGGCTCAGAGAGGGTAAGCAACTTGACCAAAGCCACACAGCTTAAATTCAAAGCTGGTTGATTCTGTAGCTCTGTTCCGACCCCTCCTCTCCATGTCTTTATCTTGACCTCGATGGGGGTAGGGGTAGGACCCTTTGGCTAGTCATCCCCTGTTCATTTCCTTCCCAGGTCACCTTCCACCCACAGAGGCACAATCCCCCCACCCTGCCCCCTGTGCTGCCTCTTGCATGCATTGAGCTCGGCCAACCCGCCACTAAGACTGAGTTGTCAGCCAGGAGATAGGAAAGAAGAAAAAGCAATTTCTTCCATTTCTTGGCTCAATCCTATGCAGTCAGTACTGTTAACAGTAAATCAAATATCAGGACTGCATTGACCCAGGGAAAGACCAAGGAGAAAAAAATCCTGAGCAGAATCCAAAAAGGAGAAAATAAAGTTCAGATGGAGGCATAAATCACACCTGGGGAACTGAATCTGCCCCTGCAGCCGCAGCCCGAGCCCACGCTGCCCTGGCCAGCCGGGAGCCCAGGACCGTTGCTTTTGGGTTGAGGATTTCTGATGTGAGATTCCTGTGTCCTGTAGCCCCTGGCTGAGCGGGGACGGAGGTCTCTGCACACAGAGGTGGGTGTTGACAGATTTCCATCAAAGACTTAAAGCAGGTGAGGTGCGAGCCCCCCGGGAAATCTGGGAGAACGGTGTTCCAAGCAGAGGGCAGAGCAGGTGCTAAGGCCCTGAGGCAGGGTGTGTATGGGGAGTTTGAGGAATGAGGAGGTGTGGCCCGAGGGAGCAAGGGAGGATGGTGGCCGAGGATGGGGCTGAGTTTGGAGAGATGACCAAGGCTGAGGTCAGGCAGGGGCTCTGGGCAGGTGGGGGGTCTTGACTTTCTTCTGGGTCAGGTGGGGATAGCTGGAGGGGGGGTTGGAGCTGGGGAGAAATGAATCTAAGTTGGATTTTAACAGGAACTTCTTATTTCTGGGTGCTGCTTCCCCATGCCCCTCAGTAGTTAAGATCATAAAAACCAGTGCAGTGGCGCACACCTTTCATCCCAGTGGCTCGGGAGGCTGAGGCAGGAGGATCATGAGTTCAAAGCCAGCCTCAGCCACAGTGATGTCTTAAGCAGCTCAGTGAGACCCTGTCTCTAAGTAAAACACAAAGTAGGGCTGGGGGTGGGGCTCAGTGGTCGAGCGCCCCTGGGTTCAATCCTTGGTACCAAACAAACAAAAAAACTAGAAGGACTTTTGTGCCTGACTGTGCGCCCCTGAGGTCGCCTGGTGCTGAAATAGCATTGGGAAAGCTTTTGCTGAGCAGAGACCAGCAGAGGAGGGGGCTGGGTGAACACTCAACAGAGAGTCCATCTCCTCCCTTAGGAGACAAGCCTCAATGGCTGGGTAGGCAACGCGGAATTTCCTCCTGTCTTTTTGGATTGTTATATTACTTTATTTTTTTATTTCCTCCCTCCCCATTTAAGATGCATTCATGAGGAGGACAAAGACTGGGGACTCGTTTTTGAGTCATGTGACCTGGGGCAGGCCACCTGCATTTCTGAGCACACATGGGTCCACCTGGATCACAGGATCAACCTCTAGTACCTACTCCTGAGGTTCTCAGGGAACAAATGCGAAGATCCCTGTGAGATGCTTTGTTCAGTGCCTGGCACACAGTCAGCTCTCAGCAGATGACAATTCTAATCTGCAGGGGGCCAAAGAAGCTTTTTAGAAAGAGCAGAGACTGAGAAAACCTGGGTGGAAGGAAGAAGCTATCCGACAGCCCTCCCCCTCTGACGACTGCTGTGTGGGGCTGCCTTCTCCTGCTCTCTCCTCCCTCTCCCAGCCTGGAGCACCCACCTTTCTCAGGGAAAGCTGACCCCTGGCCCAGCAGCCAAAGACTTAGGAAGGAAGTGACATCACCCAGTGGAACTCAATGAACTCCAGGCAAGGTTCCGAGATTTTTAAAGATCTCTGCCAAGAAGGGGCATCGGACTCCCCATTCTTTGGTGTACAGCATTGGGCTACGAGGCCTCAAAGTGGACACTGTTACTTTTGCCTCAGTAGTAACTGTCCCCCTTTCCTTGAGGAGCCATCTTCTGGCATTCCGAAACCACCACCATGAGCGGCGCTGCCTTCCTCTCCCATACCTCTGGAGATAGGTGTGGCCCTGAACCATGCCTGAGCCAATCAGAGCACTCCTGCCCTTCTCTGCTTACAGTGATGGGGCTCAAGATCTGACCAATGAGAGTTCTGGGATTTTGGTTCCACAGTTGGTGTAACAGTCAGTATGAGCTGGGATATGCTGCTATAAGAAATAGCCCCTGAATCTCAATGAGGGGGGTTGGGTTTGAATGGTATGAATCAATAAAGGTGATTTCTGGCTCACGCCATGTACCACGGTAGGCTGGTAGGGCTCTATCTGTGTTCCCTCCATCGAGGATGGAGGCTGATAGAGACTCCACCACCTGGGACACCATTGGAGGGTGGGTGGGAATGAAGAATTAAATGTGTCTGGCTTCAAACCGTAACTTTCCTGCTTAAAGCAGGGGACTTTTCTGACCGGCCTGGTACACAGTTATCACTCAGCATGGCCTCCCCTCCGGTTTCCCCAACGCCTGTTCTTGGTGTATTCACATTGGATTTTCAAGGTTTGGCTTCTCAGATTCCCTCCTGGCCACATCTCCACACCATTTAGCAGAGGGAAGCACACAGTAGGCCCGTCTCCTGTGGCCCCTTGGTGTCCGGCAAAGTCTGAGGCACTTAGTGGGCACTGTTCCCTGTGCCCAGGCACACAGTGCAGCACCCTTTCCTTCGGAGTTTCTGGGGGGGCGTATCCAGGAAGTGACCCCCTAGAACACCTTCCCCAGGCCCAGCCTCTCGCAGTTGGGGACCTGGAGTCTGCCAGTAGTTAGGTGGGGTGAGGGGACCTTGGAGGGGTGGCACAGGGCTGCACCTCCCTGTGGGGGTCACCAGGGGTCAGCGAGCAGCAGCCACTGGGCTTATGAATTTCCTCCCAGGGCCCCAGACAAAGAAGGAAGTGGTTGGGGTGTGGTTACCTTGGCAACTCTTTGTGCTAGAGAGTGGGGGGGAGGCTGCCGAGTGGGGAGGGCAGCGGGGGGGGGGGGGGGGGTGGGGCGCTGCTGGAGGGGAACCACCTTTTGAAAGGGGGACCCACACTGCTTCTGGGCGGGAGGAGGAGGGGGGAGGTTAGGGGGGGAGGTTAGGAGGGAGGCTGTCTGCTGGGCCACCCGCCCCCTCCATGCCTTCCTGAGAAATCCTTCCAGCAGTTTTAGGAAGATCCAGGGAAGAGGGTTGGAGTCCCTGTCCTTTTTCTGTCTTGCTGTGGGGCTTTGAGCAAGTCGCTCTCCTTCTCTGAACCTCAGATGCCTCTCCTACAAGATGGGGACAATCTCCCACGGCGCGGTTGGGAGGCTAAGAGGAGCGTTTCAGATGCAGGGTGTCCACCTGTGCGGCCCTACTGTGTTCACCCCTGGGGGGCTTCTTCATGGCCTCTCCAGCTGCTTGGGTTTAGGCGAGTGCCCCTCCCCCCACCTTGTCAGTTTCTTTATTTGTAAAGTTTGGAGAAAAATCTCTGGAACGTGGCTGGAGGGGAGAGGGTGCTCCTGGGAGCTGTAGGATGTTCCTGCCAGATCTGGACATGGGAGTGTGTGTGTGTGTGTGTGTGTGTGTGTAAGAGAGAGAGACAGAAGGGGGGAGGGGGAGGGGGGGAGTCTGAGGTGCCCTTGGATCTGGGAGAGGTGACCAGCATCTGGGTCCCCGCGTGGCCCAGCCCTCTGCATTCTCCCTCCTCTCTTGCATTGCGCACGCGCAGGAACAGATCTCCTTGGGTGCGGCGGGCTAGGCGGGGTGCGCGCAGGGTGGGCGCCCCGGGTCCTGAGGCCAGGAGTTGGAAACGTGGCCCGCCTCTGCTGGAGTGGGGTGCACTCCTTCTCCTGCCCGAGAGTTCCCCCAACATCTCACATCGAGGCCCGGGCCCTGCCCTTGGCCGCAGGGGACTGGGTCCTGGAAGGAGGTCCCCCACGCTGGCAGCAGACCCGGGGCGGAGGGGGCTTTTCCAGTGATTTCCCAGATGCAGACTCAACCCAGGAAGTGAGCGCCAGGTGTCCCCACAGCTCCCTTACCCGCCCGCCATGCCATCCCCCTGCCGTCCCTCCTGTGGGAAAGCTGTCCTGTCCCTGGGAGGACGGACTCCCTGGGCTCTGCTTGAAAGACCCCTTGGGCTTCGTCCCCAGAGGGCCTCTCCCTGTCTAGCTGCTTTCCAGGGGGTCACCGGGTGGCAGGGTCACAGGATGTGCTCCTGGCGCTCCTCGGGCTGAAGAAGCCAGGGAGGCAGCCGGGAGGAGGTGTCCCCTTCTTGGAAAGAGGAAGGAAACCAGTCCAAGGTGGCGGGTAGCCCAGGTGACCGTCCCCCTTGTGGAGATAAGTAAACCAGGGCTCGGGGACTTGAGGGACCAGGGACCTGCTCCAGATGGCCCAGAAGCCACAGCCCTGGTTCCTACTGGGTTGGTCTCATCCAGACTTGGGCCTTGCTTCATTATGTCTGGTCACAGTCCAAGGTGAGGGATTCTAGGTAAAAGATGTAGGGAGGACGCATAGATTTGGGGGTCCAGGAGAAGTCCGGCTTAGGGGAGTGGAGGGCTCTAGTGAAGCCACTTAGGTGGGAGAGGGCCAGGCAGAGGGGGCTCGTAGTTAGTGATGTGGGGAATCTGACTATGGCACTTCACCTGCCTAGGACCCTCCAAGGCTCCCCAGTACCCTTGCATTTCACCACAGCCCTTGGGGCCCTCCTTGGCCCTGTCACTGTGGCAGCATCCTGTCTCACTGCACTTACACGTGCTCTCTTCATCCGCTGTGGACGCTTGGTCTCACTCTCCAAACTTGCCCCACATTTACCTCTCTCTGGAACATTCTGCCCCTCTCTCCTGCATGACTCGCCCATACTCAGCTTAAATGTCACCTCCTCGGGAGCCAGGTGCCTCCCCTGGGTGCCCTCAGTCTCCCTGGCTTTCCTATCACTCTAATTATGCTTTGTCCCCATCCCCAGCCCTACACTGTGAGCTCCGTGAGGGATGAAGCCATGTCTGTCACTAGATTCTCAGCTCCAAGAGTGGATTGCACTGATGTTGTGTCAGTACATAGCAGATGCTCAATAAACTACGTAAGAAATGTTATGATAAAGAATGAAGGAAGGAAGGCAAGCCAGCGAGGCTTTAGCGGAGGAGCAACCAGTCGAACCCGCATGGGGCTGGGGCAGCTCAAGAACCCCAATCCAGGTGGAGGGCTCAGAGCCCCCAAAGCACCTCTGTTGCCCCTACCTTTCTGTGCCTCAGCTTCCTCATCTGTAGAATGGGCGTAAGGATAGGCTCTGCTTCACTGGGTTGCTGGGAGCAGTTCATAGTTGAGAAGGTGTTTAACTAAAGGGCTCGAAACAGTGTCGAACCACAGCGCTCAGGAGAGTGAAACAAATCTCGGTAGGTGTCTACTGGGTGCTGGGGCCACGGCAAGGCAGCAGAGCAGATCCCTCGGGCACTTTGTTCTGGTCATTGTCACAGGAAATCAGAGGGAACCTCAGACAGGGGGAGAGGGTGATCTGGGAGTTGGACACAGCACATTCAAAGGCCCGGAGGCTGGGGTCTGGCAGACACTAAAATCACTGGCAGTTGGACTCCTCTATGACATTTGGCCTTGTCCTCTCTGAACTCTGCAAAGAGAGGTGTCAGTTGGGCTGTAAGAACTTTGACTGCCTCCCTCCCCTGCCCCCGACTGGGACCTTGATTCTCTTTAAATTCTTTCCACATATCATCTCATTTAATCTGCAAGCCATCCTGTGGGTGCTGTTAAACATCCGTAGCAGGCAGACTGTCACTTTCCTTTCTTCACAGAAGCAGAGAGGGCACGTGCTGTGCACAGGTACAGGGTTGTGAGTTCCACAAAGACAAAACAAAGCAGCACGCCCAGCTAGATGCTAATTTTTGCCAATGAGTTTTTGAAGGTCGAGTATGTAGGAGCTCTTTGGGACATACTAAAAACTTAAGAAAAAATTTAAATTCGTTTTAATAGTTATATGTGACAGTAGAATGTGCTTATGCACACTGATACATCACACATAGATGGGAGATAATTTCTCATTTTTCCGAGTGTCCATGTCGTAGAGTCACACTGGTCACGCAGTCACATACGTGCATACAGTGATAACGTCTGTTATTAACTCATTGACTACTCAGTTTTTGGCAACCTTACCCAGTTTATTTATTTTTAATAATAATAATAATAATAATAATAATAATAATAATTGACAACAATAATATTAATAGATGATGATGATGATGATGATGATGATGATGATGATGATTTTGGGTGCTGATGGGCATCAAAGCCAGGGCCTGGTGCATGCTCGGCAGACACTACAAAGAGCTGTGTCCCCAGCCCTCCTCCCCGGTCCTGGAACCGTGTTGTGCCTGCCCGTTTCCCTGACGGTAATGCTAACCGTCGGCAGGTTTTCTTGAGGGCCTACTAAGCGCCAGGCTGGAAGCACTAAGCGCTCTGCAGCGGTTTCTTGGTGAACCTGGGGCAGAGGCTCAGAGGCGGGTCCTCCCCTCACTGCCCCGCGGCCTGCAGTTCCTCACGCGACCACGAGGTGTCGCCCTCGGCCCGCGGTACCCGGCGGCGGCGAGGCCCATTCATCACCGCGGGCCGCGGGGCGCAGACAATGCGGGGAGCGGCCGGGCCCGCGCCCGCGCGGCTGCCGGTACAAAGGCAGCGCTGTTAACACGTGTAGGGTAATGGGCTTCCCCACGGCCTCCTCCCGGCCGCCCGCGCCCAGCCTGACAGATGACCCGAGCCATCCATCTAAATTATGTCACAGGCCCTGAGCCGCCTCCTCTGTCCAGTCCCCCCGGCCGTCCAGGGCCAGCCTCGGCCGGTGCCGGGCGCCCTTCCCGGACCACCTCGTTCACCCCCCACTCTGCGGGAGGAGCCTCGGCAGGGTGAGCACCTACTGTGTGCCAGGTACGAAGCACTCTCTGCTCTTGACTTTCAGACAAGGCCCTGGGATTGATGGGTCCATTTTGCAGACGGCGAAACTGAGGCTTGGAGCTGGGACGTCTTTATCCTCTGGAGTTTGCCGGATGGCATTGTGCAAACATCACAAATTCAATTTTTAGAACATTGTAGTCATCCCCCAAAGAGATCCATTATTTGTGAGAAGACACTTTCAATTCCTCTCTCCCTCCAGCCTGTCACAACCACGATGATGCTGTTTCCATAGGTTTGCCAGCTTAGACATTTTCTACAAATGGAAATCATACAATCGGCGGCCTTTTGTGACTGGCTAATTTCACTTAGCATCACATTCTCAAGGTTCGCCCATGTTGTGGCATGTATCAGGGCTCCTTTCCTTTTTGATTGCCAAATAATATTCCACTATGTGGATTTTTCCCCATTTTGTGTATCTGTTCGTCTATGGATTGTTTCCACTTTTTGGCTCTTCTGAGTAGTGCTATGAAAAGCTTTTGTATAGACATATATTGTCAATTTCCTTGGGTGTTTACCTGGGAGTGAAATTGCTGGGCTATATGGTGATTCTATATTTACTTATTTTAGGAGGTGCCCGATTGTTTTCAGAGTGGCTGTCCCATTTCATATCCCTATGAACAGTATCTGCAGATTTGGATTTGTCCACATCTTTGTCAACACTTGTTACTATCTGATTTTTTTTTTTTTTAATTCTGTCCATCCTAGGGGTATGAAGTCTATCTTATGGTTTTGATTTGCATTTCTTGGATGACTGATGATGTTGGTGTTTGTATTTTTCTCATACTTATTGACTATTTGGATATCTTCTTTGGAGAATGTCCGTTTATATTTGCCTATTTAAGTGTTGTATCTTCCTTGTTGAGATGTGAGAGCTCTTTACATGTTCTGGATACAAGTCTCTGATGTAGGATTTGCAACTCTGTCTCCCCATCTGTGGATTGTTGTTTTGCTTTGTGGTGTCATTTGCATCACCAAAGTTTTAATCTCTGCTTCTTTCCTCTCTCTCTCCACTTCCCTCCCTCCCTTCCTTCTTTGCACTGAGGATTCAACTCAGGGGCACTTGACCACTGAGCCCCATCCCAGCCCTGTTTTGTATTTGATTTAGAGACAGGGTCTCACTGAGTTGCTTAGGGCCTCGCCGTGGCTGAGGCTGGCTTTGAACTCATGATCCTCCTGCCTCAGCCTCCAGAGCTGCTGGGATCACAGGTGTGCGCCACCTCGCCTGGCTCTGTTTCTTCTTTTGTCACCTGTTTGTGGTGTGGTCTCTGGAACCCGGTTCTGTGTGACTCTGAAGTTGATGCCCTTTGTTGAGGCCCTTAGGTGAGGGGTGACTGCGGTGGGGCGTGTGGCAGGAGCTGGTCAGGGGGGGAGCCGTGGGAAAGAACAATGACCTTGGAACTGACCCAACTTGGGTTCCAATCCTGGCCAGATGGTGGCTCTCCTTGGGGACGTGGGTGGGCCACTCAGTGCCTCTGGGCCTTGGTTTCCCTGTCTGTCCAGTGGAGGTCACCACGCCTACCCTTGAGGTGCTGAGCACTGGGAAGAGGCCAGGTCAGGTGCCAGCGGCCTGCTGGGGACCCCAGCCACCACCCCCAGCCCCTGAAGATGGGACTCAGATCTGCTCCTGCCCTGGGGGTGCCGGGGGTCAGACCTGGGGCTGGGAGGCCCTGTGCTTCCTGCCCCACCTCCTGTTTAGCCTGAGCTCACAGTACACTGTCCTGTTGCCCTGGTCAGACTGTAAGGGCAGTGGGGACCAAAGGCATCGGGCAGGGGAGGAGGTGGCTCAGGGGTGGCCTTGTCTCCTCTGGCTCCACCCTGACTTCCATCACCGTGGTCTGATGTGGGTCCTGTGGGGGTGTCTAGAGTGTGATGAAGACCCCAGCTAGGAAGAGTTGGAGGTGCAGAGTCCTTACCTCCCTGTTCTGAGGAGGCAGCCGAGGCTCAGAGAGGGGAAGCCACTTGGGAAAGGACACACAGCCCACCTTGGAATGCAATGCAAAGAAGAGCTCCTTGCCCTCGGGCCTGAGAATCTCCAAGCATTTTCCTGGGACAATGGAAATCCCTGGGACAGGGGGCCTTCTCTCTCTGGGTTAGGACCTAGGAGAAGCCCGTGTTCACGGTGCACCTGTCCCGCTCCCCATCAGGACAAAGGACTTGGGAGCCGCACAGACTAGAGCTGGAATCGGCCTACTCGCCACTCACTCTCTGAACCTCAGTCTCTTCATCGGTCCAGTGGGGACACTCACTGTCCCTTTCCAGGGTGGCTGTGAGGGAAGAAATGAGAACTAGGCCCAGGAGTGGCTTCTCGTGGACTTGACCTCGAGGAGCTCTTGACGGTGAAGAACTCAGACAGAGACCTGCAGCAGTGCTTGGGCCGTGTGGGGTGGAGGTCACACCTGCCCTGCCCCAGGCCTGGGGCGCGGAGCTGGTGCGTTCAGGGCAGCGGGAAGCCAGGGCGCTGTCTGCCGGAGGAGGCAGGTGGGGAAAATTGATCCGGTCCCAGGAGGCCGCAGGTGGCCCGGCAATCACCGGATGAGAAGAGCCGAGGTCAGGGCTCTGCTGGCCCCACACTGCGGCAGGGTCTGTCCTGCGGGTGGCCGGGCCTGCTGTCCCCGGGAGGGCTGGGCCTGGCTGCCCCACAGACACAGGCGCCCACGGCCGTCTATTCACCACTCCTTCCCATGGGGGCTGCTGGACCCCTCCAGCATCGTTCTAGAAGTTTCTTTTCCCGCTGCTCCTGTGTTGGGAATGCCGGCTGCAGGGCGGGTGGGCCGACAGTCTCTTCAGAGTTGAGGGTGTCAGCTCTGAACAGCCCCCCATCACCTCCCCAGGCCGAGTCTGCCCTTGGCATGGGGACACCCCTAGCATCCTGGGCTGTGTGCAGGGCCCAGATGGGCCACATGCGGCTGTTTCCATGGCTGCGTGCAGACGGACCTGGGATGCCGTGCTGCCAGGGTGGGGGGCAGGCTCTGAGGCTGGATCTGGCTCCACCTCTTCCTAGCCAATAAGCTCCGCAGGAGCATGGCCTCTCTGAACCTCAGTTTCTTCTTCTGTGAAATGGGGACTTGAGATGCTTTTGCAAGTATTCACTAGAGGATACAACCCAGGTGGCCAGAAGAGTGCCCGCCCCGTCTGACCTCCGTAAGGGCCAGGCTTGGTGCCACTGCCTGTGTAGAACCTCAGTCTCTTCGTCTGTAAAGTGGGTCAGTCCAAGCATCTACGTGACGTCAGTGAAATCAGAGGGTGAATGCCGAGCTCCATGCTGGGTGCGGGGTGGTCAGTACCTAGCTGGTGTTGATAAAGGGGGAGGGAGGAGGCGCCATGAGGGGGAGGGGGACGCACCTGAGAGGGGCTCAGGGTCTAGATTCGTCAGTGCCCCCACTTACTCCGTAGCCCTGGCCTGTTGCTCTTGCCTCGTTTTCCGTATTGGTCAGTGATGGAGGTAAATGACGCCCTGGGCACCAGAGGTCTGTGGAAGGATGCCTTGCCACACTCAGGTGCTGGATGGGGGACATGACAAGGTCACAGGAGGTGACTGGGCCACCCAAACCCCCGTGACAGGGTTGTGTGGCAATGTCCTCCTTAGCATTGGGAGGCTCCTTGCTGCTGGGGATCAAGAGAGATTGGAGCTGGGTGTGGTGGTGCCCGCCTGTCATCCCAGCGGCTGGGGAGGCTGAGGCAGGAGGCTCGTGAGTTCAAAGCCAGCCTCAGCCACAGCGAGGCCCTAAGCAGCTCAGGGAGACCCTGTCTCTAAATAAAACACAGAATAGGGCTGGGGGCGGGGCTCAGGGGTTGAGGGCCCTGAGTTCAATCCCCGGGACCAAAAGAAAAAAAAAAAAAAAAGAAAGAAAAAAAAAAGAGACAGACAGCTTGGACAGCACTCTCTGACCATGTGCCCTGGGCCGGGACCCAAGGACCACACAAAAGTAGCGCCGTGTGGTGCAGACTTTGGGAGGGGATGGTGGTGAGGAAACAAGGCCGCAGGCAGGGCTGGGGGCTGTCCTGGGGGCCTGGCGTGGGCTTTGTTTTGTGCTCGTTGGTTGGCGGTGCTGGGGACACACCCGGGCGGGTGCGTGGGCAGCAGGGCCCTGCAGGGCTCCCTCCGCCCATCTGACCTTGGACTTCGGATTCCAGAGTCTTCACTGCAGACCATGAGATGACCCGGCCCCAGACTCCTGGGACCTGCTGGGCCCCAACGCTGGTGCGGAGTCACCTGGGCCTGCGGCTGGGCCGTGCAGGGGCCTCACGGGCACCGCACTCCTGCCTGGCGCTGAGGCGAGGTGGTGCGGGCAGGAGCACGTGTTTGCAGCCCTGGACGGCATCTCCCATGACATGGCTGTCCCCAGACACCTGCTCTCGCCCTGGGCACATATGAAGTGGGCATAGGGGTGACCCCCGAACAGGCTGATGAGCCCTTGAGGTCTCCCCCTTCTCTGCATACAGTAGGCACCAATTATGTAGACTTGCCGGGTTTTAGAGCGCCAAGGGCCCCTAGGAGTTCTCGGGTGCCCTGGCCCACTTTGCAGATGGGAACCCTGAGCCCCGAGGGGGCGTGGCTTCCCCAGGGACACCTGCGAGTCTGTGCAGAGCCGGGCCGGGCCCCAGGCCAGGCGTCCTTCCTCCCTCCCGGATGCCCGCGGTTGACACCCTCTGCGCAGCGACGGGGCGCAGCCCCCACATTTCATCCCAGGACAGGATGGGTGCGGTGTGTCTCCCGGGACTCTCGGGCAAGGACAGGATTTCTTGGCTTCAGAGTTAAATGGATCCCAGGGACTAAGGGAGAGGCTCAGGTAGATGTCTCCACTGTCTGCTCGTGGGGACGCTGGGGACAATAGGTGGTGCCTGGTGAGGGTCTGCAGCCCCGCGGGCATCTCCTCGGGCTCCCGGGGCAGGCGTGCTGGGCGCTGGGCCATGGGTAGCAGGGGGCTTCCCGCAGGCGGCCTTGGACTCGAGCTGGTCTGCATGGCAGAGTCCAGGGCTGAGAGATCCCGGGAGCCTGGGAAGAAACTGTCCCCCGCACGGGTTCACCTGGCAGGTGAGCACTGGCCAGGACTTAGACTGAGGCAAACCTAAGGCCGGATTCCCCCCCCCCCCCCCCCCACTGGGTGAAGTTGGAAAGTGACTTTGGTTTCCTGCAAAACAAGAGCAGAAAATCTCCCTCCCAGTGTTCTGTTTTTGGTACCAGGGATTGAACTCAGGGGCTCTGGACCACTGAGCCCGTCCCCAGCCCTATTTTGAACTTTATTTAGAGACAGGGTCTCACTGAGTTGCTTAGCGCCTCACTTTGTAAGACTGAGGCACGATCCTCCTGCCTCAGCCTCCCGAGCTGCTGCGGGGATTACTGGTGTGTGCCCGGTGCCTGGCTCCCACTGTTCTTTTGAGAGTAAGACAATAGAAAGAGTTGCAATTATTGAGCACCTGCTGTATGCCAGGCCTACACTTAGGGTTGGCCATCCTGGAGAAGGAGCGGTGGCAAGGGTTTCCTACGCCTCTGTTCTTTCTCAGTGAAGCTCCTTGGGGGGTGGGTGCTGTGGCCTCATTTTACAGGTGGGGAAACCGAGGCTCAGAGATGTTCAAAGACTTGTCAGGGTCCCTCTTCCTGCCTGTGCCGTGGCTCTGAGAAGTCTGAGGACTTGTACAGACATCAGGCAGGTGTCCCCAGCTGTGGGACTTGCCTGGTGACCTTCTCCCATCCTAGATGCCGGCCCCTCCCCTCCCTATTCTCTCCTGTTCTCTTCCAAGGGACCCCCAGCCCTCCAGAGGGGGCATCAGCTAAGAGGCTTGTTATTCACCAGCTCAGGGACAGACAAGCCCCGAGCTCTGCCCCATGCCAGGCTCTGCCAGGTGCTGGAGGGCACAGGAGTGGGGGCACGGCCCCCGAGGGTCACACAGCACGTCCGACACATGCACAAAGATTCCCTTTGCTGGCGTGAGAACAGTGTGGCACACACAGCCCCCGCTCCTTGGGGATCCTTCCAAGACCCTCAGGAGATGCCAGGGACCTCGGAGTGTCACGTCCTGTATAGTCTCAGCTCTTCCCTGTGCGTAGGCACCTGTGCTGGGTTCCGTGTCTCAGTCAGTCACGTTGGAGGGGGAATCCTGTCCCGCTGGGGAATTCGGGGGTGGGTGGGTTGATCTTCAGCGTTGCATGTCCTCCTTCCCAGGCCCTGCCCTGCCCTTGACCTCCTCAGAGCCACTGGGTGGAGACAGGCCTTGGGTTTGTTTCTGGGGCTGCCAGGACGAGTCCCCCACACTGGGTGGCTTCTATGACAGAAATCTCCTGTCCACTGTTCTGCGGGTGGAAGGCTGGAACCCAAGGGCGGGCACCCCCGGGGGTCACAGTGTCCTCGGCTTTCTCCCTGTCTTTATATCCCCTTCTCTCTGCCAGCTGTGTCCAAACCGCCCTTCTGTATAAAGACGCCCTCCTCTTGCGACCCCCTAGTGACCGCATTGATTGTCTGCAAAAAATCCAATTTCCATATAAAGTCCCATTTGCGGGACGCAGGGCTGAGCACGTCAGCAGCTTTTTTTTGTGGAGACGACTCAACACATATTAGGTCTCTAATTAATATACATCACGAGCTGGGGACGGGGTGCACGCCTGTGTAGTCCCAGTGGCTCGGGAGGCTGAGGCAGGAGGATCACAAGTTCAAAACCGCCTCAGCAACTTAGCCACTCCGCGAGATCCTGTCTTTAAATAAAAAGGGCTGGGGATGTGGCTCAGTGGTAGTTCAATCCCCAGTGCCAAAAAAATGTACATCATGCCGTGTTTTGTGAGCGCCAACTGTATACCTAGCACTGTCACACACGGGGAGCATCCTGCTATCCTGGGTACCAAGAGAGGAAGATGGGAGGGGGAGACAGCAGCCAAAGGCCAGGACCACCCAGGGGTGAGAGTGTTCCCGCCTGCAGAGGGCGGCCTAGCAGATGCCCCAAGACAGCAAGATGGCACCGTGGTGAGCCCAGGTGAGCCCTTCTCCAGTGACCCACTAAGACATTTCCAGCGGCATCAGGAGCCAAAGAGCTGCAGCAACCGTGTGCTTGTTTTGTTTGTGTGTTTGGAGAGGGAGATCCGGGTCTTCAGAGCTTGACTTGACAGAGAAAGAGTCTGAGGTTCTGAGTGGGGAGGTGACTTTCTCAGGGTGATATATGTAGGCAGCAAGGACCAGGAGGGGTGATAAAAGTGGGTTCTTCTTGCTTCCAAGTCCTCTGAGCATGTAGCCCAGTCTGCAGTTAGGAAAATGCTTATTCAAACACCAGGCCATTGCCAAGGACGGTGGGAGCTGTCCGCCCCATTTCCGAGCACCTTCATCTCTAGGGGTTTAGGAAAGTTGCAGCCAATTTTCAAACTGAATCTCTAGGTTGGTTCCATGGAGGTGTGGGGAGACGATTCCCAGTTCCCACGTTTATCCTATAAAGTGCGGGGCAGAAGATGCGCTCATCCAGTGAGCGTTTCCTGATCACCTACTGTGTGTCAGGCCCTGACATGAAGTGGGAATCCAGAGCTTTCCAAAAGAAAATCCAGGAATCTCAAACATACTCCACGGCCGCAGCTTCGTGAAACTCCGCGCTTAGGGGAAAAGACGTTCTCACAAGTGGATCATCAGAATCCAGGTGGGTGGCTGGAGCAAGCCCAGAAGGCTGTGGGGACCTGGGGGAAGAGTCTGCCCAGCCAGGAGGCCAAGGCAAGTGTCCCGGAGGAGGCAGAGCCTGAGCTGAGTCTTGAGAAAGAAGTCGGAGTCCATCATGGGAGGGAAAGGCAGGGGAGGGCATTCCAGGTGGCTGGAGGTCATGGGCCTACGCTTGGATGCATTCGGCTTTACAGAAAGAGATTAAAGGTAGCTGGCCACTGGCTGGAAGAATGGAGAACAGAGGAGGCAAGATAAGCAGGGGCTTTGGAAGGAACTTGGGCTTTGTCTAGAAAGCACTAGGGAGCTATGGGATGATTTAGAGCACAGGAGTGACTAAGAATATCTGCCTTCTTTGAGAGTTCCCTCTGGCTACTAGAAAGGAAAGAAGGGGTGCAGAAGCAAAGAGGCTAGAAAGGAGATGGCTGCATTTATGTGGCACCATAAATTTAGAATCAATAGTAATTGTTACAATAAGGAACTTGTGGTGCACCAGGTACAGTTTTGAGCATTTTACATGGTTTAGCTCATCTGTCCCTGGATAGCTTGAGCAATCTGCACTGTCTGTCCCATTTTGCAGGTGAGGAGAACTCAGAGTGTTTAAGGGACTTGCCACATTGGATTCTGTGGTGCGCAGTAGGAGCTGCTCTGCAGTTTGAGGAGTCCTGTTCTCGCTGGGCATGCCCAGCCCAGGAAGACTGTCTCACCCAAAGTCACTCCCTTCCCCTGATGGAGGGAAGAAAGAGGATAAGGGCCTGAACCCTTGCCTTGATTTGAGGAAGCTTTGAAGGACTGTCCCAATTCCAGAGCTCTCCATGGGGTCCGCTGAGACTTTTGTGGGACCTTCTTCAGGGCTGCCTAATCTCTCCCTCTGCTCAACTCTACTTCCTTCTCTTCTTCTTTCCAGGTGTTGGTCCCAAGAGCACTTCCTACTCAACATCCTGCCCATTGAACCCAAGGTCTTTTGTCTTGCTTTCCCAGGAACAAATATGTGATACTTGCTTGAAGTTGCAAGCAACAGAGACAGGGAACAAACTGGACTTAACCTCCAAACCTCCAACCTGCCATCACGCTCACTCTGTCTTCATCCCTTCTATTGATTCTCCAGACTTTGGTTTCCTCTTTTGCAAAGGGAGGATGTATCAGTCAGCTTTGTCCAGGTGATGCTGCATAACAAACATCCCCAAGAAGTAAGTGGTTTTGAAAGATAAGGTGATCAAAACTTGTTCTGGTTCATCCAGGATTTTTTTCTTTTTCCCTTCCTTCCTTCCTTCCTTCCTTCCTTCCTTCCTTCCTTCCTTCCTTCCTTTCTTGTTCAGACACTAAAAGTCCTGCATTGCAGGAAATCTCTCAGTCCCAAGCAAACCAAAACAGTTTTCTTGGGATTGAAACCTGAATTTCAGAGCTGAAAGTCATATATCCCAGGAACCTACTTAGGCCTTTGAAAGGCAGAGGTCTATTTTCACTGCTGTTACATGTGCACAATCCCCACAGCATCATGAACAATTATCCACTGGTACTTTTTGAGGATTCGGTCCCAGGACTCCAATGATACCAAAATCTATGGATGCCCAAATCCCTCATATAAGACGGCAGAAGGCTTATGAAGAACACGCACACACCCTCCTGTGAGCTTTGAATCATCTAGTTTACTTATAAACCCAAACTGCAACAAATGCTGTGGGGTTGGGGCTCAGTGGTAGAGCGCTTGCCTGGCATGTGTGAGGCCCTGGGTTTGATCCTCAGCACCACAGATAAATAAATAAATGAATAGATAAAAGATCTATTGACAACTAAAAATATTTTTTTTTTAAAAAAAATTGCTACACTGTATCATTTAGGGAATAATGAAAAAAATATCCTGTACATGTTCAGCACAGATGCGATATTTTTTGGAAATATTTTTGCTCCTTGGTAGAATCTGCATCTGCAGCTGGGGAACCCTTGAGTAGGAGGGGCCGTCCTTGCTTAAAGTAGTTCCCCCCTGTGTTTCAGGTCAATGGAGCAGCCTCTCTCTAGGACACTGCTGGTCTGGAGGCAGAGAAAGAAAGGATCAGAGAAGCACACATTGCTTTTGGGTGCTGGAGATTGAACTGTGGGACCCTCGGCCACTGAGCCCCGTCCCCAGCCCTATTTTGTGTTTTATTTAGAGACAGGGTCTCCCTGAGCTGCTTAGCGTCTCGCCATGGCTGAGGCTGGCTTTGTACTCGCGATCCTCCTGCCTCAGCCTCCCGACACCACTTGGATGATAGGCTTGCGCCACCTGCAGGCCGTGCACTTTCTCTTAAAGATGCTGGAAGGACTCCAGTCACCTCACCCATCTCTTTGGCCAGCCTAAATCACATGACCAAGCTGCCTGGGTGGAGCAGGACGGCCGGGGGGTGCAGGGGGATGGTCGGGAAGGGATCTGGGGTGGGGCAGGGGGCCGCTGCGTGGAGGAGGTGATCTAAAACATCTCCGGTGGTGGCCACAGCCTCTTTCCTGCCGGGGGCCTTCCTGCTAATGGGGTGAAACAGTGCTAATTTGACAGGCCCATTGAAGTCCTCCTGATTGCATGTGACTCTCTGACTCATGACACGAGATGAACTCGGTTTTCTTGGTGGCCTTACAGGGATAGCCTTGGGCCATCGCCCGGTCCCCGTGTTCCAAATGTGGCCTTGTGAATGGTCTAATCAAGGAACCAGGAGAGGGCCTTGCTAAGTGATTTGCCTTTTAACCATTGTAACGGCCCTTTTTTTTTTTGTAACATTGTTTTATGTTGGAATGCAAAAATGATCCCCGTAATTAGAGTCACTTCCAGTCAAGTCTCCGCAGACCTCTGACAACTTGCGGGGCCACGTGGAGCCAGGGGCTGGTCAAAGCTGATCAAACGCAATTTTTTAAATCCGGTCCTCCTTGGAGTGGTGCGGGGAGCCTGGGAGGTGGCCGCCAAGCCCATCTGCCTTGGAAGGAAGAGAAAGGAGAGGAAGAGGGGACGAGAGACGGAGGGACACAAGGAAAAGGAGAGAAAAAAACCACCTTTGTGTCTTCAGCGTCTTTAGGGGACCATCGGGGGGCAGGGGGCAGTTTCCTGCCTGGGTGGCCTCGATCTGCCCGACCACGGGTGGCCCTGAAGCCCTCCATCACCCCCACCCCGCCCCCCTCAGATCCTACATTTGTGCCCCGGGGTGTCATTTCATCCGGGCTGCCTGGGTCCCTGCCGGCGCATCTTCTTAATATTTAATCCTCGCCGTGTGGACACCTGTATGTCCCTATTTATCTACAAACCTCCGTATAAATGTTTAACCAGGACAGCTCTCGGCCCCTCCGGTCACCCAGCCCACAAGCTTTTGCAGGGGCGCACAGACAGGAGGACCGTCTGGCCCCATGACTCCCCAAAGGTCCACCCCAGGTCGTGGCGGGTGTGTGTGGGGGGACAAGGGTCCCCAATTGTCGCTTCGTTCACCTGGGGGTGTCTGAGAGGCAGCTGCCCCTCCCGGCTACAGCTCCAGGGTGGAGCGCGTCCTGCTGCACGGCTCTGGGGTCCTTTAATGGCCCCGTGGAGTCCCCACACTGCGGCCCTTGTAGGTGGGCGGAGGTGTCAGCCCGGCTGGGATCACGTTGGAACAAGTGACGTGCGGTAAAGTAATGGCCCCGTGAAGGGGAAGCGATGCCATCAGGGAAAGTCAGGAGGGCTCATGAATATTCTGGGCACTTGTACCCACAGCCAGCGCCAGGCTCGGCTCCTGATTCATCAATATTACAAATTGGCGTGGTGGTGAGCGGGCTGTCAGCGACTTTAATTTTTGCTTGGAGCCCAAGGAATTACAGTGGAAGTATTTCTCAGGGACGGCCTGTAGGAACACAGGGGGCTCCTGCAGCCAGAGCCTGGGATGGGGCCTTGGTGGCTCCGAGGTCAAGACGCAGCCATTCCCGAGCAAGCCCCAGCCCCCAGGGAGAGCGAGGAGAGAGCCCACCAGCACCGGCAATGTCCCCGAAGGCCAGTGCAGCGAGTCTGCAGAGGAAAGATGGTGGGCCCATTCTACAGGCGAGGAAAACTGAGGCTCAGAGGAGGGC
Source organism: Marmota flaviventris (assembly GCF_047511675.1). NCBI lineage: Eukaryota > Metazoa > Chordata > Mammalia > Rodentia > Sciuridae > Marmota > Marmota flaviventris. The sequence continues at coordinate 115,709,314 of NC_092498.1, read as the reverse complement.
CGTGGTTCCCCAGCTGTGGAGCCCGCTGGAGCTGCAGGTATCCATTTCCTTACCTTCCAAGTGTGGGCAATGAAGGCCACCTTAGAGGGTTGTCAGGAGGGAAGGAGCTCGGGCAGCTCTCTTTGGAAGTATCTTGAGTCTTCCTGGAACATGCATTGCTCACACGGGCGCAGCCCCACTGGGCTGCAGAGACCTTTCTGCATCTGCTGTGCCTGGCTTCATGTCCCGAGCCTCAGGCCAGGCAGGCAGGACGGTGGGCATGACCATGAGTTCTAGGTTGCAGGCGAGGAGGCCCAGATTAGCCCAGCGCCTCTTTTCAGAGGCTCTGCATCTTGGAGGTGGCAAGGTCACTGTTGAAGGTCATGCTTAAAATCTTTAGTAAAGAAAGGAGGCTAAGGTGTGATGTGCCCATTTCACAGATGGGAGATGGGAGGCCGTGGGGGGAATGCTGAGGACTCACCTCTGTGGAAATTGAGGATTGTTTAAGAAGGTGAGGATAACATGTCCCCCCCGCCCCCGTATTTGTTCCTCCCTATCTCTAATTGTCTTGTTTTGTTTTGTTTGGTATCAGGGATTGAACTCGGGGGCCCTCCACCTCTGAGCCCCCCTATTTTGTGTTTTATTTAGAGACAGGGTCTCACTGAGTTGCTTAGCGCCTTGCTTTTGCCGAGGCTGGCTTTGAACTCTGATCCTCCTGCCTCAGCCTCCTGAGCCTCTGGAATTACAGGTATGTGCCACTGCCATGGCCTCCATTTCTAGTATTTTAATTAAAAATGAAGTACAGGAAATTTCTCTCTCTCCCCTCCCCACCCTTCCTCCTGATAATTTTAAGAGCTTAGTATTAACAACAAATGCAGAGCTTATGCCTACTGAGACCCAGGGCGGTGCTCTGCTCAGAGTGAAATATTTATTCAGTGAAGTGTTTAGTAAGCTCCTGTTGTATACCAGGCTCTGTTCTGTGATGTAGGGAGCAGACAGAGGTCTTGACATTTCTATCAAGGAATTCATAGTCTTGGGATTTCAGGACATGTGGCACAAGGTAGCATTGGAAATGTCCCTCTCACTTGACAAAAGTAAAAACTCTAAGCCAAGAAGGTTACATGATTTTTCTGTGGCCCTCAAACTGCTGTCTGTCATGCAGGGATGAAGCAATGCAGGGGTGAGGTGAGTGGGCTCAGAAAAGTCGTTGGCAGGGCTTTCATTTGTCAACTGTGTGACACTAGGCCAGTTACTTGGCCTCTCTGAGCCTCAGTGCTCTCTAATAGCAACTTGGGGTAAGTTTTGTCAGCAATGGGAAGGTGTTATGACAAGAGATTCTGGCTGGGCACGGTGGCACATGCCTATAATCTCAGCAGCTCTGGAGGCTGAGGCAGGAGGATTGCGTGTTCAAGGCCAGCCTCAGCAACTTAGAGTCACTCAGCAATTCAGTGAGACCCTGTCTCTAAATAAAATACAAAAAAGGGCTGGGGATGGGGCTCAGTGGTTGAGTGCTCCTGGGTTCAATCCCTGGGACCAAAAAAAAAGAGGTTCTGGAAGCCCTGAATCCCGCTGTCATTTATCCCTCATTCCTGCAGGATTTTCAGGCTGATTTGATGCCCAATGAGCAATAATTAAATGAAGGAGAAAATAGTCATTGTTTTTTGGCTCTGGGTTCAACTGAGACTTCTGACTTCCCGGGTTAGGTAACAGTCTGGGGACCTGGATGCTCAGGATTGTCTGTAAAGAGAGAAAGATGGCCGGGTCCGCAGAGGGTCCTGGCTGCGTGCTCCCCACCAGCTCCATGAAATAAATAAAGACCAGTGTGGTAGGGGACTCTCCAGGGAGGGGACCCTGCTTAGAGAGAATCGGGCAAGAGGATGCTAATTGTGTGGCAAGTCACCCTGCCCGTGACCGCTACTCGGCACCGTGTGTGTTCTACCCTCCGACTAAACAGGATGTCAGTTTGTCTTTCTCTGGCTGAGAGCTGAAGAAAATGGTTACTAGAGGGACAGAAGGGTCGGGGGGCATGTGAATTCTCTCCCACCATCTTTCTCAAGGGTGGCTTCACCAACGAGGCGGGTCCCTTGCCTCATGCCTTGGTGTCTTGCACACACAGAGAAAAATGAGCCGCTATTTGGGGCTTTTCATCAGAGGACCCTCGCAACCAGGATGACCCATTCTCAGCTTCTAGATTGAATCAAAACCCAGGTTTTAGGATTCAGCAGGATTCTTGCTACAACTGGGCAACTGGGCCCAGTGAGGACAGGGGCCAAGGTTGTGGCCTGGTTGAGAACAGGGCTCGGAGGAGCCTGAATTCAGCTGGGTCGAGGAGAGAATCTTGGTCAAGAGTTAAGTGTCTATCTACCACATTTTCTTTATCTGTTCATGTATTGAAGGGCACCTAGGTTGGTTCCATAGCTTAGCTATTGTGAGTTGAGCTGCTGTAAACTTTGATGTGACTATGTCCCTGTAACATGCTGATTTCAAGTCCTTTGGGTATAAACCGAGGAGTGGGATAGCTGGGTCAAATGGTGGTTCCATTCCAAGTTTTCTGAGGAGTCTCCATTCTGCTTTCCAGAGTGGTTGCACCAATTTGCAGCCCCACCAGCAGTGTATGAATGTGCCTTTTCCCCCACATCCTCACCAGCATTTATTGCTGCTTGTGTTCTTGATAGTTGCCATTCTGACCGGAGTGAGATGGAATCTCAGTGTAGTTTTGATTTGCATTTCTCTAACTGCTAGAGATGTTGAACATTTTTTCATACATTCATTGATTGATTGTATTTCTTCTTCTGGGAAGTGACTGTTCAGTTCCTTAGCCCATTTATTGATGGGGTTAATGTGGTATATATACGCAATGGAATATTATTCAGCCTTAAAAAAGAATGGAATTATGGCATTTGCTGGTAAATGGATGGAGCTGAGGAATGTCATGCTAAGCAAAATAAGCCAATCCCCAAACCAAAGGCTGAATGTTTTCCCTGATATGAGGACGCTGACTCACAGTAAGGATGGGGGCAGCCGTTGCTAAGGAAGAACAGAGGTACTTTAGATTAGTAGAGGGGAGTGAAGGGAGGGGAGGGGATGGGGGTGGATAGGAAGGAGAATGACCTGACCTGTGGGACTCTGCATCAAGCACAACCAGAAAAATGAGAAATTCTGCTCCATGTACGTGTGGTGTATCTCAGTGCACTCCACTGTCCTGTACATCTAATTAAAACTAATTAAACCAAGGAGTTAAGTGTAGCTTCCAGGGTTGCCTTGGGTTTGGTTTTTAGGATCCCCAGGCCTCCCAGGTGGCAGCTCCCACAGTCAGACGCCTGAGGGCCGAGCAGGCCCGGGTGGCAATCCGGGATCGGTGGCTCTGTGGCTTCCTCAGGATTCTGTGGGTTTCTCCTGCTTTGGTCCCTCAGCCCCCCCTCCGTCCTCCACTTCTGCAGTGGTTTGATTCTGCGTTTCTTTGATTCTGCGGAACGACGGTCCTGGGACATGGACTCTCTGCTTCAGTTATTCCAAGAAAAAAAAATCTTTTCTTTTTGTTTTCAGATCAGTGTAGTCAAGCTCCTCGTGTGAGATGCTGGTCTGCCAGAGGCCACCAGGCGCCGGAGGAGGACGGGGGCTGTGTCCAAGGTGAAGACGGCAGCAACCACAGCTGCTCTGGGGCGTTCGGGGCCAGAGTGTGACCAGGAGAATGAGGGGATGTCAGGTGATTGGCAGGGCCCACATGGAGGGTGGAGAGCAAGACAAAGATCGCGATGGAGATGAGGCCAACCTTGTGTATGATGTGACAGGACCGAGACGTGGAGATTCTTCTGAGTCTCCGCAGACCTTCAGGTTCTCCGTAATAAACCCCTTCCCCACCAAGCCAGCCTGCCGAGTCACCCTGCTCCCTGCAGGGGCGCTCAGTGGCAATCTCCATATTCCAGATGGATCAGTTAGTCGGTTAACAATCCTGGGGAAGGTATTTGAATTTAAATGGGGGCTTTCTATCTAGACACAGCACAGCAGTCATAACGACGACAACTGAATCGACTGGCAAAGGCTGGGGTACAGTTGCAGAAAACACCAGACCTTAGAAATAGAGTTGATTTTTTACCCACACGAAGTCCTCTGCACAGCTGTGATCCACATGGTGACTCGGGGATCCAGGCTCCTTATATTCTGCTCTTCGCATTAGAACACGACGGCTTCCCGTTTGCCACAGCAGGAAGGGAGGGAGATGGGAAGATGTCGAGGACTGTGCCCTCCCCTGGACTGGAAGCAATGTCCTGCTCAGAGGAACAGTTATGTGGCTCACCTAACAGGAACGGGACTGGGAAGGCTGGTTTTTGTGCATATAAAACGGCTTTTGGTGAACACATGACGCCCACTCTCTCTGTTGCCATGACCACTTCCTCCTTAGTAGCTACTGCAAGATGACTGCTCTATATTAATTAATTTCAATCATTAAAGAAATCCTTACAGATGAGCAAATTGAGCCCCAGACCAGTCGAACGGCTTGCTTAAAACCACATCCAACGGCAGACACAGAACCTGATCCCAGGTTTGGGTGTCCCTGACCCTTTGTGTCTCTCACCCCCCAGAGGATGGACTGCAGACCCCAGGGTTGCACGGAGTGACCAGCTCCCCCAGCAGACCTCGGCTCAGGATGGACGCTTTCCTGTCCTTTGCAGAAGTGCCCCCCGCCGGCTCCAGAACCTCACTCTGTGTCTGTGACACTCACCAAAGGTGATTCACGGTTCCTGACAATTTTTTTTTTCATTTAGGCAAGAAATATGGAAAGCATATTCTGATCTTTGGTTCCCTTCCATTTCCCATCTGCTCTCCATCAGGAGTGTGAACTCCGTCACCGCCCGAGTCCGTGTCCAGTTCAGATGCGGACGCTCCATGGACAGGGTGCAGCGGGGATTCTCTCACTCCCTGTCCTGCTGCTCTGTCTGTGCGTCCATCTGGCGTTCTGGCCCCCGGGTCTGGTCAGCCCCACTTGGAAGGTCAAACTCACTGGAGGGCGAAGCCGAAGGAGAGCGAGGGGACGATTTCAGGGATATGGAGTTTGACCGTGTCCCTCTGGGTCTCCTCCCACCTGTGTCACTTCTCAAGCCCTGCCCGTTAGTGCAAGAGGAGTCATAGTGTCACCAGACCCACATCCATTTGCTCGCCACTCAAAAGCCAGGAGAGGAAAGCTGTGGGGGGGAGCTGGGTTGTTCAAGGGTCAGCACCCCGATAAGACAGTGGGGAGCAGCTGCCGTCTTCCAAACAACAGCGACCAAAGAGCATCTTGGGGACATGGGGGACATGGAAGGGCTTTCATAGGTAGGGAACAGAGGTGCAGTGGGACAGTGGGTGTGAAATCTGGGAGCCTCTGCAGGGCCTTTGTCACCGGGGTGAGCGTCTTTTCTTCATTGGTGAGAACATGGCGGTCAACCTTGACCTTGACCCCCTGGGGCAGGCACTGTGATTCTTTAGACAAACACGCGGCTTTTCTTCACGTTGAGTCTTTGGATACATTCTGCTGTACTCTAAGACCAACAGATGTCTGGGTTGTGTCAACGTAAGAGGAGGGTGACCGAGTGGTTGAGTCCTCGTCATTAGGAGCCTTTTCCTTTAGGACTTCCCTGGGCAAAGGGAGGGGAAGGGGTTGGAGAGGACAATCGTGAAGGAGCGACCACTGAAGAACAGCCGGAAGCCACCCGAGAATGGCATGTCTCCAGTGGCGGGCTGAGCATCTTCAAGAAAGCAGATTTAAGAGGGGCACGGAGGTGCCCTCCTGTCATCCCAGTGGCTTGGGAGGCTGAGGCAGGAGGATTGTGAGTTTGAAGGCCAGCTTCACCAACTTTAGCGAGGCCCTGTCTCAAAATAAAAAAATAAAAAGGGCTGGGGATGGGGCTCAGTGATGAAGTGTCCCCGGGTTCGATCCCCAGGACCAAGAAAAGAAAAAAATCAGACTTCAGATAAGAAGGAGGAAGAGGAGGAGGAGGAAGAAGAGAAAAAGGCAGAGGACACAAGGAAACCCTGAACTAGCTAGGGTCAGAAAACCGGGGGTCAAGTGACATGTGAGTGACCCTCCCAAACATGGGCCTAGTGAGGCTCTGAGTCTTCATCTGCAAAATGATGTGTGTGGGGGTTTATAGCATTTCAGGGGGGGCTCACAGTGAAAATCGAAGATGGTTAGGAGTCCTGTCTTTACGGCCTGGCGGGAGAGCGCGGTGAAGTGCTCACTCACATTTTGGAAAGGAATCCCGTGCATTTATTTATGTCCTGAGACCCACCTCCTCCGTGGGCAGCAGCCAGGCCAGGTGGCTTTTACCGCCTTGGGAAAAGCACGACACTGCATAAAACAGGGGAGTCACGGCCAAGTCTCGGCCTTGGAGCTCTGGAAGCCGGCCGAGGGCTGGGCAGAGGAGGAGAGGTGTGGGAGAAGGCCCTAGTGGAGCTCTCTGTCTTTGAGACTCGAAGGTTCTCCCTGGGCTGGGGACAGACGCTGGGGTATCCCAAGGAAGGACAGAAGCAGCCTCAGCTGAGGACTGAGGAGGGTGTCTGCAAAACCCCAAGAGCCATAGCCCTGAGCAGGTGCCTCTCGGCAGAAGCCAGTGCTGAGATCTGGACGGTGGCCAGCCATGGGCGGCAGGCCAAGATGGCCCCCGGTGGGACTCAGCCCTTGTCGCCCAGAGCTTCCTGAGGGATGAGTTTTCACATAGCGGAGGTGACGCGGGACTCACTGAGCAGCTCCTGGGAAGGGGAGCCGCGGTCAAGCCTTCGGATACAACTGCAGCCCCTTCCTAGTCTGGCCACACCCTCGCGAGAGACCCAGGCCGCCTCCCCCAGGTGGGCGGCTGTGAATTCCTGACCCACAGAAACCCTGTGGCCACACGTGAGCTGATTGTCAGTTTCAGATGCGGAGTGCCAGGGCGACTTGTTATGCAGAAACTGACCCCTCTGCCTACCGCTTGGCACAGCGTGGGACATCTCCCCTCCTTGGAAGGCGGACGTAGCCGGGAACAGGGGTGGGACCCTCGGTGCCCTGGAATTCTGTTTCTGCCTAGCGGAACCCAGGCTGTGGCTGGGACTCTGTTGAGTCACAGGAAGTGAAGTTCCGTGCTCAGATCTGAGTTTCCAGAGGCCGCGTGCTGTGGCCACGTCTTCCCAGGAGGATCCGTGGAGATTTGGGGGCTGGGGAGGCCAGTGGAGCAGGACAACAGTCTCCAGAGTTCCAAAACAGAGGGGCACGTCTCCCCAAATCCCACAAATTCTCCAGTTCCAGAAAACTGGGCTCTTCTCTGGGAAGCCTCTGGCTCCCACTCTGTCCCCTCCTGTGAGCCTCACCCGCTCAGCTTAGTGCCCAGACCCGCCCATTAGAAAACCTACCATTAAAGAGACCATTAAGAAGAGAGAGGAAGGGCAATCGCAGGCAGCTGCAAGGCCCAGGAGGCCAGGGGACAGCGTGTGAGGAAATCAGCCCTGTGACCAGAGGGCAGGTGGCCCAGCGGCTGAGGCAGGCACAGACTCCACTGGAGAAGTCAACATATTTGGAAATCCTCTTCCTTTGATGAATTGAGTTACCAAGAGCTTCTCTCTGTCCCCACCCCAAAGGGTCCAGAACAGGGGCTCAGATGGAGTCAGGTTCTGCCTCTTTCCAGCTGCTGTAGATCTCAGGCAAGTCTCTGAACCTCTCTGACCCTCTGTTTCTTCATCGAGAAAGAAGGAATAAGGATAGGTCTATACAAATGGACTTGAATCTCCATCTTGCTTTGTATTCGTCCTAAAAAAATCATAGGGAGTGAAGTTATATGCCCATATCTTTTGCCTTACAGTCTTTCCCATCATAAAATGAAGTCTGTTTCCCCATTGCCTGATTCCAGGATGGCCGTGTGACTTCTTTTGACCAGCAAAATGTGGCGGAAGTGACCCAGGTCAGTCCAGGGCCTTGGTCTCAGAGGCTTCTGTTCTCTCTGACCCCATGGCCCCTTCAAGCAGCTCCAGCTGGGCTGGTGCAGGATAACAACCATGTGTAACAGACACGACCAACCCACTCCAACTGTCTAAGACACCCATCCTCCAGATGACCACAGATGTCTAAATGAGCCAGTGAGTGTCTGCCCAGATGGCCAGGAAAGAGAATAGCCACCTGACCCGTGGCCTTACGGGTAACAGTGGAGGAAGGGGTATTGTTTGAAGCTGTTAGGCATCATTTGATTTGTTATGCAGCAATAGCTAGCAGCTACACTGCCATCTTAAGGATTTCTGTGAGGACCAGAAATTGTATAGGAAGATGGCATGAGCTCATTGCTGATGGTGGGCTGGCTCTGCCCGGGACTGTGCTTAGGATTAGGGTGCATTAGACCAAAGACTGGGGAGGTCCTGAAGCGCTGGCCCTGATGTTCAAGGGCAGGGCGTCCCGCTTCTCACACACACACCCAGGGTCTGGCTCACGGTTCCTGCTCGATGCACCTTAGTTGTTGGACATTGTTGATGTCGAGACTCCTGAAAACGCTTCCGGCTTGGATGTGGTCTGAAGTTTGTAACCAGAGGCCTAGAGGCTCCTTAGCCCAGGGCAGATTAGAAGGCAGCTCTGTGGCCGGTCTGTGAGAAGGAAGAGAGCCAGACGGGGTGGGGGGCAGTCGGTAACCAGGAGGCCCCTCTGCCCTCACTGCTGTGGTCCCTGCACCTGCAGCCCCAGCATCCCCTGGGCCCTAGTTAGAAATGCAGAATCTCAGGTCCTCCTCCGCCGGCTGAATCAGTAAGTGTGTTTTAACAAGGTCCCCAGGGCATTTGTGGGCCTGCTAGAGGTTACCGGAACACTCTTCTTAAGCTCTCTGCACCGAGGGACTGATAGATATTTTAAAAAATTTCTAATCCATTGCAGAATGACACTTTTGTAAAATGCAGTTAAACACACACACACACAACAATTTTCGAAACAAAATAAATGAAAAATAAAATATCCGCAAAAATCCAAGCCCCTGGTTTCTATGATCAGATTCAATAGATAATAGAATTGCTTTCTGTCAAATTGCTACAAAATGTTTCTTTCTCTGTCTGCACCTCACTGTGGACAGGTAACAGGAAGACACCTGGCAGTATCCCTGGGCCACTGTCTAAGCAGCCCTGTGCCAGAGCTGGTCATGATGGTGATACTATCATAATAAGCATGGACCATGGTGCGCTTGAAACCAGGGAGCAGTGAGGCTGCACAAGCCTAGGGACCCGAGAAGCTTCTCAGGAATCTGTGGGGTCAGTGACCCTTCCTTCCTTCCTTCCTTCCTTCCTTCCTCCCTTCCTCCCTTCCTCCCTTCCTCCCTTCCTTCCTTCCACACTTTTAGATGAGATGGATAATTAAGGCACAGAGAGGCTAAGTGACTTGCCTAAGGTCACAAAGCATACAAGTCTCCTAGCCTGAGCCTGCCTGTTGGGTCACTGCAAGACAAGAAGGAGGGAAAGGAAAAGGATGCTGTGTGAGTGACAGCTGTCTAAACGCTGGAACGGGGCCACCGCTGGATAACCACCGTGCAGGTGAAGCCACAGCTTAACAAGCCATCTGCTAGATCCAGCCTGGTCCCTGTCCCCCTCTCTCTTTGATGCAGCTGGGGGGAAAGGGGCCCCTCTGTGGAGCCGTCCCACCCACTGCCAGGGAGGAGGTGAGGGCCAGGGCCCGGCTGGCAGCTTCTCTCTCTTGTCTCTCTTTTCCCTGGAGCCATGGGGGCTGGGCAGAGGCCGGGGCCTGGCAGGCTGGGTGATAGCTAGTTATCGACAGGTTGATGGCTGCCACCGAGGACTGCCCGAGGACATCAAGGCGAGAGGCACTTCTGAGGCCCGCTGCTCCGGGAGAGCCGGCTGCCAGCGTCCCTGCCCAGGGCCCGGGCTTCCCCTCACCATCTCATTAATCCTGATTTACAGAAAAGGGCGGCAGGAGGGGCCCTCTTAACGGGCCGCGGAGGCGACTGATCTGCCTGCACTGAAGACAATCGTGCCCAGGAGACCCGCCATCGCTGAATTATTCAAATCAGCCGTGGCAGGGAAATCTGAGGACACAGAGTGGCTGGCGTCCGCCCCTGCCTCCCGCAGCCGTCCTCTCCTGCCCCCGGGGTGACAGTACCGGCAGCTCGGGGTGGCCGACCGCTGCTCCCGCCTCCCCGCCTCCCCGGGCCGAGTGGAGGCTGCGCGGATCATCTCCGAGCACCTCCGAGCTGCAGGAAGGGACCCAAAGTGACATTTCCCACCTGCTGGTCCCTGGGGGGACATTGTGACAAGGACCCCTGGATGACCGTGTGATGGGCGAGGGTGGGGGATGGAGGGGCAGGGGACGGCTGTTCAGCCCAGGTGCAGCGGCGTGTGCGCGCGTGTGCGTGGTCGTGCATGTACGTGTGCGTGCGTGCCTGCGCGTGTGTGCACGGGGACACGGGTGGAATTCGGCATGACAATCCCCCACATTTTCTGCTCCTGGAAGGAAGACACTCGGGTAGCCTGAGATTCAGGAGCCCGACATCCGGATTCAGGCCCGTCGTGGGGACAGGCTGGAGTTTGAATGGCCGGAGCACGGTGGCCTCCTGGGGAGGGGTCCTTGGAGAGCACAAGGGGTAAACTGAGGCTCAGAGAGGACCAGGGTCCTGCCAGAAGCTGTCAGTGGCTTGGTGTTTGGCTGGCAGTTGGGGGCCTGGCTTTTCCGGTACCTCCTACCCTCTGCTGAGCAGACAGGGGACCCAACCAGGCTGTACATGGCTCATCCCCTTCACCTCCTGGAAATCTCAGAGGCTGAGATGACTTTTTTTTTTTTTTGGTACCAGGGATTGAACTCAGGGGCACTGGACCACTGAGCCCCATCCCCAGCCCATTTTTGTATTTTATTTAGAGACAGGGTCTCACTAGGTTGCTCAGGGCCTCGCTGTGGCTGAGGCTGGCTTTGAACTCGAGATCCTCCTGCCTCAGCCTCTGAGCCACTGGGATTGCAGGCGTGCGCCACCACACCTGGCTTGAGACGGGCTCTTATTCCCCTCTACAGTAGGGGAAACTGAGACCCACAGAGATCCAGGCAGTGGGCAGGTTGCAGGGAGACAGTCTGGGATTGGAAAGAGGCTCCGTGGGATGGGGACCTGGTGGCTTGCCTCTGCGGGTGGTCAGTCACTCTCAGCATCCCACTTGGGGTGGGGGCACCAGGGTTGCTGCCCATCTGAAGCTCCCCTCCTCGCCTGGGGCTGTGGTCAGGACTGCCTCCACCTCTGAGGGCTTCCAGGGTAGGCATTGCCACTCTGCTGTCCCCAGGGGCACTTCAGGGGCCAGGATCCATGAGCTTGGCGCTGCGATGTCCGTTTCTCAGGACACTGAGGCTTGGGACCTATTGCCTAGGCTGCTGTCTCAGGGCTGAGACGGAGCTTGGATTTGAACCTGGGCTTCCTAACACCCAACACCTGTAGGATACGCTGTGCCGGGCGGGGGACCTTCTCTGTCAGGCTTGATGTCCATGTCCCAAGGTGGATGTCACCTTTCCCTGCCCAGGGAGCCCCACGAGTGGTCCACTCTCGGGTCAGGGTCGATGTCACGGGGTCCTGGCAGGAGACCTAGATGCACTGAAGCTGCCCAGAGGCACAGAGGCGAGTGTGGGTCTCTGTCCTGTCCACTGTCCATTTTCAACCCTGCCTTTCCGGGTCCTGGCGCTCCCTGCCCTCCAGTCAGCTCCCAGCTCCTGTTTGGAATAATGAGCATCGGCCGGCATGAGTGAGGTCTGTGGCTTGCACGTGTGCGCACGCGCGTGTGTGAGCGTGGAGCCTGGAGCAGCCCCCTGCAGAGGAGCCAAGGAGAGATTTATCTCCTGGGTCAGATAAAGGTGACTGAATGCAAACTGGCCAATTCCTTGGGCAAACAGTCCCCTGGGGAGGGCTCCTGCGAGGAGGAGAAGAGCCAATCGATCAGGGAAGTGCTTCCAGGGGAGGCTTGAAGGAAAAAGCCCCCGTGTCTCCACAGCCACCAGCGACTCATTCAGCCTCGTGCAGCTGCTCCAGCCAGGGAGCCGGGTGCAGGAGGGACTGGGCAGGGGTTGACCTCAGGGCTGTCCAGATCTGAGATCCCTCTGCTCCACGCTCAGAGGTGAGCTTCCTGATGACCTGGGGGAGCCGTCGGTGAACCCTGGGGCCCCAGGTTCCCACCGGCTCATTCTCCTGTAGGTGACCTGTCTTCATGTCATTAAGGTCCAAGTAGCCCTTGAGGGCAGGGACCTCAGCCTCCTGGGGGCTCTCTCTTCTGTCAAGGGCAGATACTAAATGCATTAGGGTTTCTGGGCTCTGAGATGCTGCCATAGCTCCTCTGCAGTCGTGAGGCAAAGACATGATGTATATGAATGGGTACAACCGTGTCACAATAAAACTTTATTAAACACAGGCACTGGGCTGGATGTGGCTTATGGCAGTTGTTCTTTGACCTTTGGAATCAAGGGTAAAAGATCTAGTTTGGGGGTTTCAGGGCCTGCCATCTCCCCCAGGCCACTTCTTGTAACTTCCGTGCTGTGTGACCTTGGCCAGGGTGATGCATCTCTCTGAACACTGTTTCCCATCTATCAAATGGGAGACGGGAGCACCTCCCTCATCGGCTGTCACCAGGATTAAATGACACCAGGCAGGCAGTGTGCGGCACATAGTTATTTTGCAAGCCGGTAGCTGTTATAATGAATGACTTTACACCTGGGGAGCAGAGCGCCCCCCTCCCTGGCGGTGGGGTAAGGAGGCCGTGTGCCAGCATCCCCGGCTCATTATGCTGATAAGATTTTCATTCTTTTCAAGTTAACACACTGGCATTTTAATGAGTGGGATGGAACGCAGAGTGTGTCTCCTCTGGGGCAGAACCGGCCGGCTGGCCTTCCGTGGGGCAGTGGCTGGCGAAACACCAGCCCCCCGAACCCCCCTGGAGCCTGGTCTCTGGCTCCCTTCCCTGGCTCCAGAAGGACGGGCTGGGCAGGTCCCGCGTGACCGCTGGAGATCCTCAGTGGAGAGCCGATCACAAGTGGCCGGTTAATCTATTACCAGCAGATACATTTTTCCATTAGCGGAGGGGGAATCAATTAGTCAGCGTAATGAACTTGAGTCTGAGCAAACAGGAAGAGGAGGTTAACCCCTCAGCTCCCGCAGGGGGCTATGACTGAGGAGGTGCTGGGTGGGGAGAAGGGCCTGGACCCATGCTCCAGCTCCCGGGTGGCAAGGGGCGGTGTTCCCCATGCAGGTCCTTCAGCTGTCACCTGACTATCTGGCTTTGGGACGCGAGGAGGAAAACGAGGACTTCTTGACATAGGGCTTAAAACCACATCAGCTTCCTGCTGCTGGAGGGTTGGCTCAGACCCGGGTGGAATGTGTTCCAGAGCTGGGATCCCAACAGGTGTCCTTGCCTGGTGTCACCAGGGTCTTAAGCTTCTGGCGTGTACTGGGGCTCTTCCAAAGCATTTGGGTTCCCTCGACCTCGACCCATTAACAGAAGCAACTTTCTTGTTCCATCTCAAAGCATCTCATAGGCCTGTGGGTTTGTCAGATAAATAGCCGAAGATGATATGCTGGCCCCATCCCCAGGAACCCATGTTCTCCCCCAAACCCTTGCTATCTATGTGGGGGACCATCTCACTGCCTGATCTGCTTTTGGTGGTTATATTTGCTCATGTAGAAGTAGAAAGCAAATGGCTTTGGGTCTGGGGCATCATCCATGTTGCTTGGGATAAGTAGACGCTCAATAAAACGAGTTTCACTTGCATCTGCAAGGGGGTGGGGCTTGGAACCCCTCCAGGGAAGGGGGCAACGCACTGTATCTCACGCGGCCACGTGGAATTGGTAGGGGGATGAGGGGCCTGGGCAGAAGTCGCTGAGAGGATGATCTTTGCCACCTCTCCGCGGGAGCAGGGGGAACGGGCATGTGCACCAGAGGGAGGCTGACGAGGAAGGGTTTTCCAGGGGGAGGAACAGCAGAGGGCGCAGCTTGAGGTGGGACGTCGCGTTCCAATTGTGGATGGAAGACCAACCAGTGTGGCTGGACAGGGTGGGTCAGGGCAGGCGGGTGAGATGGGAGATGAAGCCAGAGGAAGTGGGGACAAAGGACCTTATAGACCATGACCGGGAGCCTGGACGTCCTTCAAGAGGCCACCAAGGGTTCTGTGCAGAGGAGGGGTGTGGCTGTGGTGGGTTTCGGGACTCGTTCCTTTTTAAGGCTGGACGATATGGCACTGTCTGGAGAGACCACAGTTCACTTCTCTCCAAATCACCCGAGGGACCTTTGGGCTATTTGCACTTTGGGCTGTCGTGAACAGCGATGTGGAACACGGTGCACAAGCAATTGTTTGAACCCCTGTTTTCAATACTTCACTGTCTAGCTAGCAGTGGAATTGTGAATTTCACACCAGTTAATAATAATAATAAATAATAACGTCCTTGAGGCTATAGGTGGGAAGACTAGAAGATAAAAGCCCTGGTAGGAGGATATTGCAGAAAACAAGACTGGGGTCATAGTAGCTATAAGTGGAGGGGCTGCCTCCGGAGTCAGTGCAATGGGGTCCAATCCTTGCAGTGTCTGGAAGTCAGGGCCAACAGGCGTGGAGGGTGCCAGGTGAGCCCAGAGGAGCCACTGACACCTTCTGGTTTTATTACCAACTGCATGTCCTTAAAATCCCATCTCTGAAGCCCTTCGAGGTGGTGCTCAGGAGGCTGAGGCAGGAGGATCGTGAGTTCAAAGCCAGCCTCAGCCACAGTGAGGCCCTAAGCAGCTCAGGGAGACCCTGTCTCTAAATAAAATACCAGGGCTGAGGGTGGGGCTCAGGGGTCGAGGGCCCTGGGTTCACCCTGCAATCACAGTGGGCAGGAACTTTCTAGACTTGGTCTGAGTTTGTCCCTCACACAAAACCTCCCTCTGCCCTAGACGCTGGCATACAGGCTCCCTGGGAGGACCGGTGTTCCTTGCAGTGACAGGGGCAGGCCATACATCAGTGTCTCGGCACCTTGGAGCGCCGCCACCCCCTGCCGGGCAGCGTGCATGGCGTGTGGATTAGCAGGTAAACTGCCCCCCATAATGGAGATGGATGGAGGCCCAATTTTGTAATAGAGAACCTTTCATTAAGAAAACCACTGCTTTGGAGGATGTGGAGGCGCTAATGGGCCGGCCCCAGCTTGGGACTTAATTATATTACTGCTAACGAGCTGCAGCTCCGGCTGGCTGGGGCGTCTTGGCAACAGGCGCCGCTTCATCGTGGGCTCCTATTTTTCCCACCGTGGGCCTCAGGTGGCCCTGTTAGAGATGACAGGGGACCTGGAAGGGGCGCCAGGAGGGCCACTTCTTAAGAATGGCCTCTCACTCCCTGCAGAGCAGACAAGGTGCTTGCAGCAGGAGAGACAAAAGTCAGACAGCTGGAAGTACTTTCAGAAAATGCTTAGAAAGACTCTGAATCTGAGCTCGTTCTGTACCCGGCCCTGGGCGCTGATGGCCTCCAGGGGCGCAGCAGGGCTCAGAAAGGCGTGGAGTAGGTAGGGGAGGGAGGCAGGGTGTAAATCTTCTCTGTGCAGAGGATGTCTTCCACGTTAGAACTGGCTGTCCTCCTCGCTGTTTGCAAGGCCAATGCCTGCAGGTTTCAGGGGACCCAGTACCTCCCCTGGGAGCCAAGTGAAGGCCGTGCTGTCTCCAGTGGAAGCTTCCTTCCATCTCCTGGGAACTTGCTGATCCCGTCTTATTTAATTTTAATTTTAATTATTATTATTATTATTTTTTGGCATCAGGGATTGAACTCAGGGGCACTGGACCACTGAGCCACACCCCAGCCCTATTCTGTATTTATTTAGAGACAGGGTCTCACTGAGCTGCCTAGGGCCTTGCTGTGGCTGAGGCTGGCCTTGAACTTGAGATCCTCCTGCCTCAGCCTCCTAAGCGGCTGGGATGACAGGGGTGCTCCTGGCACTATTGGATTTATGAAAGCACGGATTTGCTGACTGTCTGGTTCCCAACTTCCAGTCTCCTCTGGCAGCCGAGGGCCCCTGCCTCTTCTGCCTCTGCACCCCCAGCACCCCGGATGTTGTTGGTGTTTGAATGAATATTTATGGAATAAATGAATGAACGAACGGCTGAGTATTTATAAGATCAAAACTAGTCTCGAGTACCACAGAACCCTTTAAAGATTTTTCTAAAGTGGTGAGATGGGCACAGCATAACCTTTATCCCCGTGACCCTTGGGAAGCACCCCATCCGTGGCCTTAAGTCCAAGCGCAGTGTCACACAGCCGTCTCCATCACGCATGCGCGGAGCGGTTTCATCTTTCCAAACAGGGACTCTGCCCCGGGCACAGTGGCCTCCGTTTTCCCTCCACCAGCCCCGCGGGGCCTCCGTTCCACCTTCGGTCTCCAGGAGTGTGGCCACTGCAGGTCCTTCCCGGGAGCGCGTCTTGTGATGCCAAGGGCCGCCACCATGGACGGAGTGGGTGCTGGGGCTGTGGCCGTGCGCTGCGTTCTGCTCAGGCTGCAGGACGAGCCCGTGTCCCAAAGGAATCCTTTTGATGACACTGCCACCCCGAGCGTGGCTAGGTGTCCTTGGGATCGGCGGAACCTGGGGGACTTGCAGATGGAGGGGACACCACCTAATCCTGAGGTCCTGGATGCTCGAGCCCAGCTCTGTCCTTTGGGGACTCAGTTTCCCACCTGTACCCGGTGGCTGGATGACGAGCTTGCGGGTGTCCCCAGAGCGGGCTCCCCACAGAACCGTCAGGAGCTGGGCCCCACCGTCCAGGTAGGCGACTCTGTCCTCTTGGAGGGCGGTCGGGGCGTCAGCGAGGGTGACACGGGCCCCTCCCTGGAAACTCTCTGGACAGATAGCGCGGAGTCGCTGAGGAACACGGGAAGCCACCGCGTCCCGCTCCGCCATGGCAGCAATTTTCCGTGTAATTAAGTTTATTCATCATGTATATTAAGGGGAAAATGGAAACGCACCATCATCACAGCCCACTGCCACCCACATCCATCTCCCGGGGCTCGCTTCTGTTTTCTCCGAGACCAGCAGCCCTGACGGATGCGCAGCCGGGACCGCCATCTGGTGCGAGGACAGTGGGGACCCAGGGCCCCCAGGACCCAGGTGTCACCCCCCTGAGCGGACACTTTTCCAAAAAACTGTGCCTGCGCTCCACGGGTTCATGGCCCCGGAAGGACAGTGGGCGACCACATTGGCCACTTTTATGTGTGGCTCCCTACTGCTTTCCCTTGCTGGGGACCCCGGTGACATGGCTCCTGAGTTGAACCAGAATTACCAGGCGCAACAGGCCTGCTGTGAATATTTTGGAACTGGAACATGAATGGAGGAGAGAGCATAGGCAGTTGCGTTATTCATTCAACAAACATGGGGTCCTCCTCGGGACAGCTCTGGGATAACGGCAGACGGTTAAAATGGGGCCCAAACGATGCTTGGCCTTCCTGGAACTTGCATCCATCCTAGAGGAGGAGGAAGCTGTCAACAGAAGGACCGCAGCCATTAAAGATTGATCCTTCACCCAGTAGGAGCACAAAAAGGGCAGGCATTCTTTGAAAGTGTGCCATGGGGCCTTGCTCCGCTCTGGGGTGAGGGTTGAGGAGATGTTTTGGAGGGAGGGGAGTCAGTCCTGAAGCCCGAGACTGGAGGAGAAGGGAGTGCAGCAGGTTGGTGTAGAAAATCAGCATGAGGCTGAGGCAGGAGGATGGCAAGTTCAGAGCCAGCCTCAACAACAGAGAGGCCCTAAGCAACTCAGTGAGACCCTGTTCTAAATAAAACACAAAATAGGGCTGGGGGTGTGGCCTAGTGGCTAAGTGCCCCTGAGTTCAATCCCCAGCACCAAAAATAAAAATAAATAAAAAAATAAATGAAAAATAAGGGCTGGGGATGTGGCTCTACCCATTGGAATGCCTTAGTCCTCCAGTATCTGAAGACCCACCTTAATACAATTTAAACAATACAATTTGTTATTGTGTAACAAGCAGTCAGAAGTAGAGCAGCTCCAGAGTTGTTCAGTTCAGGGGCTCAGTGAGGTCATCAAAGACTCCTGTTCTTCTCATGTGTTCACTCTGCTTTCTCCAGAATGTAGGATGAAATCCTCACCATTATTTCTTCATGGCCACAACATGGCTGCTGCAATCCATCTCCTACGACAGCATCCAAAGCTAGAGGAGAGATTTCCATTTCTCAGACTCCTTTTAAAGGGGGAGGAATCTGCATGCCTAAAATCCCAGCGACTTGGAAGCCTGAGCAGGAGGATCTCAAGTTCAAAGCCAGCCTTAGCAACGCAGGGGGACCCTGTCTCAAAATAAAAAATAAAAAGGGCTGGGCATGGGGTTCAGTGGTCAAGGACCCCTGGGTTCAACCCCCAATACCAAAATAAGTAAATTAGATAAAAACAAAGAGACAAAACCTTTTGCAGGCAGACTCCTTCCAGAACGTTTTTCACTGGTCTGAACTTCATTGGTTTGTTTGAGCCCCTGGGTTGTGGGGGAGCCTCTTAGTGGAGAGGAGCATCTTGGCTAAAATGTCAGGAGCCTGAAGCTGGAGCCCAATCCGGCAGTCAGTTTGCTGTGTGACCCTGGCTTTGTCTCCTCTCCTCTCTGGGTACCAAGCCCCCAATCTGAAAAGCTAGATGGTTAGAGGAGGTCATTCTAAGGGTCTCGGCACTATGTGGGGTTCTAGGATTCTAAATGTGCCATTGCTCATGTTGTATGTGTCATCCATTGGATTTTTGTCTGTTCACTTGTGGCCTCTTCCTGGCTCCCTGGTAGGTGGGAGGAATCATGTGACTAGTTCTGGCCCATGAGTGGAGGGCACGTGCCTGTCCTGGCTGGAGCATTTGATCGCCTGTTTGAGACTGAACTTCTTTCCCACTAGCACAACCTTGTTGACATTTGAGGTAGAGGCTGTGCCCTGTCTGGAGTCCCTGCGGTGCTCTACCAAGAGAGCTTCTTCCCTCCTTGCCAACTCTATGGCACTCAGAACAAGCCTGAAATCAACCTGTGAGGATTTGGGGATCTCTTGTTACAGCAGCATGACATATCCCATCCTGACTTACTTGGTTGTTACAGTAACTATCAGTTGACACCAAAAGAGTGCTGACCACCAGGCACCAGGCAGAAGCCTGTACTCATATCTTACTATGAACCATCGCAGCAGCCTTGCAGGATGGCCAGGACCGTCATTCCTATATTTTTTTAGGGGAGGGGGGCATGCCGGGGATTGAACTCAGGGACACCTGACCACCGAGCCACACCGCCAGCCCTATTTTGTATTTTATTTACAGACAGGATCTCACTCAGTTGCTTAGGTCACTAAGTTGCTGAGGCTGGCTTTGAACTCCCCATCCTCCTGCCTCAGCCTCCCCGGCCTCTGGGATCACAGGGGTGCACCGGGAGCCTGGCCATCACCCCTATTTTTAAATTGAGGCAACGGAGTCTCAGAGCGGGAAGGTCAGTCACTCGTGGTCAAGCTCCTGGGAAGGAGGAGAGCAGGACTGAGGCCCAGGCTTGCCCCAGGGACCCTAGAGCTACCTGCCGCCTGTGGAGCCTGTGTCAAGGCTGAAGAACAGAGGCGGAGCTTGGAGCTTGCAGAGGTAGCCTTGGCCATGGGCGGGGAGGGGCGTTGCCAGCCTAGGAGGTCCCCACCCTGCCCTGCTTCCCCCTGCAGATACCTCCTGCAGCGTCCTCTGCCCCGGGCTCCCTGCAGGCCCCAGCCAGCGCTGCCTTCTAAGAGACCTAATTAAGCCCTGGTGAGCAGGTCCCGGCAGCAGCTCCCTGGAGCCGAGAGGTGGGCGGAGAGCCCTGGGTCCCCAGCCGGGTGGAGAGAGAGTGGCAATAATGGCATTTGTAGTGATCCTAGTAACCATAATAGCCCACGCTAGCCCTCTCCAAGAACTGCTGCTGTTATTATTACTACAACTGCCATCATCTCTAACCCGGCTCTGGGCCATGTCCCAGGTCCCTGTGGCTCTTACGGGAGACCGGAGCCGGAACCCTCACCTCCATCCTCTCCAAGACACTCACCAGGAGGCTCATCTAGAAATGCCCCAGATTTCTGCTTTGGATCAACCCCCTGCTCCATTTTACAGAAAGGGAGCCCGAGGTCTCAGCAGGCCACACCCAAGGCTGACCAGTGGTGGAGCTGGAATTGGAGGGACCGGTATAGGCTGGTGGACCTGATCCCTCTCTGGGCCCTTCAGGACAGTGTAGAGGGGGACATTGAGGCTGGACAGGGCCAGTTCTCCTCAAGAGTCATCCATGGCTTGTGGCTGGCCCTGAGCTGCCGGAGGGCCTGGGGTCAGGGTGGACCACTGTCCTGCTGACTCGGCAGCGGCGCTAGGGGCCGGGAGCCGAGCCCCGGGGCTCTGACTCCGGCTTTACTTGCGCAGCCGCAGCCTCAGGGAAAGCAGCCTTGTTAGTGCAGCGGCCTGCGCGTCCCTGGGCGCAGCCGGGGGTGGAAACAGCCTCATTTACCTGGTACTGGACCCGGCGCGGCCACGCACGCTCCGGGCGGCAGGTGGACAGTGTGTGCCCCAGACACACAACCGCAGGGCGCAGGCCCACACCCAGGCAGCCCTGGGGGCCACTGCGCGGCTGCGAACCGCACACACCTCCGCCCCTGCCGTGCGAGTGGGGACCCTAGTCTCACCCAGGACTGGCCGTGGACGTGTCCTGCGCTGACCCCGCCCCGCACCTGTGTGGATTCTGCTCCCTTTCCTGGCCCCGCTTTCCCCACCCCCATTTTACAGATGAGGAGACTGAGCCTCAGGGGGATTCCGGGACCTGCCCAAGGACACCCCGCCAAGCAGTGGGGACCAGATGTCCCAATGACACCCACAGGGGGTGCACCGGAAGCCCACCCTGGGCCTGGGCCTGAGTCCTGCTCTGCTGCTGGGTGGTGAGGCCGGCTCAGGTCCCCTGGCCTCCCGGAGGCTTGGATCCTGCTCTTGAGGATGGAGAGAGAACAGCGGGTGCTTCACGGTGGCACGTGGAGGGACAGGCAGGGTCCCCGCAGGGAGCCGGCAGAGGTCACCATGGTGTTACTACATGCACACGAAGACACAGGAGCAGCCGGACGTCCCCGGGAGAGGCCGGGAACAGATTCCCCCTCAGCCTTCAAGGGCCGGCTTTGCCACCCCTGACCCTGGATGTCCAGCCCCCTGGACTTTGGGACAGTAGATTTCTGCTGTTTAAGCCCTTTAGAGGACACCACTTCCACGGCAGCCCTGGCCACTAGGAGACCTGGGCCCCTGGTGCTTGGCTCCTTAGCAAACCCAAGAGGCCGCCAGCCTGGAGTCCTCCTCCGTGTCACCCCAGAGTCCCCAGGTCCCAGTGGGCCTCGGGCAGGGGGAGAGGAACCCTCTGGGAAGAACGGATCTGCTCCTGGCCACGGGCGTCACCAGAGGGTGCTGGGTCCCCTGGGCCGGAGTTCCCATTGCGGAGACGGCAGCCGCTGTAACTGTGACTTAGAGCGGCCGTAAGCACCCTCGGATTCTTTTAGTGAGGCCGAGAGTCGCCATTAAATGGAATATGGAGAGAGGAGGCCGCAGAGGGTAGGCGCCTTTATTCGGGTTTTCATAGGACACTCAAGTACCCTGCCCTGCGGCCGCCTCCCTCCTCCTCCTCCTCCTCCTCCCAGCTCCTGGGGCTCCACTCCAGCACGGCCTCCCTGGGAGGCTGGCCTTGCCTGAGAGGCACCTGGGAACAGCCCTGGTTGGGCCTGAGGGGACCTGGGACTGAGTCCCACCCCGCCTGCCTGCAGGGAACGGAACTTGGGGGCTTGGCTGGTGGCCGGGAACCAGGGAGGACCCGCAGGGAGCCTGGAGGGGAGGTGGCCCCTGCTTGGCCTGCCCCAGAGTCCCCGAGGCTGGAGGATGGGGGTCACAG
This sequence comes from Marmota flaviventris, assembly GCF_047511675.1. NCBI lineage: Eukaryota > Metazoa > Chordata > Mammalia > Rodentia > Sciuridae > Marmota > Marmota flaviventris. Next base: position 115,687,484 of record NC_092498.1, on the reverse strand, counting down.
GGTCCTCTTCCTGCTGCATGGCCCTAGAGCCAGCCCCGCCCCCCGCCTGCTCAGTGGCCCCTCTGCTCTCCTGCCTCTGTGACAGGAACTCATTCCCCCCTGGCCACCCTTGGGGACCCGTCTGCACGCAGGTGTCAACCCCTCTGACCAGCTCTCCTCAACAGGGCCCCGTTCTGGGTTTGAAACTCCAGGGGAATCTTGCTCTTTCTGCCCTGGGGACCCTGGGGACAGGGACGTCAGGAAGCAGCACGGGCTGTAAAGGCAGAAGCTGGCACTGCTGTCCTCAGCACCGGCCCTGCACACCTAGCAGAGGCGCGGGGCACCGCAGGGCTGCGGGGAGAGCAGCAGAGAACAGCTGGCCGCCTCGGCTCTGCCCCTGACTCCCTCCCTGAGCCCCCGGGTCTCATCTGCAGAGTGGGACCACGAAACCTTGTTGTGAAGCTCTCAGCATGCAGTTGGTGCCCCATAAATGCAGGTGTTCTTCTCCCTCCCAAGTCAGTCCTCTGTCTTCTCCCTGGTGGCATCCAGAAAGCACACCGGCCTGCAGTGGAAGTCACTGCTAGGTAGGACAGGAGGGACAGGGGTTCTAAGGGCCGCAGCAGCAGACAGAGGGGACGGGAGCATTCCAGGCAGAGCCGGCACCTGTGCAAGGGCCCTGGGGCTGAAGGGAGGGGCAGAGGGAGCTGGGGGCGAGGGCCAAGGCTGAATAGAGGTGAGAAAGGGAGTGTGGAACAGACGGGGCTGGGCAGCGGCAGGGGACACCTGCACTTGGACAGGAGGGGATGGCTTCACATCTGGATTTCATTGCAGAGGTGGTGAGAAGTTTATTCTAAGAAAAATCAGAAACTCTAGAGTGTGACGCTGGGGCCTGGAAGGAGGCTGGTGTCTGGGCAGGATTTCTTCTGCTGCAGTGAGAGGTGAAGCACAGATTGGGGAAGGGGGTGGAGGCAGCGAGGCCCATGAGGAGTTGAGGCTGATGGTGGAGGACGGAAGGGGTGGTCAGGCCCAGGAGAGGGCCCAGAAGCTGAACTCACCGAGGGTCAAGCCCAGGTGGAGTGGGGACGATGGGGTCTTCACAACCCACTCTAAGCACCCTGAAGCCAGAGTCCTTCTTGGTCTCAACCATGCACACAGTTGGTGCTCAATAAATGCCAAAGACATGACCCAAGTGTGCATTACAGTTCATTTGCTGACCCCCTTTGTGGATGGGTAGTGGATTGTGAGCTACTCTGGGCGCCCAGGAATGCTTCAAAGATGAAGATGGTAATTATTTTATGTTGGTCCATCTAATCCCCACCACAGTGCTAAGGTACATATACTGGTATCATCCCTACTTTATGAAGTTCAGAGATGTTGTGCTACTGGCCAAGCTCACACAGCACCTAAATGGTGGAATTTGGACTTGAACCCAGGTCTGCGTTTTTTTCTGACTCCCCAACTGGACCACCCAACCCCTGGGGGACACTGCCTTCAAAGATCTTTGTCCCTGGGCCCTGGCAAAAGACAGAAGAATGTGGAGCCTGTTGCCAGCTCAGTCCTCATGTCGCTAATAATGCAGTCAATTGTTTGTTTCAAATTACAGTAAATGTCCCTGTCCCCCCTCCCCGCCCCGCCCCCCAGTGAATCATTTACCACAACTGCGGCAGGAGTGTCCTGTTTACCCGGAGCCGAGGAGTTCCAATCTGAGTCCAATTATTGATGCTCGGCTTCCAAGGCCTGCGGAGAGGACCTCCTAATTGCTCCAATTAATACCTGCCACTCGGCTCGTCAAGCTGAAGGTCGGCCTCGGCCTCTGAGGGTGTGGGAGGACAGACCCTGCAGCCCCAGGGCAGCACACAGCACTTCAGGACTGGGCGTGGTCTTTTGTGAGGGGGCAGCTTTATTGGTGCCCACTGGGTCCCCACTGGTCCTGCTGGTCCCCACCCTGGTGGGGGCATTCCCGGAATTGGCCCCTGTTGTAGCTTTGCTGGAGGACCTGGGCAGGGCCTGTCTCCTGCCGGAGCCTCAGTCTCCCCAGCTGTAAAGTGGGCGTGATGGTCCCCCCCACCCCCAGTGAAAACTGCAAGGGCCACGTGGTCCCACAGCACGGAGGTACTGACCCGTTGGGTGACATGTTGTCATTTTGGGAAGGGGCAACTCTTCAGAACCTTTGGGTGGCAGATGCGGTCCTGAGTGGGAGTGGGGAGGGAGGGGACAGGTCAGTGGCTTTCACGTGAGACTGACCTGGATTTGAATTTCACCTCCCATCCTTGAGCCGTGTGTTCTTTGGTAATAGTTACAAGGACAGGGCTGTATCGGCGCTTGCTGCATACCATACGATCGGACACGAGGAATGCAAACCACACCATGGGACCAGACCTGTGGAGTATGATCCAAGGAGTAGGGATCTTTTTATTCCCATTTTACACACGAGGAAGCAGAGGCTCAGAGAGGTCAAGTGAATTTCCCAAGGTCACACAGCAGGAATTGACTTGGATCCAGATCCCTGGAATTCCAGAGCCTAGGGACCATCTGCTCTAGGCCTGCCTCCAGCCCCCTCAGCCTCCCCTTGGAGCCTAAGGATAAGGTCTCCCAGGCAAGTGTGAGGTTCCTTGGGGACACTTGGGAGGCCTGGAGAGCCGGCGGCCTGCCCAAGCCCTGTCCCCTCCTGCCTGCACCCGCGGGGGGGAGACTCAGCCTGACTGCAGCCCGACTCCAGCCCCGGTGACACCTGGCTGATGGCTCCTCTCGGGGGCAGTGGGGGGGACGGGGGATCTGGCTCCCTTGGCTGGAAATTCCCTGCCTTTGATCCCAGGCACCGGGGGCTGGAGGTCCCACCTGAGCGCATTGGGGCGGTTTTCTGATGTGACACATGTCACCGGGCATTATGTCATCAGCCCTGCAAAGCGGTGACAACAGAGCCTGATGAAACAAGAAAGGTGGGGGTCCCGGGGGTGGGTGGGGTGGGGGTCTCGGGCCCTGCTGCGCTCTCCCGCCTCCCTGTGGTCACCGCGGGGCGTCTGCACAACCCGGGCCCGAGGGCGGGGACTCTGGCCGGCCCGGATGAGCCTGATGTCCTGGTGCCTGACACGCGCTGGTCTGAGGTCCCCGAATTAAAAGAAACAGACCTTCACAGGCAGAGGCAGGCGGGCCTGGTGGGGACCCAGCAGAGCTCCCCAGTGGGGGACCGGCCGCCTCCCCTAATTACCACCGCTTTAATATTTATAGGGCAGGTGCCGGCGGGCTGCAGGGGGGCGGAGCCACGATGTCTGCTTGATCCAGGGTCCTGGTTGGCCCACGTGGTCTGACTTGGCACCTTCCTGAGATGTAGAAAAATCCATTTGTGCAGAACTAGCTATGTCCTGGGCACTGGGCTCAGACCCTGGCAGCTTGGAAGTCCCCAGGGCCCCCAAGGTGAAGAGTTCTGAATCCACATGGACCTGGGTTTCTTACTCAAAAAATCCACTTATTGCTGGCTGTGTGCCCTGGGGCAGGTAGCCACACCTCTCTGAGCCTCAGTTCCTGTGTCTGTACAAAGGAGGAGGTAAGATGCCTCCCTCCTGGGTTTGTTGTGCATGTCCAGGGAGGTGAGACTCTCAAGGTGCTCCACCTGGCCCCTAGCTGTGTTCCTGAGCAGGAGTCACAGGCTGGGGCCTCAGTGTGGGCCCCACCATTCCCCTCCCTCATCCTTTCTCCTGCCATGGCATAATGCAGCCACAGGGCCCTCACCAGATGCTGACACCTTGATCTTGAACTTTCCTCCCTCCAGAACTACAAGAAATAAAATGATTTTTTCTTTATGAATTTTCCAGTCTCTGTTATTCTGTTATAGCAACACAAAGTAGACGAAGAAACCGTTATCTATGAATCTCTAGACAGGTTTTGTTGGATTGAATTTGCCTGTATCAGTTAGTAATGGTCTTGATGGTGCCGCGTAACAAAGTGGCCCTAAACTTAGTAGCTTACAGTTTATTTTCACAGATTTGTGGGGGGCTGAGGGTTGGTTCATCTAGACAGGGCCTGGCTGAGTGGCTCTGCTGATCTTGGCTGGGGTCACCCAGGCAGCTGGTGCTGGGCTCAACTAGACTGGACTCCCTCGGGATGGCTCCCTCCTTCTGGGACCAGCTTGGGCCAGGCCATAGTCTTTCCTCACCACACAGTGGCTGATCAGTGCGGGTTTACGCTTCTGAAGGATGGTGAAGTCTGTTCTCCAGCTCACCTTCCCACAGGAGGGGTTATCCATGCCATTTTCCTGCTGAGGAAACAGAGATTCCCAAACAGGAAGTTACTCCTGGTGCAGCTGAGATCTGGACGCTCTAGACACCATTTTCTTCTCCATCAGTGGGTGTTCTGAGCCACCTCCAATTCCTATGATCAGTACCATTTATTAAACCCCTGCTGTGTGCCGACGGCCCCGCCTCCCTCAGCCCCGGTCCCCTCCCCTGTGCAGTGAGCAGAGCCGCATCTGCTTTGGGTAGCACCTGGGCCTCGAGTAGGTGCTCATTAAACCCAAGCCATGGTCATTGTCAAGGTCCCACGGTGTGTGTGTTTCACTCTGAGGGGGAAAAAAGCTGGCAATGATGGCCGCGGGCAGCTGGGTTCCGAGGTCTCCCTCTGCAGACGAGGAGATCCTCTAAATCCCATCAGAGACTCTAGAGGACAGGGAGGAGGGGAAAGAGGGACCCTCGCAGGGACAGTGGCTGTGTCAGGGACAGTGGCTGGGTTCTGCCTACGCCCCTGCTTTTGCAGACTGGAGGGTCAGAGAGGCCCAAGGGTGCCCAGGGCCACCCGGCCAGCGGTGGAGGGGCCGAGGCCACTGTCAGGCTGCAGGATCTTCCTCCCGGTCCCCTTTGGGGACTGTGGGGCTCTGGGGCACCCCAGGGAGCGGCAACTGGGTTCTCCCCGCAGGCGCAGCCTGCCAAAGCAATTCTCAGTGAAGTCCCCCGGGGTTTATGTCAAGGACAAAGTGGTGTGTCCCGTGGGTAAATATAGTTAACACAGCTGCAAAATAGAATTCATTTCCTGTTTGAGATATCATTTTTAAAGTACGGTATAGAAAGAGCTTTAAAAATGAAATTATAGCTGGCAATAAAACCCCCTCGTAGGCGCTGTATTCAAATGATGCTACATAATAGGCCAAGTTCATAAATAAACATCTCCTGTTAACCCTCTGCTGGGCCCTGTGGGGCGGCCGCTGGGACGCCGCTGGGGAGGAAGAGACCGTTTTCCTAGTGGTCTCCTGGGCTGCCCCTCCAACCTCTGGTCGGTGCGGCACACGGGATCATTCTCTGCTGACAGCAGGGGCTGTGGCAATGCCCCCCATGCCCCCCAAGCCAGGAGGGCTCTAGGGCCAGGATTAGACAGGTGCTTCCCCAAGTTCCGGAAGCTTGCCGAGCTTTAGTTCTGTGGTTGGAGATGGCTTTCTGCAGGGAGCCTCCCTGACCCCCGTCCCAGGGGACCGAGCAACCCCGTTAGGCATTCCCGGGACCCTCCTTGCTCCTCTTCCTGGGATTTGCTTCTCCACTGTCCACATCTCAGGTCAGAGGTCACCTCCTTAGAGCAGCTGTCTTCCGCGCCTTGGGCTAAAGTGGCCCTCCTGGGTGACTCTGTCGTCCCCCTCTCTGTCTCCAGGTGTCCCCCAGTGTCCCCCTGAGCCGAAATCGCCCTGTTTGGGATGTGCTGGGTCTGGGCCACTGCAGGGATCTGCACAGCCCCTGGGCTGGAGTGACCACACCGGGAACGCGTCAGAATGGGGAGTCCCCTGCAGCCGCCACCCCCTCCCTCCTTACACCTCCTGTGTGGCATCTGAGCCCCCTTCCTCGAGAGACAAGGGGCTGCCCATCTCCTCTGGGTGCTTCTGGTTACTTCCTGACACTCCTTGACACAAGGTCCAGGGCAAAATGAAGTTGCCGCCGGGCGCCCGCCTGTCACCCCAGCCGCTCAGGAGGCTGAGGCGGAGGATCAGGAGTTCAAGGCCAGCGTCAGACACAGCGACGCGCTAAGCAACTCAGTGAGACCCTGTCTCTAAATAAAATGCAAAATAGGGCTGGGGACGGGGCTCCGTGATCGGATGCCCCTGAGTTCAATCACCTGTACCCCCCACCCCCAAATGAGGTTGCTGGTGGAACTGGGGGTGTCTGCGATGCTGTTCAAGGAGACAAACCCACACCCGACCTGCAGGGCAGGATTCTCTGGAGCCCCGCCCCCTGGCCTGGGCTGGCTCCGCCCCCTGGTTGTGAAGACGCCCCAGGAATCGGGGTTCACCGCCTGGTGGAGAAGCCCCAAACCAGGCGCTCCAGAGCCCCCCCCCCCCCCCAGCTCTGGACATCGCTGGGGCTTGGCCTTTTATCCGAGTGACTCTCTGCCAGTCTCCCCTGGCACTTGTGCTAATTTAATAGCATTTAATTTAATTTTAAAATGGTTTTTAATAAAAGGCTGGCTGCCCAGGGGCCCGGCCACCCCGGGGCTCTGCCTCATCGTGTGGCGGCAGCAGGGCTTCTGGCCACAGTGGTCCCTTGGGGGTCTGCTGCGGTCCCTTGGGGGTCTGCGGGGCCTGGAAACGCTGTCTGCTGTCTGCATTTTGGGCACAATGACCTGTCTCCTCGCCAGAGCCCCCCACACGCTGCCCAGGGGAGAGAAGAAGGTGTTGGAATCCAGAGCAAGCGAGAGATTGACAGGTGAGCGCTCATCTCAGACAAAGGGACTGGTGACGTGAGCACACGCACGTCCCCCCCCCCCCCCCCAAGTCCTCCTCCTTCAGGGCTCCCAGACGTGGCTCTGGCTCTTCTCCTAGACAACGGAACCTGGAGGTGCACGTCACCATTTTTCAACTACTTTCTTTTCTGTTTTTGAAGCCTCATCTCACATGTATGTGGTCACTGTGATCGTCGTGATCGTCTTCCACTCCCAGTCATGTTTCCATCAACGGCTTTAAATTTTTTTTTTTTTTTTGGTACCAGGGATTGAACCCAGGGGTGCTCGACCGCTGAGCCACACCCCCAGCCCTTTTTACTTTTTATTTTGAGACAGGGTCTCACTGAGTTGCTTTGGGCCTCCCTAAGAGGCTGAGGCCTGCTTTGAATGTGTTACCCTCCTGCCTCAGCCTCCAGAGCCGATGGGATGACAGGCGAGGGCCACCGCGTGGCTGGCGATCATTCTTCGACCACTCTGACTCTCAGCTCTGGTCTTCCAAATCGTCTGGTTGGAGTCCCCAGCTGTCCACATCTGAATAGCCATCCCCAGAGAGAAGGGAGTGACATCTCCATAACCCGCGTGGCCACCCAGCAATGGAGAAATCCCACAAAGAAACTTGAGGGCAAATAAACCACTTCCTGGTAAACACAAGAAATCGTGGTCCACGTGGACGGACTGAGCAAACCTCGGGGGATACTGCTGTGAGCGGCACCGGCCCATTTTACAGATGGGAAACTGAGGCACAGAGGAAAACGAACTGCCCAAGCCCACTCTGGTGAAGCTGGGGACTGCCCGTGGTCCCCAGTCCTGGCCTCCCTGCGGTGCCATATTGGATTGGCCGTCCTCGCCCACTGGGAGCCTGGGGACTTCGTGCATCAACTCTGCTAGAAAGAGGAGACTCCAGGGTGCGGGGGACTCTGATTTATTTATTTTAAACCCCCCTCTCCCTTCCCATCTCTCTCTGATCTCAAAGCCCAGACCGTTCCATCAATTTTGTTTGCCTTTCCCAACACGAGACATTGTCATTTCATTAACTCAAGCGGGGGACTCTTCAGACGAGGTTGGGCTTCAATAATTCTCTTTAAAGTTAACGGAGAAATGTATGCTTAATTATATTTGCATATGAAAAATAGGGTCTAATTAGTTTGATTGATTATTATTTTAACCCTAATGGCATCTTGAGTATCTGTCTCAACTAATAGCCACTGTATCGCTAATAAATCATTGAGTTTTTATGGCATGGTCTATTGAGCCGGCTTATGAAATATATTTTATTAATATCCCGGAATGTATTGAAACTGATACCAGTCAAACAACTGCTCATTTATTAAACTGTTTAAATGTCAGTTTTATACAAGAGTAATAACACAGGAAATATGTGCTTTGGGGAGACATCCGTAGGCCACGGGTGCTCCAAATATTCGTTATCTTGGAAAAATGTATTAGGGAAATAAAAGTCCAATTATGTCATTTATTGTATTAAGTAAATCTATATTGACTAACATAAATGTTGCAAATTAGCAGATGCCGTTGCTTCAAAACTTTTTAATTCTCTGAGGTTGATCTCCAGGGTTTGGTGGAGCCACAAAGTGCAGGTTCCCGGGCAGCTGGGGTTTCAGGAGCAGAGAAGTCACTGGGAACCCTGGTGTTCCCAGGCAGGGGACACAAAATGGACCAAAGACAGATGAGGCCACTTTGAATAGTGGTAAGGGCCAAGAAGGGCATCGGGAGGCTGTGCGGTGGGGAATGCGCGAGCGGGGCTCCTCTGCATAGGACAGGTAGGGCAGTAATGAGACTGATGAGTGGGAGTCTCAGGTGCAAAGACCCTGAGGTCACAGCAGGCTAGGCTGATGGTGGACCAAGTGAGGGCTGGTGGGCAGGGGCCGAGTGGTGGAAGAGGCAGGTGGGCGCAAGTCAGAGAGCCTGGCAGACCAAGGAAGGGCGTTTGGGGTTAGTTCTAGGTGAGATGGGTGGCCAAGGAGGGTTGGCCTCGGGAGAGAGACATGGTCCCGTTTCTAGTTTGCTGAGGTCACTTGGGAGCTGGGAGGGGAATGGGTGGCCATGGGGAATCAGGGCAGAGACTGGTGTTGTCCTTAAGGGTGGGGACGGAGAGAATGTGATGCTTCGGGATTCTGTAGAAGACAAGTTGACAGCCTAGACTGATGGATCGGGTCCTGGGAGACAGGGAGAGAGGAGCCAAGGATGTTCCCAGGGTTTGGTCTGGGCTTCTGGGTGGGATGTAGGTTTTGGTGTTAGAAAGAGGCAAGTGGGATGGTTCAGAGCTTAAGCATTAACATTTTGCTGTGCAACCTTGGGTAATTTATACAGCCTCTCTGATCCGTGACTTTCCTACCTGTAATTGGATGCAGTGAGGATGTCTTCTTCTCAGGATGTGACGAGGGGTTGGTGGGGTCTCATGTGAGGTGCTCAACACAGTGCCTGATGGTGAAGCCCTGGACACCCACTGCTCTAATATCAATGTAAACACTCTGGATGCCCCGTGATGGCCCAGAGAGGTGTTGAGGGCACAGACTGAGGAAGGCCTGGTTCAAATCCCAGCTTGGTCCCGTGTCTGCAGTGCAGAGCTGGTTTGTGGATTTGAGAAAAATACGTGCCAACTTCCTGCCTCAGAGCCTGGTCCTCCAGTCCCGAGGGTGACAGGCCTTAAGACCCCCATTTTAATCCACTGACCCAAATCCTGGGCACTTTCAACTCCCACCGAAGCTGCCCGAGAGCGGCTGGGGTCCTGCCAGACGGGTGGTCACGGAGGGGAGTGTAGTCTGGGGTCTCTTCCCAGGGCGCTGCTAACTTGCTGTGTGACCTTGGGGGAGCCCGTCACCCTCTCTGGCTGCTGTTGCCTCCGGTGTGAAATGAGGAGGCTGGTGGGGTGCATCTCCAAGGTCTTTTTCAGAGCCTTAAAAAAATCGATGATGATAAAGGTCAGTGATTAGTGAGGCGCCATCTGCCCCCGCGAGCCCCAGACCCTCCCCACCTGCCGGGGAGTAAAACCGTGAGCAGAGGACTTCCTAGACTGCTGTCCCTCGGCCTGAAAAACGAGTATCTGCTTTTGTATCAGCCTTGATTGAAATTCTTATGCCACGGCGGCCGTCCCCACCATCAATGCCTTAATTAGAAATTAGGACAGTCACATTGGCATAAATTAAATCAGACTAAAGATGATTAACAAAGTAATGCAAGAAATCATTAAATTAAACCATTGTGCCGAGTTCTCTGCTGATCTATCACAAATTTGGGCTGCTAATGAGGTCTTAATTAGTAAGTCAGGTCGAAATAACTCATGTCACTCACCACAAAGCCAGCCAGCGCCCCGCTCTCCCTCTCTCCCCCTCCCCCTCCCTCCCTCTCTCTCTCTCTCTGTCTCTCCCCCTCCCTCCCTCTCTCCCCCTCCCCCCTCTCTCCCTCTCTCCCCCTCTCTCTCTCCCCCCCCCTCTCCCCCCCACCCCCATCAGGGGCTGTGGGTGGGGCTCTGGGCAGGGTCACTAGGGGGAGCTTTCCCTGGGGTCATGGAAACCTGCTTTGCACCGAATGCGTTCAGGACGTCACACGGACCCCAGGGGTGTGCTCGGCTCACAGCCTCAAGTGACAGAATGGAGGAAGGAAAGAAATGGTTTTGCTTTATCCCCTGGAAATGCAGGTGGGGCGTCCCCGAGAGGTGTCATAGAGGACCTGGGGGGCAGAGCTGGGGTCCCTGGGGTCCCGAGTAAGGATCCTTTCTTCTTTCTATTGTTCTGTGAGATTTCCCCCTTTGTCCAGAACAAGGCCATATTCAGGAAAGTAGATGGGAGGAGGAGAGTGGAGGCTCAGAGAGGTGAATTGATTCCCCCAAGGTCACACAGCCAGGAAGAAGCAGAGTTGGATTCAGACTCTGATTTCAGAGTGTAAATGCTTCACTTCTGGGCTCTGACGCCTCAGCAAAAAAGACCACATGGCTGGGTGGCAGAACAGGCAAGGATTTGGAGGAAAGGTGAGTGGTAAGCATGGAACTGTCCTAGGGAGATGGACGGGTCTGTGGGGTGGCCAATGGCTTCGGAGTCAAGCTGACCTTGCATTAATGTCAGGCTCTGCAACCCCCCCCCCCCACCCCATGTGGTCTGAAGCCAATGACTTCCCCTCCTGGAGCCTCAGTTTCCTCATCTGTCAAATGGGCATGATTCATACCTTCCTGTGGAATGTGAAATGTGCCTTCCATACAGTAAGTGTTTAATAAGTGTTTCCTTCCCTCACCTTGCCAGTGGTGGTCTGGTGATTCGTAAGCTCCTGTTGTGTAACAAAACTCGTGAAATTTGACGTCTTAAATAAATGACGACTTACTGAACTCTGGATGGCAGGGGTCGGCAGATGTTGTGGATTACAGCTGCCCTGGGCGAGGGGTTCTCCTGCTGGGCTACCCGGGCTCAACCAGAGTTGGCTGCCACCGCTGCTGGCTGCTGGTGTGAGGAGTGGCAGGGCCTCACGCCTCCTTTGCTCCTGGCTGCAGAAAAGAGCCAGGAGGCTGAGGCAGGAGGATCACAAGTTTGATGCCAGCCTCAGCAATTTAGCGAGGCCCTAAGCAACTCAGCAAACTGTCTCAAAATAAAAAATAAAAAGGGGGGACATGGCTCGGTGATTAAATGCCCGTGGATTCATTCCCTGGTACCGCTAAAATAAAAAAACATTAAAATAAGGCTAATGCTAATGTGTTTAGTGAGCACTTACTAGGAGCTTGGGAGGGCCAGGGTGTGGCACACCTTACTCAGTTTTTATTAAGGTAAATATACACAATATAAAATGTGCCATCTAAATTTTTTTTTTTGTAGTTTAGATGGACAGAATGCCTTTATTTTAGTTGTCTATTTTCGTGTGGTGCTAAGGATCCAACCCAGTGCCTCACAGGTGCTAGGCCAGTGCTCTGCCACTGAGCTACAGCCCCAGTCCCTAAAATGTGTCCATCATGACTGAATTTTCCAGAATTTTTTACGGCCCCCCAAACGGAAACTCTGTACCCTTACACAAGAGTGGCATGGCCTCTGGTGACTTCTGTTCTACTTCCTGTCTTTGCATTTGTCTGCTGTGGATACTCCATATGGGTGAAATGATGAGAGATTGGTGCATTTGTGTCTGGCTTATATCCCTAGTGCAATGCCTTCAAGGTAGCTGGTGCCACAGCAGCCCCCAGGGGCAACCGAGGCTCCAGCAGGTGGTGCAGTGCTTCGTCCAAGCGCAGAGTGTCTGCCCTCCAGGTTGGGGCGTGTTGATGTCCGTTCCCGTCTCCCTCCTGTCTCCCAGGCCTGCACTGGGCCTCCCAGGTCTCCATACCCACAAGCCAACCACAGCTCGATAAACCGCCCTCCCCTGCAAAGCTTTCTATTTATTTCCCTCAGCCCCAAGATGGACCCCCAGCCAGGGCTGAAACAATCACTTTTTCATTGATTCTGCTTCAATTAATTAAAAAATCCATCTGACCACTCCACAGCTTGATAGACTTTGAGGATTCCAAAGAAAAAGAAATAAATGAGCCCTGGAATAATGGGGGGTGGAAAGGAAGAGGTGGGGGGTGGGGGAGGCTCCTATCCAGGGCAGCTCTGTGGCGCTGTTTGTACAAACTTGCAGGAGGCCCGGGGAACCCCACAGACACTCCGAGGAGGAGCAGGGACCTGCCCGAAGGCTGTATTGCTATGAACAGTCTGAGTCACATCACAGATGCTTGGTGGGGGACAGGCAATTCACATAACATTTTTCTGGTTCACAAGACAGAAGAAGAAACAGAAGCTCAGAGAGGTTGTCTGACTTGTCCGAGGCCACACAGCAAGACTTTGTCAGGGAGGAACCTTGCTTCTTAGGCTTTCCATGCCTGGTTTTGGGGGTGCATTTTCTGACTTGCCCAGGGTAGGGCTGTAAGGGACAAGGACACCAGGCAGGACTGTCTCATTTTGAAGGGAATCCGGGGAATTTTCTCTGAGAGGAAGGACTCCTTTGTAGAACGTCTGCCAAGCTATTTAGAGCTGGGAGACCCCTTACGGGGTCACCTGCCTTGATGACTTCGGACTGTTTTATTTTACCTGCCAAATCCCATGTGGGAGCAGGATTTTATGTAGATTTGTTGAAGGAACAAGGACAAGAACAAACAGATCAATGAACGTACATCAGCTTGGCTGGAGGGCGGTGAGGAACCCTCCAACAGCAGGGCCTGGGGAAGGCAGATCCGGGGTGCGCTAGGGCCTTTGTCGCGCATCTGGGAATTTTTAAGCCAGAAAAGCCCCTGGATGGAGACCCTTCACGGTGGGAACCTTCACGCGGCACACACTGGCCAGCGCTCCAGATGCGGGACTCTCACCCTCGTTGCTGCGGTACCCTGTGACGCCACAATGGTAGTGACCACACCACAAGGGGACTTCTGAGACAGAGGCTCTGCTGAGCTCTTTATGAAGAACACCATGGAGCTGGGTTCGGTGGCGCACACCTGTCACCCCAGCGGCTGGGGAGGCTGAGGCAGGAGGATCGCCAGTTCAAAGCCAGCCTCAGCGACAGCGAGGTCCTGGGCAGCTCAGTGAGACCCTGTCTCTAAATAAAATACAGAATGGGGCTGGGGGTGGGGCTCAGGGGTCGAGGGCCCCTGAGTTCAACCCCTGGTACCCGCGAAGTCCCCCTAACAAGAGTCACTGGGATTCTGTAGTAAATTTCTCAGTGCCTGGGAACTCTGATCTTGGGGTACCACAAGCTCTGAGCTTTGTCACTGGGGGTTCAGGGAGGCCACTCAGCTAAGCCTCCACCCTACCTGGGTGACATTCAGTGGCCTCCATGGCAGATGGAAGCAGGCGTCCCCAGCTTTCAGGAAGGCGGACAGCCATTGCCTCGCTGTGGCCGTTCAGTTTGACGCCTGGCTTCTTCCTGGCGGGAGAGGCCAGCCTTCTGCTCCCGGCACCTCTGGCCAGGGCAGGGACAGGGGCCGGCCTCCCAGCAGGTCTGCCCACGCGCCTGGAGCTCCGTAGCTGTGGGGAAGCAGGGCCAGACACCAGGGGGCCGTGCTGGCCTCCCCTACCGCTGCCTTCAACTGCAGAGCAGAGGAGGCCGGCGTCCTGGAGGGCAGGCGTCCCCCACGGAAGACCCTGACCCCATGCAGAGCCTGCCTCAGGGGGACCCAGCCAGGCAGGTGGCCCCGCAGCTCTGGAGGTGGCTCTGAGGGTCGGGGGTGAGGGTTGTCCCAGGGCTGGGCCTGCACAGGAGAGGAGGCTGTCACTCAAGCTTGCTGGGCCCAAGGACGGGGACAAGTCAGGCAGGCGCGCCCAGGCGATTTTGTCGTTGGGCAAACGTCCCGGAGTGTGTGCACACACTGGGCAGCGCGGCCGCTGGCCCCTGTGGTCTCCAGCCCCAGCGAGAGGACAAACCCAGGACTGGGAGGCTGCTGCGGGCGTCACACCGACGACGCCTTCCAGCGCTTGTCTTTCTTTCTTTTCTTTTTTTAAAACTAAGCAGCAGCAGGAGCACCGCGTAGGTCGCTAGGTCTGTCCAGTGCGCATGCCCCAAGACCCACAGCCGGTAGGGAGCCCCCGCTCGCACCACCATCACCCACCGCAGTCAGTTGCGTGGTGTGCGGTGACGTCAAGCACGCCAAGCACGCCATGACGCCACACCACGACGACACCATGACGTCACACCACGCCGTAGCACACGACGTCATTAGCAATAGGAATTTTTCGGCTCCCTTGTAATGTCACCGGCCCAGCGTCGCATATGCAGTCGGACATCCTCCAAGGTGGTGTTAGGTGGCACGTGGTTGTACGTGGTCGCGGCGGCAGACACTGCAAATATGATTTGGCTCCCATCCAGCCTCAAAGAATGAGCCCCTTTATGAAGATGGGAAACCGAGGCTCAGAGAGGGCAAGAGGTTCACCCAAGTTCACACAGGAGGTGGACGAGCTCCGTTGAGCTCCAGGGATGGAGCTATTGTAGTTATTTTGGGTATCTGGGGCAGGGCGAGCCCTGAGACAGGTGACACACCATGGATGCAGTTTTTTTTTTTTCAGTAGCTCATTCATAAAAGTAAAAAAGCAACACATAGAATTCTTTGTAAAAATATATTTAATTTAACCCGTGCATCAAAATGCTCACTTCAATATGTAATCAATGTGGGGATTTTAAAGCATTTTTTTTTCTCACCTTAAAGACGTTTCCTGTTTGGACAGCCCAGCTGATTCGGATCAGCCATGGGGGCTGGGTGGGCGGTGCACCACGGGATTGGCCCCAAGCTCAGAGCGGCTTGGAGGTTGAGCAGAAGAGCTGGTCCCCCGGCTTTGGCTTCCTGCTTTCTGTCTGTCTTCTAAACAGACACCTGGGCCACCGGCAGGGCCGCGACATTGCAAGAAGACGCTTCCCACGTGCAGGCGCCAGGCTGCATAGGCGGGGCGTGAACTGGCTCATTAAGGACTACTGTCCCCATTTTGCAGTGGAGGCATCCAAGGCTCAGAGGGGGAAGGTACTGCCCCCAACACAGCTTGTACCTGCTACAGTCACCTCTGCTGACGCTCCTGCTGCATCCAGCCCAGAGCCAGGGTGAGGCTGCCCCCACAGCCCCAGGAGAGGCTGCCTCCAGTGCCTCTCAAAGCGGAGGGCCATTTGCATGTCCTTGGAGAAGTTGAGGTCCTTTACCTATTTCGGAACCGGGTTGTTTATTTATTTACTTATTTGTTTATTTATTAATTTTTTGTTCTTGAGTTGTGTGAATTCTTTGCAGAATTGAGATACGAATGCCGTATTTGGAGGCCTGCTCATTTCAATAATTCAGAATAATTGTATTGATACTTAAAATCTGCTAAGATCCCACGATCAGGCTAAACGTTCTTACAAAAAATGATTGGGGGGGCGGGGACTCTGGGGGGCACCCGGATGTGCTCTCAGCCTTGGTGCTGCTGGTGGCTCTAAGGCATGGCTCAGCCCCAGACTGATCCTGCTCAGCCTCAGGGGTCAGTCATACTTCAGTGAGGTAACTTAAAATTAATAAAATTAAAAATAAACAGATGAAAAAAGCACACAAATAATATATTAGGAGGCAGAAGAAGAAGGGGAAGAAGAAAAGGCGGAGGAGGGGAAGGGAAAGGCCGGCTCCCGATTTGCAGAGTGACAGGGATCCCCAAGGGCCATTGACACTGGACATGCAGATCCCCAGGTTTGTGCTGTGATTGGCTGGTTCATACCCTGGGACCTGGTTTGTTCTGGAGGCAGAAGGACTGAGGCAGCTCCCTGCCATTGCACTTGGCTGTGTGGCCTTGGGCAAGTTACCTCACCTCTCTGGGCCACAGTCTGTTTGCATCTGACAGTAGTATCCTTGCTACAAGATCCAAGGAGAGAAGAGCCATCAAGCAGGAAGTGTGTCATGGACCCTGCCAGGGGGTACCTTATTTCTCAGTGGAGGCCCAGAGAGGCCAGGAGGCTTAGCTGTGGTCTCTGGGGAAGGAGTGAGGGTGTTGGGAGAGAATCGAGGGCTCCGGGACCCGGGAAGCTCATTTCCACAACTCTGCCCAGCCGCTGCTATCCGGGAGGAGTGACCTGCCCCTTGCTGGATGGCCAGTCCCTGGTCACAGCACACAACGGTCTCTCTCAGCCTCAGCTCCTCTGCTGGGCTTGGGGTCTGAGGACCGAGTCCTGCTGTCAGGGAGGACGGAGGGGAGGGGCCACTGTCCAAAAGAGATTTCTCCTGGGCTCCATCTGAGTGGGGGAAAGCGGGAGCCATGGAGAGCGACAGAGGGTCACACATCTGCTGTCCCGAGGCGGCTGCCAGACCTGAGCGATGCTTTGGTCCCCCAACAAGCCATATCCGGTGAGAGGGGACCCCTAGTGCACTCCTCCAGAGGTGCTGACTGAGGCCGCCGTGTTCAGCAGGTGTCACTGCGTGTGTGACAGGCTTATGTTCACCCACGGGGCATCTCCTGAAGCCCACGACGAGTTCCTTCATTCACTCAGCCGCCTGACCGGCCTTTGTGCTTACGGACCACTGGGGGAGAGGCCAGGACCGACGCGAAGCTGCAGGAATTCAGAGAAACACAGAGCTTGGGCCTCGACCTTCAACACACCCCATCCACATGGGGGAAAACAACACCGTGGGCGAGTTGTCACCAGGCTAGATTTTACTGAAGAATGGCGCCAATGAGGAAGTGAAGGAAAACCTTCCCAGACAAAGGGTCATTTGATTTGGGCTCTGAGGAGTGAGTAGGAGTTTGTTAGAGAAGGGCATTGTGGGTAGTGGGAATACCGTGAGCCAGGTAGAAGAGAAAGTAAGTGCCCAGAGGTGAAATGTCATTTGACAGGACAGTGTCTCTGTGTGTGTGTGTGTGTGTGTGCCGCAGCCCAGTGGCAGCAAACTAACCGGGGGATGACGAGCAACTTGTGTACATTGATACAGCAGGAGTGGGAGCCGTTTATTGTAGGACAGGAGCAGTATTTATACATTCCACACAGCTTATCTTAATTAGCAAAAACTAGATACAGCAGTCAACCAATAAGGAATCTCCACACTTCATGGCTCGCTGGCATTACTTCACAAACCATTCCCCCTGGCAAAATGCCAGGTGCCATCCTGACTTGTTTACAGACCCTAACGTGTGTGTGTGTGTGTGTGTGTGTGTGCAGCTGTGTTCGGGGGGGTGGGTGGGGAGGTCTTGGGCCCCGGGTCTTGAGTGCTGTGCTCTGGTCTGTGAGTTCTTTGAGCTGGGAGGGGTGCAGCAGAGGTTTTCATTCAGGGAAACTGTTGATCTGAATCTCACAGATGGGGCTGGGTGAATCAGGGACTCTGCCCTCTCAGGGACTTCTGGAAATCCGAGTGAACAGTTGGCTGAAGTCTCCCCCTCAAAGTCCAGGCAGCTGGGACTCTGCAGCCCCGCCCCTTCCCTGATCAACACCCTCCAGATGTCCGATGTGTGATGAGCCTACGGGGCAGGCGCCACGCCTGGATTTAAGATATATATAAAAAATTAAACCCAGGGCTGCTTTACAACTGAGTGACATCTCCAGGCCCTTTTGTTCTATTTTTCAAAATTTTGAGACAGGGTCTGGGTAAGTTGCTGAGGCTGGCCTCCAACTTGTGATCCTCCTGCCTCAGCCTCCAGGAGCAGTTGGGATGACGGCTGTGCTCCATCAGCCCTGTCTCTAACCTGCCTTTTACCAGCTGTGCGCTCTTGAGAAGACACCCTGTCCCTGGGTCTCTCACGTCCCTCCTTGGAGAAGGGGCACCGTACTGATTACAACACGAGCCTGGCCACAGGACCATTTGAGGGTCCCACGTGACCACAGGCGGGTGGGGTGTGCGCGGGGTGGGGCTCCCAGCCCAGCACCTCGTCTTTCCCGGGCACTCAGACCCCTGGAGGTGTCTGTGCCCATGCCCCCTCCTTCCCAGAGAGGCTCCTTCTGTCACTGCTGGTTTCATTTCCACCTTGAGGAGGATCAGGGACAGGCGAACCCTCTCAGCTCCAGGACGGCTCATAAATTATGAAGAGATGGGAATATTTTAATACAAACCGAAGAGGCTCGAGTACAAAGCAGCGCGCTGCTCGCCCGCCCCCTCCCGCTCCCCGGAGAGCTGGGCCAGACTCCCCGGGGGATTCCTAACAAGGGGAATATTTAAGGGTTGGAGCCAGAGGTCTCCTGTGCCTTCTCTTTTCAGGGAAGTCACCTCGGCATGTCTGGTGCGTTTTTGAGTGACACAAAAGGAAGGAAAGAATATGCCAAGAACTGTCAATTATGCAAAAAAAAAAATTGCTTGTCCAAAAGATGATGTGTCTGGCTTTCTTCCCCACAGGGAGCTGGGCACTCTAACCAAGGCCTTTGCCAGACTGAGATTTTTCTGGAAGCATTTCCCCTATGTCACCAGTGAGGACAGGTCACCACTGGGGGTCACTTACCACCTGCTCCATCAGAGATAGGCTTTGACTCCTCTCAAAGATGTAGCTGTTCCGACTCCTTTGGGTGGGTGACAATTTCCAAGAGGAACCTGGATTGGGGATAGATTATACCTAGTGCAATGCATGGGAGAAAGAGCTGTTCAGTGAATGTATCAGTCATCTATGGCCACGGCAATGCTGCGTAACAAATAGCAAAACAACCTTGGGAGCATAGAACAACAAACTGAGCTCTCTTTCCTTTCCCTTCCCTTCCCTTCCCCTCCCTTCCTCCCTTCCTTCTCTCTCTCTCTCTCTCTCTCTCTCTCTCTCTCTCTCTCTCTCTCCTCAGAGGTCTGCTGGATTGTTCTCACCGGGGCTGGCCTTGGCTGATTGCAGCTGGGTTGCTCAGGCAGGCTGGTGAGTTCATTAGCCCAGGCTGGATTCAGTTGGCCTCCCTCATGTGTTTGGGGAGACGAGCTGATGGCTGGGGTGACGAGATGACAGGGCCCTGTGGCTCATGTGCTCCAGCTGGCTAGCCTGGGGGCTGCAGGGTTCTGAAAGAGGAAGTGAAAGGTGCGGGGCTTCTTAAGGTGCAGGCTCAGAACTGGCCTGACATTTCGCCACATTCTACTGATTAAAGCAAATTACCTGGGCAGCTGAGATTCTAGAGGTGGGGAAAGGTCTGTCTCCTTTGGCAGGAACAGATTCAGTGTCACTTAGCGGGGGCATAGAAATAATGTGTCACTGACCAGCTTCACGGGACCTCTGGGATGGGTCCTCTGCTGGGACCTGGCGTCCGAGGTGAACACGACACAGTCCCATTCTAAGGATGAGAACTAGAGATCATGTCTTTTGGGCTGGGGTGCGGCTCAGTGGTAGGGAGTATGCTCAGCATGCACGAGGCCCCACGTTCAACCCCCAGCACCCCAAAAAGCCAAACAACAAAAAAGAAATAGATGACCATGTCCCAGAGTGAGTATAGTCAAGGGGGCAGCTTGCAGTTAGGAGGGCTTCCTGGGGGTGGCCACTTCTGATCTCCATGGTGACCTCGGAGTGGAATTCTGCAGGGTGAAGGAAGTGCCAGGTGGGGTGGTGAGAGGGAGAAGCCCGTCCCAGAAGAGGGGGCAGTGTGCACGGGACGTGGGCACGAGGGCCCTGGGAGGAGGATGGCATGGTCAGCGGTGTTGTTGAAGCTGCTTGTCAAGAACTGGTTCAAAGGATTGAGACCGGGCGCAGAGGGAGCGTGCAAGGTGGCTAGGGCATGATGTGCCCTGGGATTAATGGGTTGTTGGCTTCAGGTGGTCACCGAGCCCGGGAAGGGGGACTGAGGGACAAAGGGGCCAAGGAAATGATGACAAGGCTTCTATAATAATAACACTCCCCTAAAGGCTGGATCAGCTTCCCCCGGGCTCTGTGCTGGGAATTGGGGCTGCGAGTCCAAGATGGTCGCTGCTCCCAGAGACCTCTCCAGCTGTGAGTTGTGCTCAGCTCCTCAGCTCTCTGGGGTCTGCAGGAAGATCTAGAGGCTCTGTCTGCCGCTCCCGGCCCTGCGGCTCCTATCACCAGGCTTCCTTCCCTCCTGTCAATCATGCATACTTAAAATTCTCCTGGACACCTCTGGTCACTTACGTATTCTCTTCCTCCCAACCCAGATGATCTCAAGATGGTGAGTCTCATCAGGGTGGCCACCAGACCCCTTTTGTTGACTTCTGATTCTTTTATTTGGCGGGGGTGGGGGTACTAGGGATTGAGCTCCGGGGCCCTCAACCACTGAGCCCCATCCCCAGCCCTATTTTGCATTTTATTGAGAGACAGGGTCTCCCTGAGCTGCTTAGGGCCTCGCTGTGGCTGAAGCTGGCTTTGAACTCACAATCCTCCTGCCTCAGCCTCCTGAACCACTGGGATGACAGGCGTGGGCCACGGTGCCCGCTTGACTTGTGATTCTTGAGACTCCAGACCAAGCACAGACCGTCTTCTTGAAACCACAGACAGGCAGCTCCCTGGGTGTTGTGAGGAGCCTCCGTGAGCACGTCTCTAGACTGGGGTGTCCCCCTCAGCCGATCCTGCCACTCTTTGCTGAGGTTCTACTCTGGGGCTGGACCCCGTTGGGTGCTGAGTAGACCCAGGTGATATGGCCTCATAGATTTTCTCACCTGGGGCATCGGCAGGATGATTGCTAGGCAAGTGCTGTCCCCCTGAGCTGCACCCCGGGCTGCCTGGGTGCTTTCTAAAAGGATGCAGAAATCTGCTTTGTTTCTGAGTTCCTTCTGTTTGAATCCAGGGAAATGGCCAAACAAACCCATCAAAACCCAAGTGGCCTGAGTTGTCCAGCTGGCCCACATTGGATAGAAACGGGTGACATTTCCTGCCTTCCAAGAGAACTCCCCCTGACCCAGGGTCCTGGAGCCTCGTCCCTCCCTTTGCCAGGAAGAAGCAGTGGCTGGCTCGCGTCCCTGCTCCCCCAAATCCGTAGCCTGGCAGTGGTTAAAATGTGATCCCTTTTATTCCAAGTAATAGAGACGAAGTTCTCGGGCCTTCGAGGAGCATCAATCCAGAGATTTATTAACCAATTTAAAATACTATTGTCTTTCACTTCACAGCAAGATTGAGGGGTGTTGTTGGAGAAGCGTAAAAGGCAGTGACTGGGCCTCCGAGCCAGGAGGGTCTGTACCTGGGACTCAATAGATATTCATGAACATTCCCGTATTTAGTGAAGGAAATAACTTAATACCGACAGTGCGGGGGAATAATAGCTATTTCCTGGCCGGCTTGCAGGGCTCAGAAAATGAGATTGCCCCGGCTTCATTTTTCTTGTCTTTCCCGCGCTCCCTGCCAGGGCAGGCGGCTCTCGGGATTCTCTCTGCATTGCCAATGAGCCCTCCGCAGCTCTGCCCCTGGCCCTCCCCCCAGCCTCCCTCCTCGCCCCCACCACCTGCTCTGTCCTTGACCTGGGCTTTGTGGGAGGTCACGCTGTGCCCTAGTTAGTCATCCAGGTGGGGACGGATGGAGATCCGGCCACGCAGAGGGAGGGCAGCAGTTGGGTCCATTTGGATGGTGGTGACATCTGTTTGAGCGCTCCTGCCATCATTCACTCACGGCCTCATCCCAGGGCTTATTCATTTACTCGCGAATTCATTCATTCATTCACTCACTCATTCATTCATTTACTCATTCATTCACTCACTGCCTCATTTGTTCACCCAATAATCCATTCATTCATTCTTTCATCACCTCATTCATTCTTCATTCATTCACTGATTCTTTCATTACTTCATTCATTCACTAATTCATTTATCAAGGCATTCATTCATTGTCTCATCAATGCATTCATTCATTCATGTCTCATCACCTCATTCATTCCCTCAATGATTCATTCATTCATTATCTCAATTCATTCTTCACCTCATTCATTCCTTCCCGGATTCATTCCTCAGTTCACTCATTCCCTCGTCAACACATTCATTCATGCCTCATTTATTCACCCCTCATTCATCCAGCCACTCATTCATTCATCTGTTCCTCCCTCCCTTCCTCCCTCCCTCCTCACCTCACTCATTCACTCCCTCAGTGTTCTCGCCATGTCTTCCTACGGTGCACGCGATGCTAAGAACCAAAACGTGACCACTGTCCGTCCTCTCTTGGGGCTGGACCCTTGAAGGAAACGCACAGCAGAGCACTGAGGGCCCCCAGGGCTGCCCACAAAGGGCTCAGCAAGGCTCAAAGAAAAAGGAGGTGTCGATAGGTAGGGACGGAGGACCAGGGAGGGCCTGAGAAGGGGCACGTCTCTTACCCACGGCCCCTCCTTGGATTCACTGCGTGGCTGAGGGGTCGGTAGGAGCTGTGAGGTGGACCTCTGATTCGGCCTCATTCTCTAGGTGAAGACATGAGGCCCCGTCCTGTGAGCTGGCTTCCCAGGCCAGGCAGCCTGAGAGTGCCAAGCTGGACCCTCGCAGGTGGGACTCCAGCCTCTGAGCCTTGTCACTGTCCTGCTAGTCTTTGCCCAAGTGGGGGATGTGGGGCAGGAACCCCAGGGTGGGGGCAGGCTGGGCGGAGGAACACAGATGTGGAAAGACTCCATCTTTTGGGGAACTGTAAGCAGACGCTGTGGGTTGAGGGTGAGGTGGGAGGGGTTGTCATGGAGCAGGATGGGGACAGGAGATGTGGAAAGGGTGTCCTGGGGTTGGGGCCATACCCTGGAGCATAGGGGAGCCGAGGAGCAGTTCCAGCCCGGGCATGGGGGGTCTGGGCTGTGTGCGGCCCGTTTGCTCCTGCAGACCAGGACCTCTGTGCACCCTGCCCTGAGTGGGGAAGCTGCCCTGCTGGGGCCGCCCAGGGGTGCCCTGCCCTGTGGCCCTGGCAGGGTTCCTGCCCTGATGATCAGAGGGTTGGGGGTGTGGTCAGCTTCCTGGGCGGTCATGGCATCTGGCAGGAGGTCATCGGTGTGGGCGACGCCTACGCCACTCAGATTTCCCCACCCTCCTCCCTCCTGCAGCCCAGTGGCTGCTGGCCGAGCGTCTACCCTCGGTTTCATGGACCTTTTCCCAAAGAAAGTCCCCTCAGTCAACCTTGACAGTGCCCCCTATCTCCGTCCAGCTGACCCAGGTCTTTTGGGCCCGTCCCATGCAGGTCAGAAATCCTGAAGGCGTCCACTGGGCTGTGTTCCCCTGGTGGCCGGAAGCGAGTTCATTCCCTGGCTTCTTGCAGATTCTAGAAGCCCCTGCCTCCTTGGCTTGTGGCCCCTCCCTTTTGTTCAGAGCCAGCAGCTGGTCAGCCTCTATCCCCACCCTTCCCGCCCCTCCTTCCTCTCTGCCTTGTGCTGTCCCCTCTGACCCCCTGCCGTCTTCTTATAGGGACTTTATGATGACATGGCCCTGCCTGCAGAGTCCAGGATGACCCCTCTGTCGAGATCCTTAACTCAGTCAGACCTGCTGAGGTCCCACTCACAGGTTCTGGGGATTAGGATGTGGCCATCTTTGGGGACCATTTTTTCAACCTATTACAGCTGAGAAAATTGGACCAAGACATCACACTAGGATAATTTCACAAATCTGTCCCTTGACCCTGTCCTAGGAATTACCATATATGACCAGGAGCAAGCACATCCCCTGCTTCTAGATTTCCTGGGTGACCTTGTGCAAGTCACTCACCCTCTTGAGCCTCAGTTTGCCCATCTCTAACATGAGCCTTGCTCTGGATCTGAGACCAAGTTCTCATGAAGCTTTCCATGAGTATCAAAGTTCTCAGGGGACCAGGGTCCACGACTGTGTACTTGGTTAGGAAAAGGTAACTCCACACACCCACATTCCAACCCCCAGCCCCAGCTCGGGAAGGAAAGGCTGTGTTGGGCCCAGGGCAAGTTTCAGGGCCGGGGCAGTTGGCTCCCTGTGTGCCCTTGCTGACAGAGTCCACGGCGGGGAGCTAGGGGCTTGGTGGGGGATTCGGGGAAGGTAGCTTTTAAGGCAGCGGGGAGGCCGGGGAGGCTGGGAAGAGCCTCGTGCTGGCCATCGGGGGAAGCTGGGGCCGAGACAGCTCTCCTTCCCCAGGCAGCTCCACGTGGCTCTTCACCCCCCTGAAGGACAGGACGAGCCACCCCCCTTCTCCTCCCAGGACCCTTGGCTCTTGCTGGCCTCTCCCACCCCTGGCTTCCCCTTGGCCTGCTCCCGCCTCTTCCTGCCGTGGGAGGACCCAGCCCAGTGCAGACAGCCCCTGCTCACACCACCCACGGGAGGCCACTGTGTCCACGTACTGGGGGGGGTGCAGGGTGAGTCAGGGAAGCAGATGGCAGCCAGGTCACAGAGCTGCTCAGGGAAAAGGGCTTGGAATCTATTGGAAGGCCATGGGAAGCCGTGGAAAGGTTTTAAGCGGTTGCAGCTGATGAGAGCTGTATTCTAGAATGATCCCTGTAGATGCCGGGGAGAATGGACTCCAGGGAGGCAAAGGTGGAGTGGGGAGACTGTTGAAGAGGCTGCTCTGGTGGTTCAGGCAAATGATGATGTGCCTGGCCCCCGGGGTGGGCATGAACAGGGTGCAGGGAGGTGGGAAGACCTGAACAATGCTAGAGATCATGAATGGGTGTTCAGTAGGTTTTTTATAGTTGTTGTTGCTATAACAAAATACTCAAGGCTGGATGCTTTATTCAGAAAAAAGCTTTATTTGGATCACAGTTCTAGGGCTCTAAGAGCATGGCACCAGCATCTGCTGGGCTCTGGATGGGGCCTCATGGCTGGTGGCATCACAATGGTGGGATCATGTGCTGCGCAGATCATGTGATGAGACTGGGAGCAGGAGAAAGGGCTGAGACAGCAGAACTTGATAGACAGCAACTGGTTTTCACAGGAAGGGACCTGCTCTATAAGCCAGCATCCCTTCGGCTGGAAGGGATGGAGGGAGCAGGCCTTAGCTGGGTGTGGAGTGTGAGGTGAGGGCAGGACAGGGGCTGGCACCCGGCATCAGGAGGCATGGGCTGGGCCAGAGCTCCACCTTCTTGGTCAAGGCTGCCCCCGTTCACAGCCACGGCTGCTCGTAGAAACCACTGGTGGCTAAGAAGCCCCCCACCAAAGTCCTCCTGACCCCCGAGTGGCTTTTATCACACAATTGGAGGACCAAGGTGGAAGTTGGAAAAAGTTCCATTTTATAAATGGAGAAACCGAGTTCAGGACAAGGGACAGCGGCTCATAGAGGACACACAGCCACAGGGGCCGATTCCTGGGCTGGGCTTTCCCTGCCTCAGGCAGCCAGCTTTGCCCTGAGGTTGGGCTAGCAGCTGAAACTCAGCAGGGAGCATGGCCCTGGCCCACAGTAGGTCCTCCGTCAGTACCAATGCTCTTCCTCTTTGATAAGTCCTAGCTCCGTTGCCAATCCCACGCTGTGCAAACTTTGGGTAGGGCCTTGCCCTCTCTGGGCCTTTTCTTCTCTAGGGGAAGGTGGAACGGGACACCTTCCAGGGCTGACATTCTAACATAGGAAAGTCTGCTGCTTCTGCCAGCTCTGGGAGAGCAATGTGGCCCTGTCCCTGCGGAGATGTCTGCCCTCTGGAGCAGCCGTGCCCAGAGCCTTGAGGTGCAAACTGGAAACAGGGGCAGGGGACCCGGGGGACAATCCTCTGCAGGCCCTGCCGTGTGTGTTTGGGTTTGGGTCCCCCCCCAGAAGAGTGGCTTCCATGCTGGCCGCTGCCCGTCTCCCTCAAAGGGCCTTGGTGGCAGCCGTCCGTCACCTGCGTGGCAGGACTGTGAAGCCCCAGCTCTCTGTGCAGAGGCTGTGGGAAGGGCCAGAGGAGGGGCGGCCCAGGGCCAGGGGGTTAGAGGGGCCACCAGGCTGTGCGGGGGGGTGTGGGGCCAAGTCCCCGTGGTGGGGCACTTGAGCTTGGCCCTCAAGTCTGTCCCGAGGCCTTGTGGGATGGGTGCTTTCAGCGTTCTGAACCCCCCTGTCCCAGCCTCCAGGGGGATGTGCCTCTCTGGCAGGGACAGTCTTCCTTCTCCCACCCCCAGAGCAAGGGGGTGGTCACACAACCCCAGGTCCGTCCACTGAGACTAGAGTTTCTGCTGCCTGCAGAGTTGGCGCGGATAGACCTAGAGCTGCTTTTCATCATTGTGTCCACAAAGGGAGAGACTTCCTGAGACTTCAACTGTGACAAAAGAACACACACCAAGAAATGGAGAAGACATTTTCTTGAGTACCTGGATCCAGCCATGCCTGATGCTGGGACCTTGGATTTTATTTTGCTGCATGAAACTCTAAGCTTTTTTTTTTTTTTGGTAGGCTTAAGGTTTTTGTTTGTTTTGAGCTGGGGTTATAACAAGTCACCAAGAGTTCTCACTGTAAAACTTCCTAGGCATGTGATCCACCTCTCTGGACTGTAGGACCCAGTGCGGAAGACAAAGGAGGCAGTCTCGGTGGAACCAGCTGTCCATTGTGGGGCGTGGTCTGGAGGCCATCAGGTCTGATCGCACTGCTGCTGTCCCCTCAGCACGTAGCCCAGTCCCTGGACGGTGTGCCCCGTGGGGGAATCGATGGGCAGTTTAGCCTCAGGTGCGGCCTGGATTTGGCCCCCTGGATGGCAAGGAGCGGTGGACGGACTTGAGCAGGGCCTATGAGGAGCGGTCCTTGGTGAGCTTGGTGGCCAGAGGGGGACCGCTGAGCAGAGGTGGCCAGAGGTGTTTGGGTCGGGTTGGGATGGGAGCCTCAGGGGCTTGGATGGAACAGCTCAGGAAGAAGGGGCGCTTGCTGAACTTGGCACGGGACCGAGTGTGCACATGCGTGGCGATGCTTGCGGAGGCGCAGGGCCAGGTAGGTCCCGGTGGGAGCGCGTGAGGTCGGTAGGAGCGGCCGTAAGTGTGTGCGTGCGTGCGCAGTGCCCTGTGGGCGGACCTCGCCCCTCATCTGATCTCTGGTCACCTCCAAACCATAGCCCCGTCCTTCTCATTCGCCTGCCCCCCTGAGCCCGCTGGAGGGAAGCTGGGGTCAGGCGAACCTCTGCACCTTGGGTCCGCAGCATAAGCAGGTGTCATTGGTGTGGTGACGGGGAGCGAGCGCGGGAGCAAAGGACCTCTGGTCCGAGTTCCAAGGGCGTCCGATGGCGCACAGGGGCACGCTCCAGGAAGGACAGCCTGTGCCCTGCTTCTTTGTAAGAAGCCGTCAGCAATCACAGGACTGGACTCTTGCAACAAGGCCAGGCAGATCTGCGTCTATATAGATCCATATCCGCTGTCCCTGGTCCCCTTGGGAGATTGGTTCCAGGATACCCAAATCTGAGGATGCTTGGATCACTTACATAGATTGGCATAATATTTGCATATAACCTATGTAATCCTCCCCTATACTTACAACAGCTAATCCGATGTAAATGCTATGTAAATTGTTGATATACTGCATTGTTCAGGGAAGAAAGACAGGGAAATCTGGACATGCTCAGTAACGATGCAATTTTATTTATTTATTTATTTTTTGAGTATTTCCAATCCACGCTTGGCTGCATCTGAGGATACCGAGGGCCCACTGTATATTGCTATCTATACCAATAACACTCCCGCTATTTAAAGAACTATATTCTGATTACAAATGCAATACATGCTCATTGCAGTAAATTGGGAAATTAAAAAGAAAAAAGAAAAAGAGAGAGAGAGAAAAAAAAAAAAGCCCATCCATAATCCCACCCTCTGGCGATAATGACTATTTTCATTTTTATGTCTATTCTTCCAGACGCTTTGAGAACACATATTTCTTTCACTCATGTTTTTTACTTCTTTTCTTTTTCTTATTTTTACAGCCTTCAGCCTCTTGCAAGCCAGCCATCGTCAAATCATCAAATCATCCTCACATTAGAAAATGTTTGTTATCACTGAGCTTTTGATGGACTTTATTGAATTTCAAAATTTTTGAGAATACATCTCTGGCTGGGTGTGTGGCCCACGCCTGTCATCCCAGCGGCTCGCGAGGCTGAGACAGGAGGATGGTGAGTTCAAAGCCAGCCTCAGCAAGAGTGAGACCCTGTCTCTAAATAAAATACAAAACAGGGCTGGGGATGGGGTTCAGTGGTCGAGGACTCCCCGTTACCCCCCAAATCTCAGTAATTTGGCCACTTTAGGTCCCCCCCAATTTTTCAGCTATTCTAAATGATATTTCTAGAATGTACTGCTTGATCCCCTTTTTGGTCCTCCTGTGGGCTCTTTGAAATGCACCCTTTTCTCTGCTGTCCCTTGGGCTCATCCCGGTTGCCCTTGGAGTCCAAGCTGAGGTGCGCATTTCCTCCACCACATCTTCCTTGGTTTGGGGCAGGTGTCCCCTTCCTGCAGGGACCTCTCTTTGTCTCCTCTTGGTGTCTGACACCCCATGACATCTCATGGCTTGCCTCCCAGAGCTCCCAGGAACCCAGGGCCTACTCAGAACATCAAAGCCCAGCATGAAGTTGGCTGGGAACAGACGTGGGATAAATTTGTCATAGACTCTGCCACCCACGTCCCTGCAGGGCTACCCTGGATCCCTGGGGTGGGGGGAGGTACGGGCGCACCCCTGGGGTCCACAGTGGCTGGAAATACCGAGATGCCAGAGAGCTGGGCTCAGAACCCAGTTTCCTCAGCTTGCAAAGTGTCCTGGGGCTCTGCCGGCTCCTCCCTGCCACATCTCCGACAGCTCTTCCCATCCCTCTCCCCTCCCCCAGCTCCTGGAAGAGGCCAGGCCCCAGAAAGGAGGCTGGGGAGAGGGCTGTGCAGCCGGGGAAGCGGAGGACTCCAGCTGTGGCAGCAGGAGAGGCCGGGAAGGCTCACTTACAGCCAGCGATTCCGATTCCCGGTAGTTTCTTGGGGGAGAACTTGGCCTCTTTCCCTCCTGCTGGGGACTCACGGAGTCTGATTTGAAATCTACTCAAGTGCACAGTAACCAGCTTCCTCTTGGCAAGGGCGGGAGCCTATAATTAGAGCAGCCACCATGCCACTTAGTGGCTTCATTCACAGGAACAGAAAGTGTGTCTGGAGAGAGAGAGAGAGAGAGAGAGAGAGAGAGAGGACCCACTCCAGAAGCAAACCTGGGAAGCTCTCCCGGGTTCACGGTCGCTGCGTGCCACATGGTGCACAGGAATTCTGCCTTTCTGAGCGCCTGGGGCTGGCTGAGCTTGGGTGGGGACAGCAACCCGGGGAGGTGAGGTGTGTGCCCTGAACAGAGTGAGCTTGGGATGGGTGCGCGCAGGTTCGAATCCCAGCTTCTACACAAGGCCGCTTCCTGAGTCAGTTTCCCCATCTGGGGAGCCCGAGCATCACCCCAGCCTACCAGGGGTGTCGTCAAGGTCTGAACAGTGTGGTGGAGAGAGGGGGGTGGATACTCTGGGGCAGGCGCTCAACAGTGGCCGTTCCTACCATCACCCTTAGAACCACCACCACCAAATAACCTGCATTGATGGAGCCCTTGATGCTGGGGTTGAGCATACATTCCAGTCCAGCTACCCTAGTGTTGGAGACTCGAGAAATGCAAGACAAGAACAATAAAGTTTTATTTAAAGGATAGAAAACAGAGAGGGGGGAGGGGAAGAGAGGCTCCTCCGCAGAGGAGGGGGTCAAAGATGGTGCCCGAGAGAGTGGGGGGTCCTGCCCCTTTAGTAGATTTTAGATTACATCTGTTCACATGACCCTTCCTCCTCTCATCCTGCCGATGTGACCCCAAAAGTGGAGTGATAGAAGGACAGGAAGGGAGC
This sequence comes from Marmota flaviventris, assembly GCF_047511675.1. Classification (NCBI taxonomy): domain Eukaryota; kingdom Metazoa; phylum Chordata; class Mammalia; order Rodentia; family Sciuridae; genus Marmota; species Marmota flaviventris. The sequence goes on along the minus strand of NC_092498.1, from coordinate 115,657,760 downwards.
CACCCAGGGGCCACTCATGAACAACTCCTTGCAGCAGGAACCATCCCCTGGAGGCAGGTAACCTTGGCAACAGGCTGGAGGAGGGGGAAGTGCTCTGGAGGTATCAGCAGTTTATTCCCTCTTGGATCAGTCCCCCCTTCCTGTCTTGATCATTCATTACCTAACCTGACTGTCCCCTTGCTCCCTCCCTAGCCTCCCCCTTATGAAATCCCAGGCCAAGTTCTCATGCTTTATATGCATTAACCAATCTGGTTTCCCTGGAGTCCCGTGTGGAAGTCATACTAACACCTTCATTAAACACTGGAGGAAGCTGGGTGGGTAGTGCACACTTGTCATCCCAGAAGCTCAGGAGGCTGAGGCAGGAGGATCACAAGTTCAAAGCCAGCTTTAGCAATTTAGCAAGGCTGTAAGCAACTCAGTGAGCCCCTGTCTTTAAATAAAATACAGAATAGGGCTGGGGATGGGGCTCAGTGGTTGAGGGCCCTGAGTTCAATCCCTTATACCACCACCCCTGTCCCCCCCCCCAAAAAAAAAATAAATAAAACATTTTAGGAAACTGAGTCAACAAGAAAGTTATTTTAGCTGCCCAAGGTCACCCAGGGTGGTAGGCATTTTACTCATGTCCCAAGGGGTGGGGGAGAGTGTGACAGTACATGAACACTTCCTTATCCACGACTTGGCATTATTTCGTTTTAGTTGCCCACAGTCAATGGAGGTCAGAAAATGTTAAATGGAACATTCCAGAAATGAACAGTTCATGAGTTTTAAATAACTCTTATTGCAGTATATTGTTATAGTTGTTTTATTATTAGTTCTTCTTACTGTGATCAGTTTGTAAATTAAACTTTTTATCATGGGTATTTATGAATAGGAAAAAAACATGCATATACATACACACACACACACACACACACACACACACACACGGTTTGGTACTCTTCGTGGTTTCGGGTATCCACGGGGATCTTGGAAAGCATCCCGCATGGATAGAGGGGGACCTCTGTGTGAGACATCATGCGCCTGTTGGCCAACACCTTCCCCCACAACTCAAATCTCATCATCTCAACCCAACCTAGAAGACCAGGGCAGCCTCCGGGGTCTCAGGGCAGAGCAGGAGAGGAAGGGGAATAGATGCGGGGTGGAGAGGAAGGAGAGCAGCCAACATCCCTTCCAGCTCCTGATGGACCAATCAGGAGGAAGGGCCCCTCCTCGCGGGCCAATCAGGAGGAAGCACGAGGCTCTGTCCATCTGGCGTGCTCCTGCGCTCTCGGGGCCCAGTGCCCCAGCCACGGAGGCCTGACCTTGGATTCTGTCCTCGCGGCTGCCCAGGAAGCTCTGGGCGCCACGTGTTTCCCATTTCAGAACCGGCTCTTTTTTCTGTTCAAATGCACGTCTTCCCCGCACCCTGCACCCCCCACCCCGGGCCTGGGACTCCCTGGACACCTCTCCCGCTCCCGCTTCTTTACAGATGTAGCACTGAAGACCTGCCACCTCCTTCTTCCCCTGCGCCGTTGGCACCTGCCCCGGGGGTACCCCTCCGCCATGATTGAGGACAGATTCCCTTCTGTCGTCCTCTGTCTCCTCAGCTGGAGAAATGGGGACGATGCCCTCGGATCTGCTGGCACAGCGGCAGCCTGAGCCTGGCGATTGCATTTTCAGTGACATGAGCACAATATGGGAGGAATTACCGAGAGGCTGCCAGCCACCGCGAGACCGGATTTGTACTGATATCGTCCCATTAGGAGGTGTCATGTCGCATTTGCGGGAGGCTGTATGGGAGTCTACTTTCTTGCCTTGTATGAAATATTCAGCCGCCTCCTCTGGAAGGGACGAGGCTTCCTCCCTGTCTCCTGGCTGCTCCAGGTCCTGGTCATCACCTATCCATCAATCCAGAGCCTTGAGCACCTGGGACAGAGGGGCGAGGCTGGCGGGTGGCGCAGCATGGAAGGAGTCGACGTGTGGACAGGTCAGCTCTGGCCTCGGTCCTTACTTGCTCCACAGAGGCAAAGACACGAGGGGCTGGTGGAGTCACAGGTTGAAGGTGTCCCCTCCAGTATTTGTAGCTGGAAATCTTAACCCCCGCAACTCAGAATGTGACTTGTATTTTTAATGACTGTAGATGTCATCAATTGAGATGTGGTCATGCCAGAATAGGGGGGGTCCTAATCCAATGGGACTCATGTCCTGATACAAAGGTGACATTTGGACACAGAGACAGACACATGCACAAGGGGAACGTCTGGTGAAACAGAGTTGTGCTACCACAATGAGAAAGGGACCAGGAACCATCCTCCCCGGTGTCCCCAGAGGAAGCAAGGGCCAGGGGCACCTCATTTTCAAGCTTTTGTTCTCTGGAAATGGGGTACTTTGTTTCAGCAGCCCTTGGAATATAACCCTGTGGGCAAAGTAGAGATGAGCGAAGGGTAGAGGGGACACTGTGTGGCCTGGATGTGGGTGTGGGCCATAGGTCAGCCAGCATTGGCTTTGAAGGTGAGTGTTGAGGTTTAAAGAGGAAATTCAGTGCCAAGGCTCAGAATCGGGGGCCTGGAGGTAGGATTCCCACTTTATGACTTCTTCACTGTAGGACATCGAGTGACACACTGGACCCCTCTGTCTCCATTTTCTCATCCATAACATAGGGACAATGGCTGCCAAGATTTGCAGATGGTTTGTCCCCAAGGTTGGTGTGCTGGAAGTGTGGTGGGAGCAGCAGGTGACGGGGGATTGATGCTGGTCTTGCCGAGCAGATTAGATTCTGAGAGGCTGTGTTTTTATCAACGCATGGGGCTGGCCCCCCCTTGGCCTCTTGCTTTATCTGACACATTTGCTCTTGCTATGCCATGCTGTCAATCATGTTGCAAAGTAGCCAGGGACCCTCAGCAGAAGCCAGTATCAGGGTGGTTGGACTTTCCACCCACCAGAAATGGGAGCCAAATTAACCTTCTTTCTTAATATCTTACCCTTGTCAGGTATTTTGTTACAGCAACACAAAATGGACTAAGATAACAATGTACTCACAGCGATGCTAGGGGATTAAATGGTGTAACCCCTGTAAAACTCTCAGCTAGGCTTGGACATGCAGTGAATGTTTAAAACATCATAGTGCTCCTTACTGTCAGCTGAGTGATCTTGGGCACTTTGCTTGTGTAGGCATCTTGCCATTTTGCTTGTATAGGCATCAGTTTCCTCTTCTGCAAAAGGGGACTACTAATTCTGACCTCATGTTTAAAAGATTTGATGAAGTCTAACAGTATTTTACCTATTATTGGGAAATTAGAAGAGATCAGTAATTTTTTTTGGGGGGGTACTGGGATTGAACTCAGGGGCACTTGAGCACTGAACCACATCCCCAGTCCTATTTTGAATTTTATTTAGAGACAGGGTCTTGCTGAGTTGCTTAGGGCCTTGCTTTTGTTTGAGGCTGGCTTTGAATTTCCAATCCTCTTGTCTCAGCCTCCTGAGTTGCTGGGATTACAGGTGTGCACCCCCTTGCCCAGCTAGATCAATAATTCTTAAAGGTCCTTCCTGCCTTGTAAGTTTTCTGACCTCTGCTTGGATGGCCCTAGTGATGGGCAACTCAGTAGCTTCAGTGATGTTCATTCTCCAGGGAACGGAAGCCTCATACACAGAGAATTGTCATTCAAGGAGACCCCAGAGTGTCATCTGTGTGTGTTCCTACTCTTCAAGCCCCCGTTTGCAAACAAGGAGCTGAGGCTGTGAGGTCAGAGACACAGATGAGAGATGAGGCCTCCCAACTCCCCACCCACCCACACCCTGGCCCCCACACAGACTCTTTTGGGTTCACCTGTCTCCCCTTGAAGCTCTGTGAGTGTGGGTGGTGTGCACCGAGGGGGCTCGGGGCTGAGAGCCTGTGAGCATGCCCAGGTTTGGTTCTGGAACATACCCTAAAGGCCCATGTGTGGCGGTCCCCAGGTTGGTGCTGTTGGGAGGTGGTGGTACTTTCAAGAGGTGGACCCTAGTGGGAGGTCTTCAGATCACTGGAGGTGTGCACTTGAAGGGGATTGTGGGACCCCCGTCTCTTCTTTTTTCTTTCCTTTTGGCCAGATAATGGGGCAGCCATTTTGCTTCACCAGGCCTTCCTGCCATGTTGCACTGCTTCAGGCCCAAAGCAAAGGGGCCAACTCTCTGTGGATGGAAACTTCTAAAACTGTGAGCTAAAATAAACCTTTTTTCTTTGTAAGCTGATTATCTCAGGAATTTGTTATAGTCACGGAAAGCTGACTGACGCGAGAACACAGGGCACGGGCCTTTGCAGTAGCCTCCCTTCAGTTCTCCCTCTTCTTTCACACTTGCTTCTTGCCTGAATGTCCTAAAACTCCAATCAGCCAATGCCATTCCCTGCTCCTAGCCCTCAGTGGCTCCCCACTTCCTTTAAAGACCTGAAGGCTTGGCAGGCAGGGACCCGTAGGGCTTGATGTCGACTCCTTTTCCCGCCCCATCTTGGGCCCTGACTCCACGCTCACAGTGGCCTCACTCCAGCCCAAAGCCTCTCCTCTTGTCTCAGGACATGCCATCTTTGCAGTCCCCCTAGGGCCTCCCTGTGCTGGTCCTTGTGCCCACACACACGGCTCCTCCTCCCACTGGCCAGGCCCTGACCCGAGGCTCAGCTCTCCCTAGAAGCTCCCTCTCCTCCCCCGGCAGGGCCAGTCCCCACCCCACACGTGACCACTGGGCACCAGCAACGCTGATGGCCTCGTTCTTCTGCTTCTGTGACTCTGACTCTGCTGGTTGAAAGCCCCCAGGAAGCGAAGCCCACACCTGTCCACGACCCTGGTGGCCTGTTCATACCTGGCAGGGACTTAATAACTATCTATTTTGAATTTTTTAAAAGTTGAATTGACACAGACTAATTGTTCTTATTTATGGAATGCGGTGCCATATGTTCCCATAGCTATTGTTTTAGTCACCTTTGGCATTGCGGTGACCTAAAGACGCGACAAGAACAACTTTGAAGGAGGAAAGATGCACTTGGGCTGTGCTCGGCCGACTCCATTGATCTGGGCCTGAGTAAGGCAGGACATCATGGCGGAGGGTGGGGCCGAGGACAGCAGCTTAGGACACGGCAACCAGGGAGCAGAGAGAGTAAGAGAGCTCCCCTCACCAGGGACACAGTATAAACCCCAAAGGCACACCCCCAGGGACCTTCTTGCCTCACCCCCACCTGTCTAAAGTGAATGCCAGTTAATCCACTTTGGTGGATTAATCCACTGATTGTGCTACAGCTCTCATGAGCTACTCATGTCACCTCTGCGGATTCTTGCATTGTCTCACACATGAGCTTTTGGGGACACCTCACATCCACACCATGACAGTTCTACAGCGGGTAATTATCAGACCAGGTGACTGGCTCGGATACCACACCTCACATTGATCATCTCCGAGTGCTGGGAACTCTGAACGCCCTCTCAGCTCAATGACTATCTTTTTAGTGAATTGTGAACATGTGAGTTTGGGTGTGGTGCTTAGTGGGAGGGGACAGGAGCACATCCCAGAGGGCTGAGTTATACTCCAGGTTTGTAACTCCACAATGAAAAATTGGCAAATGCCTAGAACCATAGCCTTTTTTTTTTTTTTTTTTTTTATAAAGAAACAAACTAAGAGACTTTAACCTTGAAAGGATGTGGAAAATGTGACAGGTGTCAACGTCTCTCTGAAGACAGGAACTGTTCCTGTCACCATTATGTCCCCTGAATCTAGTCCAGTCTCTAATGCAGGCTATAAAAATTCAGTAAATATGTGAAATGAGTGTCTAACGGGGGAAGAATTCCTAAGGAAAATGCCGTTCAAGTTTCTGAGGCCCAGACGGTCATGATTTACCCCAAAAGCTCATGTGTGCAACATGCAACAATTCTCAGAGATGAAATGATTAAAATTGTTAGAGTTGTAATGTCACCACTGGATGAATCCGCTGATGAGGGTTAGCTGGGTGGCACCTCTAGGCAGATAGGGTGTGGCTGGAGGAAGTGGGTCCCGGGCTGGGCCTTTGGGGCTCAGATCGCTCCTCTCTGCTTCCTGCTGCACGCCCTGAGCTGCTTCTCTCCACCACACCCTTGGCCTCGCCTCAGACCAGAGCTATGGAGCCAACAATGGAACCTCTGAAACCGGGAGCCAAAATAAACTCTTAAATTCTTCCTCCTGTAAGCTGTTCTTATCAGATGTTTTTGTCATAGCGACGAACAGCTAACTAAAACCCAGATCTTGCCTCAATCCAAGAAAGCATGTTCTCGTGGTTCGAGTCCTCCAGAGTTGGCATGTGCTCTGGGGATAGAGGGTGACCCTCCCTGGGGGTCTTCAAGTCCCTTCCAGTTCTGAGACTTGACACCCTTCCCGACTCTTCTCTAGCTGGCCAGAATGGAAGGGACACAGAGTTGCTTTCTCTTTTCTTGCCTTGGGGACTAGAGAGTTCTGGGCGGGGAGGGGTGAGAAGAGTCCAGTGCTCCCATCTTGACCAGGGTAGAGAGGACCCTGCTGCTTTCCCTCCAGACGCCCTCCAGCATGAGTCCGCATGAGTCTCGCTTGGCTATTTCTCTGTGAGGTTAATGATGACATCTCCGGGTCTCACAGCCTGTCTCAGAATGCTTGTTATCCAAGTCACAAAAGGCAATCACGAGGCTCCTGATCAAAAGCCAGGCTTCAGCCCTCTATTGGGGACTTGAGTTTCTCATCATCGATATTCCAGAAAAAAAATTAGTTGGCGGAGACCTTGTGAGAACTCAGGACCCAGGGATCTGGGATGTAGCCACTTCAGAGAGGCTGTGAGAGCTTGGGGCGGCCAATAGAGTGCAAATAATTTGGACCCCAGCAGCTGATGTTTAGAGCATCAGCTCCTTTGGGTGACCTTGAACGAGTTCTCCACGCCCATGCCCTTGGTCTTCTGATCTGTGTAATGGGGATAGTGACAGCATTTAGCTCCTGGTTGCTGTGAGGAGTGGGTATGTCTGGTTGGCCGCAGTTTGCCTGATGGGAGGCAGAGATGTATTTCTTACATGGAGGAAGCTCCCATTCTTGAATTCCTTGGCCCACCCTTGCATACCGCTGGAGAGATCCTTCTTTCAGGCCACATTAAGTGAGAGATGTGATGCTGCCTTTTACCTCTTCAAAGAAGAAACTGGCAGAGAAATCTCAGAATGGCAGAAGAAGGATGCATAACCTCAGAATTTACGTCGCCCGACTCCTTCACTTCAAAGTGCTGGCATCCAAGAGCCAGAGAGGGAAAGGTGCCTATCCATGGTCACACAGCATGGGGTTGCAGATCCAGGATTTGAACTCAGATCTCTGATTTCCCCTCTTAGTTGAGATGGTAGCAATGGCTGGAGTCTCACCCTACTGGGGAGATGCGGTTCAGGCTTTCATAGTCAATCAAGCTAAAGTCCTTCCTGGGCATTTTGTTCTACTTACGGCCAGTGTGAGGCCAAGTGTCAACATGGGAATTTGAGCATAACAAACCGCAGGCTGACAGGCTTGTGCTTTCAAGGCTAGTATGGGGGAGGTGACGTGGAAGCAAGAGCTCCTTGACTTTCTGAAGGAACACAATTTTCTTTCTGGGTAACAGCAATTACTTGAAAACCATGTCAAGCTGGTGGGGCTTCTTCATGTCTCCCACCCCCCCCCCACCCCGCCTCGCCCTTCCTTCCCCTCCCTTCTTCCCCCTCCTCAAGCCTCAGCGTTCAGGACCATGGACAGAGACAGCAAGTCCCGCCCCCACGCCCTTCGTGGAGCTGCACTGGGCGGGGTATCTATCAATCAACGCCCAAGAGCCAATGAGCTCAGCTCCTGGGCGGCTCTTTCACAAGGCCTTGGTTTGGGGTCCTATTTCCTTACAAGATGCTGAGATCCACATTGATGGGCAATATGAGAATATGTAGAGGTCGCCCTCTTGCAGGGATGTCCTAGGAAGTTTCTGTACACTGAATGAGAATTACTGCCCCCTCCAATTTAGGTCCAACTCCAAACCTCTTTGAATAATAGATAATGAGACAGAAAAACAAAGGAGGTGTCATTAACAAAGCCACTGACCACGGGTCATTGGTAAATGTGTGGCCAGCGAGTTCCATGATTGCTTGGACAACTGTGCGTGCACCTAAAACATCCAATCAATGGCCATATTCCTGCTGTCTGATCACTAAATTTGGCAAGGGGTCACCAGTTGCACCTCATAGAACTAAACAAGACTCCTCTTTGCAGGTTCTCCGCAGTGCTCTCTCCCTTGATTACAGAAACAATTGTTTGAACAAATTAATCTACCAATTTAGCAGAAGGATAATTGGGCAAATGCAAAGTCCCTCCCAGGGCAGGATAAATAACAAGACTATAACTCCCACTTCTGACCCAGAGAAACTTGTTCTATTTAAGTTCTCATTTCTGTGCTCTGTGGAGTTCATGTTCAGTGTCCAGAGCTCAGCATTGGAGTTCTGTCTGTGCATGTGATAAAAGCAACCAACATAGAACTTACCCTGAGTCTCAGACCCTCCAGGGCGGAGTGGATACTTCCTTTGCCTCACAGAGCCAGGTACACAGAGAAGCCACGGGAATAAATAGGTGAACAAATGAACGTTAAAAGGGAAATTATATTTGAGAGCAGAGAGTAACAGAGAGAGCAGACATTTATGTTAGTTTTCTTGTTGAAAAATCTGACATCCATAACAATGTTTGGTATACAGTAGGTGATGGCTGATGATTTCTTATATGTGTGGCTGTAGAATGACTTTGTAAATGAGCACATACGAGAACAAGGGGTTCTTTTCTTTGTTAACCATGGGAACTAGAGAGAGTTACACTTTGTATGGATGAAGAGATGGAGGCTGAGATTCAATAATTTCTGGGAAGCTGTCGGTAAAGGAGAAAATGACCAGCAAATGTGTAGCCAGCATTGATTGACACAATAATGCCATGAAATGACCACCAACTCCCATGGCATCTGGCTTAGCAATGATTATTTATGATTCAGACAGTCTGGGCTAGGCTGGGTGGTGCCCTGGATCTCAGCTGGACTTTCCCTTTCTAAGCCTTGGTTTTCTTATCTGTGAAATGGGTATATCAGCAGCAGGATCCGGTTTGTAAAGATTAAGATAATCTCAAATAAGTGCTTTGTTCTCTCTCTCAAGTCCTCAAATATTCATTGAGGCTGCCCGGGTACTAGGACTTGAGAGAGACTATAGAGACAAAAACAGATGCCCCTCTCTGCATCTTTTGGAAGCTGGGGGGGGGGCAATGGTAGAGAGCGACGTCATCCAGGAAGCGTGAAGTTGCACCGGGATTGCTGCTGCGAAGGGAGGTGCACGTGGTTCTCTGAAGGTCTCTGATGATGTGTGTCACCTTGTCAGGGAGATTAAGAGAATGATCTTCTGAAGTGTCACTGTGGGGCTGATGAGAAGCAGCACCTACCAAGCACACGATAAATGTTAGTGATAATGTCATTATGCCCTTCTTCGTCACCCCCAGAAGCCAGCAGGTGAGCAGGAAAGGGCAAGATTTGGCATCTGAGCGCTGACCCCATCCCAGGCTGTGTGCCCATTGTGACCTCATGGAATCCCCAGGGCAAATCTCCTGGGTGCTGGTAGGGTTGATGTTCTCATCAGACACTGCATCTCAGAGAGGTTCAGTCATCTTCCAGAAGAATCAGCAGAGCAGGGTGAGATCCCAAGTCTTTGGACTCCAAAGTTCATTCCCTGTAGACACAGCCGCATGGTTGTATCCTCCTGGCATGACTGATGGGCAGTGGGACCTCTGCTAGATCTCAGCAGTACTGTCATCCTCTTCCTGTCTTTTCAAAGTTCAGCTGTGCCTGGAATTTACTGTGACCTCTACAACACATCCAGTCCTCTCCGTGGAGAATTTTTTTGGGGGGCCTCTTTTATATTGACCAAGAAAATGAGTTGAGTTAGTATGCTATTAACCAAAGCCAGGTTGAATTCTGAAGAAGAAGAGAGATTTCGGAACAGATATAATCAAAGGCAAGACGAAGAAGATAGATAACACCCCCACCTGAGAATATTAAAGAGCTTAGGAATCTTAGGGACCATCTAATTCAACTTGCTCATTTAGTGACTGAGAAACCTGAGATTCAGAGAGGGTAAGGTATCTGCCCAAAGGGTGCACAGCATATGACTTAGAGTGGGGTCTCAAACCCAGGTTTCTTAACCGCTTTTGTAGATTTTTTCCCCCTCCTGTACCATATGCCCTTCAGTTTGGGGGGGAGGCCTTAAATCCCCTCCTAAAGGAAAGCAGCAGATTTATGGGTTAATAAACATTTACAATGAGTTACTGAAAAAACAGACTCAGGTAGACAGGAATTATTCATTCAAATTAACTATAAATTAAGATCAACCTAATTTAGGCCTATTAAAATGGAAAGCATATTATCTCTCATTCAAAGGAATTTGTATTTGATGCAAATAGAACAAGTTCCTAAACTTTAGAAATGTTCTTGGATTTTTCATCTGCATACTTAACCAACAGAGGATGGGGCCCCCGATTTAAAAACAGGGGAACAGAAGGAACAATAATTAGTTATGTAAATAATGTGGCATTCTTGTTTATAATTAGTTCAAGAATAAAATAAAATTCACGCATGTCACAGGACTAATTTTCGTATGCAAATGAACAATCAAAATTATAAACGGTAATAATGCAGCTTGGGAGAAGTGACATTCTCAATTTATTAGCAGGGGTGCCGGTTCCAGCTGATGATGGCTGACGTTGGGAGATTTCAAAGGTGCCCAGACACGGAAAACTCTCACCAGTCAGAGAAGAAAGAAACCTACCTGAAATATTTTCACATTTTCCTGCCGATGGCCACAAAGAGGACCCGGGGCTCCCCGGGGCTGGAGAGAGGGCATGGAGGAAAGTTCTGGAAAGGTGGATCTGGAATTTGGCTATGGAAGAAGCCAAGATAGGGCCTTCCAAACTGAACTCTGGACCCTAACACTGTAGGTGACCTTGGGAAAATCCCCTTTCCTTCCCGAGTCTCAGTTTCCCCATTTAGGACAGAGGCTCCATCAATGAGCTCTGGGGTCAAGCAGACCCGGGTTGGAACCTCAGTTCTACCAATTACTAACGGGATGGTTTTCTTCCTCACCTGTGTCTCCTATGTCATCAAGTGACAAGGACATTCTCTATCCCTAGGTAGGGCTGAATTAATTTGAGGAAGGACTAAGCTCATGTCGAGGCACCAGAAGAGCAGAGTACTAGGGAAGAAAGAGGGTGAACTAAGTAGAAGTTCTAGAAGAAAGATGCTTACATTTTTCTGTGAGAACTTTGGAAAAATAGCTGCAAAATACCTAATACTTTACCTGAGCATTGTGTAGGGAAGGAATGCACGTGCTTTGTACCTAGAGTGTCCTTGTTGGCAGGAGCAAGGTGAGTTGGATGCAAATATACATATAAAATAAATGCACAGTGCCTAGAAGTTGGAAGAACTCTTTTTTTAGGGGGGTGTGGATATAAGGGATTGAACTCAGGGGCACTTAACCAATGAGCCACACCCCCAGCCCTATTTTGTATTTTATTTAGAGACAGGGTCTCACTGAGCTGCTTAGCTCCTCACAAGGCTGGCTTTGAATTCGTGATCCTCCTGCCTCAGCCTCTTGAGCTGCAGGGGTGACAGGTGTGCGTCACTGCCCCCAGCTAGAAGAACTCTTTAGACAATTATAACAGTGATTTTTGTTAAATGAGTACATTGATTGTATCCCACAATCCCTAAGGTCCTTTATTAGGCTCCAATGTGGGAGTCTTTCTGGAAGGAGGCTATTTAGATCCAGATGACAGCTACAGTGGGACCAACTTGGGCTGATGGGGATTTCTGAATGAAGATGGTCCAAGGCGCCTTGAGAGAGGTGGGGGGAATCTGCTGTAATTTTCATTAAAGTTGATGATGTGATAAGACACAATCTGATTTTCACTGGTCCCAAACTGTTATGTCCCCCAGCGGTCACGGCACCCAATATTTTGCAACCAGAAGTTTGAAGGCCTTGGAGCATTTACTCACAGTGTCACTGTGATATGCATCATGTAATCTAAGATCTATCAACCTGTCCATCATTCACCCACCCATCACCCGTCCACCCACCCATCCATCCACCCATCCATCCATCCATTCTCAACCCATCTATCCACCTGTCCATCCACCCATCCATCTATCCATCCATCCATCCACCCATCCATCCACCCATCCATCCATCTATCCATCCACCCATCCATCCATCCTCCATCCATACACCCATCCATCCATCCATCTGTCCATCCACCATTCATCCACCCATCCATCCATCCAGCCAGCCAGCCACCCATCCAGCCACCCATCCATATACCCACCAATCCATCCACCCACCCATCCACCCATCCACCCACCCATCCACCCATCCATCCATCCACCCATCCATCCATCCACCCATCCATCCATCCATCCATCCTCCATCCATCCACCCTTCCATCCACCCACCCACCCATCCATCCATCCACCCACCCACCCATCCACCATCCATCCAAACACTGGGAATATTTTGAAGGCTAATCGAACTCTCGGGTGGACAGAGACCCCCAACTCTCCTCAACTGGTAGCACTCCAAATTTGGAACTGGAATGAATAATTATTATGCAACTACTTTGTGCTCAACACTGTCTAGAAGCTTTAGCTACCTCACTCTGTTTAGTCTTAATGCCAGGCTTGAGAGCTATAGGTAAAAATACTTACAAAATGAGAACAGTGACCCTCTACCGGGTTCTACTATGTGTTAGCCATTGCACTAAGCACCAGATGTGAATTATTCCAAAGTTTCCAACAGTTTTGAGAAGGAGTTACTTACTTTCCAGGTTTATTATTATCACCCAGTTTTCAGAGAGGTTTAATGACTTGCTCAAGATCACACAGCACATCAAAGAGTTGAGGCAGGCCTCATCCTCTGGAATTCCAAGTTAGTTGTGTGCCTGCCTCGCCGGACCTGCAGCGGCCCGTTCTCTTAGAGAGGGGCAGGCTGGCTCCATCCTCACCCGACAGGAGCATCTTCCCGCTTCTCGTCCGGGGCCTCCATCCTGAGACCCTGGCAGGGCATCTTGTACTCAGTGCAGCCTGGGTGTGCCCTTGACGGCCCCCAGATGTGAATGTGCACTCAGGGATCCCCAGACCCCAGGCTTCCAGGGGTCTGGGGATCCCTGAGCCCCGGGGCACCCTGCGGGATTAGCTGCCTCTCCGTGGTGTGTGAGGGTGGCTTGGTTAGGGTGGGAGGGCAGGTGCACAGGTGGTGGCAAAGCAGGGCTCTGTCATTCAGGTGCTGTGTCCTGCAGGCCCAAAGGGACCTACGTGGCAGAGAAGGGGTCACAGCAGGTACCGAAGCCCACAGATGGCTGCTCCTCTCCTGGGGGGTGATGTCTTTTAGACCCTGACGTCCCTTACCCGTGCAACCTTAGAATGACACCTCTGGAACCAGAGCCACAGGGGATGCTTGCTGCCACCTTTGCTCTTCGCGTGTGATCTTCCTCTCTGTCTTCCTTGCTCCCCTTTTCCCACAATCATTTTTTGGGGGGCATCTTCTATATCTCATGCTCTGGGACGATCGAGATGGACCAGGAAGACCCTGACCCCGTGGAACTGAGGGTCTGTGGGGAAGACAGACAGATGGCATCAACCACAGGCACAAACAGAGGTGTGGTCAATGGCTGGGTGAAGTCAGGTCAGGGAGACCAGGCCGCAGGGGTCACCTGGCAGGGCCTGGCCTCTGGTTGAACAGGATGTCAACCGAGAGAGTGGCATTTTCCCTCAGGTCCCAAGGATGGCCACATGAAGAGCCACTTCACCTCTCAAAGCCTCGTCTGCAAAACGGACAGACGGTGGCATCTCCACGCTGGCGAGTCTGTGAGACGAAGTGAGAGGACACGGGCGGGTCAGGAGGGACGGGAAAGCAAGGAGGTAGGTTTCGCTGGGTCCAAGGGTGACTGCAGAGCTGGCGGGTGGTGGCGTCCTGGCTGGCTCCCCGCGGGGGTGTTCAAGGGCTACTGAGACGTTCAGAGGGAGATTCGTGCAGGGACATGCACTCTGGATCCCCTGGGAACCTTCAGTTCCAAGACGCCCGTGGCTTTGGGAAGCAGGATGAGCGCCTTTTATCAAAGCGTTTTTACCACACCAGGGGACACGGTCATTTTAGCTGTCTGTGCCTTGACAGAGCTTGGATGCCATTGGCGTAACTGCAGGGGGATGGACGCCTTGACCTCTCACACCTCCTTTCCAACCCTGAGAATCATCCTCGTCTCTGCTTTGCAGCTCCATCTAAAACTGGGGCTGGGGCCCCTTCCTTCCTCCTCCCAAACTATTGCAAGAGCTTCCTAAGAGGCCCCAGGGCTCCTTCCAACCTGGGCGCACCTCCCCGACTCCAGCAGGAGCCCCTGGTTTGCTGGATCGTAACCCCCCCCCCCCCGCCCCCACAGCTCAAGAGGCCCCAGCAGGAGCTGCCACTAGGGGGCGGTGCAACGTTCAGGGGGTGGGACCTAGTGGAAGGAAGTGAGGTTACAGGGAGGCGTGTCTACAAGGGACCACAGCTCCTCCCCTTTCCTCTCTTGGCTTCCAGGCTGTCCCCGCCGGCAGAGCTGCTGTCCTCCAGCCTGAGCTCCTCACCATGACGTTCTGCCTCACACAGGCCCAAGCACTGAGGCCCGCTGACTGCTGTCCTGAAACCTCTGAAACCTGAGCCAAAATAAATCTCCCTCCTTGCGAGTTGATTGCTCAGGCGTTTTGTTACAGCAACTGAAAGCTGACTCATACTGTCATGGTCCTGGAGAGCTGGACGTATCCCCCTCCGGGTCTAACTTATGACGTGGCCCAGAACCAGCTGGGTGTGCCTCTTTGGCCCCCCTCACGGAGTGTGCACAAGTCACACTCACTTCCTTTCTGACCCTCACATCCTCAGGATTTTTGCTCTGTGCTCTGCCTATCCCTCTTCCCCTGGGACTTTGCAAGGTCAGTTCTTTCTCATCATGCAACACCTACCGTAACTCTGACCCCCCAAAAGTGTCTGTGACTTCTCCCTGGTCACTTTATCCATGATGCCCATCTAATTGTCCCTGGAGCACTTAACCAATCTGTCTCTGGAATCTTTATCTTCTTGAGGATACGTGGGTGGCCCCTCTTGCTCACCAAACATGAGCTCCAGGAAAAAAGGGACTTGGCTTTCTCATCCAGTGCCCCCTTATCTCCAGGACTGAGGAGAGAGGCTGACATGTAGTTAGCCCCTAAAAATATGTGTTCAGTAAATGAACACTCGTAGGGGGATAGCAATTGGCATGTGCAGACATTACATGCTATGCAGGGAATTCTTTTATAGTACAGAGATTCTCAAACAACGAAATCGAGAGCTACCATTTGATCAGCTATCCCACAACTGGCACATAACCAAGGGAAATGAATTTCATTTATCAAAGAGGTGGGTATCTGTACTCTTGTGTTCATTGAACTACTATTCACAATAGCCAAGATATGGAATCAACTGAGGTATCCTTTGGCAAATGAACAAATAAAAAAATGTGGCATGTACACATGATGGAACATTATTCAGTCATGAAAAAGAATGAAATCTTGTCCTTTGTAGCAAAATGAATAGAACTGGAAGATAGTATGTGAAGCAAAATAAATGACACAGACAAATACCACAGGTCCTCTCTCATATGTGAACGCTAAAAATGTTCATCTCCAAGAAGGGAGTAGAGTAGTGGTTGCTAGAGGTTGGGAACTTCATGAGGAAGGGGAGATGGGTGGAGTTTGGATAATAGGTACCAAAATACGGTGAGAGAGGAGAAATCAGTTTGCATGTTCTGCAGCACAGCAGGGTCATTATAGTTCATGGCAACCTATCAGACATTCTGTGAAGACCAAGAAAAGAGGAGTGTGAAGGCTCCAGATAAACAACACGTATGTTCAAGGAGATGGAAATGTGAACGACTCTGATTTGATTATGCATTGAATTTTCATGCTGTGACCTCCAGAATAGGTGTGATTATTCTATGTGAATTAAAAAGAAAAAGTGCACCATCCAGGACGGTGCTTCCTCATTTAGGAATAGGTCAGGCTGTCATGACCTTGGGTCTCTGTCCCAGTGTTCCTTCACCCCACCCCCAAATTTGTGAGAGCCCCAAATAGATCAGTTGCATTAAATTAAAGGTTAACATATAGAACCTCCGTTTGCTGAAGACACCATGAAGAGAGTGACGAGAAGAGAAACGGAGAGGGAGATGACATTTGAAGTCTCTACGCTTGACGGAGAGCTCACACCAGACCAGCCAAAGCGCCCCAGAGACACTGTGACGAGCCAGGCAAGCCTGGGGACATGGGCAACAGGCTTGAGCAGGCTCCTCACCAGCATGGACACTGCTATGGTTTGGGTGTGTTTTGAGTGTCCTCCAAGGGTCCATTGTGATTACAGGCTTGGTCCCCAGGTTGGGGACTTGGGAGGTTCTAAGGTCATTGAAGGAGAGAGAGTTTTAGCTGCTTCCACTTGAGATGAGACCACTGGCTCTAACATGTGTCCCCACCAGGATGTGCCACCATCTACTGCCCATATCAGAGGCCAAACCTGTGGGTCCACTTGATTTTGAACTTTGAATCTGCCAAACTGAGTGAAACCAACCTTTTCTCTCTATAACATTATCTGCCTCAGGTATTTTGTC
The DNA here is from genome assembly GCF_047511675.1 of Marmota flaviventris. Classification (NCBI taxonomy): domain Eukaryota; kingdom Metazoa; phylum Chordata; class Mammalia; order Rodentia; family Sciuridae; genus Marmota; species Marmota flaviventris. The sequence continues at coordinate 115,641,089 of NC_092498.1, read as the reverse complement.
ATAGAGATGAAAAGCTATGAGAACATTATCTAAATGATTTTAAACATTTTGCATCCAGTTTCAAGATTCAATAAAAAAAACTGAATGTGCTGCTACAATACAGACACCATAATGGCTAAAATATTTTAATAAGCTAGGAAGTACCGAGTGTTATTGACAATGTAGAGTACTGGAACTCTTCTACATTGCTGGTGGGAGACATAATGAATGCAGTTGTTTGGGAAATCTGTTTGCCAGATCTATGAAAGCCAAAGTAATGCATATCCTGTGACCCACAATGTCACTTCTTGTATAAATCCAAAAGAAATATGGATATATACCAAGAGTCTTATAAAAGAAAGCTGACAGAAGCACTCTTTTAAAAAAAAGTAATACATAGGAACAACCCTGGTGCTCACCCACAGGGTCACGGCTACGTAAATTGTGGTCCATTTGCAAAGTAGAAAACTAAGCACCAATGAAAATAAACTACAACTAAGTATAAAAACCTGGATGGTTTGCACCAACATTTTTGACTAAAAGAAGCCAGACACTAAAGAATAAGTACAGTGAGTCTACGCACATCAGGTTGAGAAGTGGACCAGCGAACCTATGTGTTAGAACTCAGGAGGGAGGTCACCCTTGGGGATAGTGACTTGGAGGTGGGGGACTTTGGGGGCTGGGCATGTTGAGTGTCTTGAGCTCATTGCTGGGTACACAAGTGTCTCTGATGTGGGAGAATTCATTGAGCTGTGCATGTGTGGCTAACACGTATCTCTTTGTGTACATTATATATTAATGGAATTCACAGAAAATACCTAAAGGTTCCTGCTGTGTGCAAACTGGGCGTGACCTCTAGGAGACTTCCAGACCAAGAGCATGGGGGTCCTTGTGGTGAGCACAGCCTCCTACATTTTAGCAAAGGCCGGGGCCTGGATGGTGGTCTCAGTCAAGAGATCTCATACCAGCCTCATCCCAGCGGCTTGGGAGGCTGAGGCAGGAGGATTGCAAGTTCAAAGCCAGCCTCAGCAAAAGCAAGGCGCTAAGCAACTCAGTGAGACCCTGTCTCTCAATAAAATGCAAATAGGGCTGGGATGGGGCTCAGTGATTGAGTGCCCCTGGGTTCAATCCCCAGTAGCCCCACCCCAAAAGAGACACCTCATACCCTGTATCCATAAATTGAGAATTTGAATCCCTTCCCCTAAGCAATCGCAGCTGGTGAATTTCCTCTTCACCACTCTATCCTCCCTCCAAAATAAAAGTCCTTCAGCCATCTTGGTTTATTTCCATTCAGAGCTACTTTTCAATGCCTGGCCCAGAAAGTCCAGGCAAAGATCTGCCCTGGGAATCGCCAGGCCCTCCTCTCTGGATGAGTAGAGAGAGAGAGCGCATGAAATATTGAAAAGCTCAGATTGAAGTCTGTTAGCCCCGGGCCTGGGAAAGCCTGGCCCTGCAGCCCGAGAACATCAGTATCCGTTTGTGGTGTCATTTAGGGATCCCGGCTTTCCAAACCATTGACTGAGACTTTCTGTCAATCCAACACTTTTAGGGTAATTTAACTTAATAATACCTTTGTCGGCACCGGCGTCTCTGTCTGAAGGGTGATTATCATAGAAGTTATTTTAGGTTGTTTAATGGAATGTAGTAAATTCTCAGTTGACAGGGCAGATCCTCAGAGTGGCTGTTTGCAGTGTTTACCTTGCTGAGATCCCCACCCCCCAACCTTTCCAAACTTACTCCTCGGAGTGGGGGAAGACTTCATAAATTATTAGCAATTGTTCTCCCCCTCCGAATTCACATGCATCATTAATTCTTTGTAAAAAGTTCAAACTGTCCAGGATTTAATTGTTATCACTTGGAGAACGGCTGGAAATGGATGCGGCTCTGTCAGAGATTTTGACTTATTGCACTTGATATTTTACCCGTCACATGGTGTTCTCAGTGCAGGAGGGACGAGAGAGAAGAGGCAGGAGGAGAAAGAAGCCAATGCTTTTCCCCTGAAGTGTGCGTGTGTGCACATACACTCACATACACACACACACACACACAATACTGATGCATTGACTTCTGTAGAGAAAACTCAAAACTCCAGCTGACAAAATAATAGCTGCCATCCCCCCAAAAGAGAACAGGAGCGTGGCAGCATGGAGAGAGAAATTTATATTGCAAATTTTATTGGCTCCAACTGTATTTTTGTTTTCAGTTTTGAAGTTTCTGTAATCCTGGGAGTCTAATGTTTGACATTCCTGAGATGTTGAAATTCTGAGTCCAAGTTCTCAAGGTGTTTGATTTGTTATTATTATTTCTGGATACCAGGGATTGAACCCAGGGGTGCTTAACTAAGGGTCTTGCTAAGTTGCTTAGGGCCTCACTAAGTTGCAGAGGCTGGTCTCCTGCTTGGGATCCTCCTGCCTCAGCCTCCCACATCACTGGGATTATGGGCATGCACCACCGCACCAGGCTAGAGTGTTTGATTTTCAAGGATAAATTAATCCAACATTCCAATATTCAGGCCTGCTCAGATTTGGGCGTGTTAACCACAATCACAGAAACAGCTGATATTTGTTGAGAGCTGGCTACATGAAGACACGGTGCTAGTACTTTATGCAGCTCACCCCAGTTTCCATGTCACTTTAGTTACTTTTATTAGGCTCTCTCTCTCTCTCTCTCTCTCTCTCTCTCTCTCTCTCTCTCTCTCTGGTACCGGGGATTGAACTCAGGGGCCCTCGCCCACTGAGCCACCTCCCCAGCCCTATTTTGTATTTTACTTAGAGTCAGGGTCTCACTGAGCTGCTTAGGGCCTCACTGTTGCTGAGGCTGGTTTTTTTTTTTTACATTTATTTATTTATTTAAATATTTATTCTTAACTTGTAGGTGGACACAATATCTTTATTTTGCATTTATGTGGTGCTGAGGATCAAACCCAGTGCCTGGTGCATGCTAGGCGAGTGTTCTACCTCTGAGCCACACCCCAGCCCCGTTTATTTATTTATTTTTTTAGTTGTAGGTGGACACATACATTTATTTTATTTTTTTATGTGGTGCTGAGGGTCGAACCCAGGGCCTCACTCATGGTGGGCAAGCACTCTTCCTCAGAGCCACGACCTCAGCCCTGAGGCTGGTTTTGAACTCGCGATCCTCCTGCCTCAGCCTCCAGAGCTGCTCAGATGACAGGAGTGCACCCCACACCCACCTTATGAGACTCTTTAATGACTGGGAATGCTGAGGCACAGAGAGGTTGAGTAACTTGCCCTGGGACACACAGATGAAGAAGTATCATTGTCATCATTATGCTGTCCCTCTCTTAGGACCTGGACCTGTATTTGTAGAGCCCACGTATATTGCTTCCCTCTCAAGGTGCGGTTCTTTTGTCCCACTTGGTCTGCATGGAAACCCAGGTGACGATGTATGCATGTGAGTCTATGGCCAGAGCCCTTCCAGGTGCCCCAGGCCTGGCCTGTCTTGCCAACTGCCCTCCCACTCTTCCTACAAAGTCAACTCTTCCAAGGAGCCTGAAATTGTGCCCTGATACCAACTGGGAGAACAGAGGGCCCCCTTCTTGGAGGTGTGGTCATGTGGCATTTGTCTTTCTGTTCCTGGCTTCCTGTACTTAGCACAGTCTCCTCCAGGTTCACCAATGTCATTGTAAACAGGAGCATTTTGTCCCTGGCTGTTAGGGCTGAGTGGTGTTCCATGGAGCATAGACACCCCATCTCTGTACCCATGCATCCATTGATGGACACCTGGGTTGCTCCACCTCCTGGCTGTTGTGAATAGTCGTGCTGTGAACGTGGGAGTGTCGATATCTCCTCAACACACTGGTCCCGATTCCTTCAAAAAGAAATCAGCAGTCCTTGGGGACACATCTCTCTCTCTCCAGGTGTGGGACTGCTGGACTGTAGGTTGATGCCATCCTTTTGTGTCCTGAGGGACCTCGGTCTTGATTTTCTTGCTGACTCTACTAGTTTGCATTTTTACCAAAAAGCCACAAGGGTTCCTTTGTCCCCACATCCTCTCCAACACCTGTGTACTTGGCAACAGCCATTCCAACGAGTGTGTAGCCATCGCTCATTGTAGTTTTAATTTGCATTTCTCGGTGATGGTGTGCACTTAATTTTTTCCGTATGCCTGTAGTGTTGTTCTGTGTCTCAAGATGAATCCACAGAGGTCCTTTGCCCACTTGTGATTGGATTATTGGTTCCCTGGCCATTGACTTGTTTGAAGTCCTTTAATATTTTGGATCTTAGCTTCTCGTCAAATGCACGCTTTGCAGATCTTTCTTTCTGGTCTGGACTTTGTCTCCTCATCCTGTCGATTGTTTCCTTTGCTGTAAAGAAGCCTTTGAGTTTGATGGAATCCTGTTGGTTTATCTTTGCTTTCGTCGCTTGTGATTTGGGATCATAGCCAAATAATCTCTGCCTAGACCAGTGCTGTAAATCACCTCCTCTATATCATTTTCTAGTAGCTCTCCATCTTCAGGTTTCACATTAAGTCTCTAACACATTTTGAGTTGATTTTTGATTATGATGTGAGATAAGGGTCCAATGTTATTCTTCTGCTTTCCCCGGAACATTTATTAAAGAGATTCTCATTTCTCCCTGCGTGTTCTTGGTATCTTTGTGGAAACTCAATCGACTAGAAACACACAGGTGTATTTCTGGGCTCTCTATTCTGTTCCTTTAGTTAAGTTTCCCATTTTATGCCTGTACCATGATGTCTTGGTTACTGTAGCTTTGTGGCATATTTTGAAGTCAGGGAGTACAATGTTTCTAGCTTCGTTCTTTTTGCTCCAGAGTTCTTTAATAGTCTTTTGTGGTTCCGTAGAAATTTTCAAATTATTTGATCTATTGCCATGAAAAATGACCCTGGTATTTTGATAGAAAATCATTGAATCTATAAAATACTGTGACTACATGGGCACTTTAACAGACTAGTTCCTTCAATCCATGAACATGGGATACCTTTCCATTTACTTGTGTCTCCCACAATTTCTTTAATGAATGTTTTCTAGTTTTTAGCATTCAGAGCATTCACCTCCTTGCCTAAATATTTTCCTATGTATTTTATTTTTTTTTCTGATGCTATTGTTGATGGGATTGACTTCTCAATTTCTTTCTCAGTTGTTCACTATTAGCACAAAGGAACACTATTGATTTTGGTACCCTGTGACTTTACTGATTTTCTCTAACTGTTCTTTTGGTGGTTATTTAGAATTTTGTACATGTGAGATTATGTTATCAGTAAACAGAAGCAAATACACTGCTGCATTTCCTGTTTGGGTGCCTTCTATTTCTTTTTTCTTGTCTAATTGTTTTGGCTAGAACTTCTAGTACTATGTTGAATAGAAAAGATGAGAGTGAGCATCCTTGTTGTGTTTAAGTATGTTTCTTCGATCCTAATTTATTGAGAGTTTTGTCTTTTTAATCATCGAAGTGTGTTAAAATTTACCAAACTCTTTTTCTCCATCTTTTGTGATGATCATGGTTTTTGTCTTTCATTCTGTTAGTATAGTGAACTGCATTTACTCATTTCTGTATTTTGAATTGAGGATCAAGGTCTTTTGAGCATTTACTATGGGTTCAGGTTCTATGCAGAAAGCTTTATGTTTCTGTTGTCACTTGACCTTTATGATGATCCTTCAGGGCAATTAGTAACCCATTCTCCAAAAAAGGACAGTCCTGTTAGCTTTTTTGCTCCTGGACACAAGGACAGAGCACCCTGTTTTGAGATTCAAACTGAGATGGAAAATACTGAGTTCCTCTACTTGGCTGCACTGCCCGACCCTAAAAGGATCATGCCTTAGTCTTCTCTGTGTCCTTCTACAGAAACCATAGCATGTCTTTGCTCAGAGGAAGAATAGTCCCATAGCATGTTTTTGTCCTGTTTTTGGATCTCAACAGGACTCACTGTCTGTACAAGTCAAGGGGAGGAGCCATGCTTCTTGGTGGAGTCTAGGAGTCTGATACATCTACTCCCACTTACTCCTCCCTTCTTGGGTCTTCATGGGCCTCCTTTCCTAAGAAGGGCAATGGAGGAGAAGGATCTGAGGTCACAATGATGGCAAGAGTTTCTCATGGGTTAAGGGTGCTTGTGGAGGGTACTAGCTGGGCTAGGAGTCAGGACACCAATTCTGGCTCTGCCATCTATATAACCTTGAGAAGACCCCTTTCACAACTGTGGAAGTTCACTGGATGAGCATCTCAGTGGCCTCCATATTTTTTTCTAATTGTAAGTGGACACAATACCTTTATTTTATTTATTTATTTTTATGTGGTGCTGAGGGTCAAACCCAGGGCCTTATGCATGTGAGGCAAATGCTCTACCCCTGAGCCACCATCCCAGCCCCCTGTTTTTGTTTTTGAAGCCGTGGACAGTGTGCCCAGTGGAATCAGTATGAGAAAACTTTCCATTTAAATCAGATACAGAAGGGGCTGCTGTGGATGGAAAGCAAGTAGGGGCTTCAATCCCACCCCCTGCCTCTGCTGTGATCTCACCTTGAGCTGAATTGCTGAGGAGGACCACAGGGAACCCTGGAGGAGGAAATGTAGACAGGGACCATTCAATCATCTCCTTTCAAGCTGTGCTCTATGGAACACTGGAGTTCATTCTGGTGCCTTGCAATGAATGAACTTAAGTTCAGGGAAATGCAAATGAAACCCGCAAAGAGATGGCATTTTAGGTCCACCATATTAAATGACCTACAATTTCCCCGAGGCCCCCAGTCTGCCTGTGCCTCAAGTCCTGTGGATTAGTGCTCAGGTCCCAAAGGAACCTCTCCTTCAGATACTGCTCTTTTTTTTGTGATTGAGTGAGGAAGTTCCTGAGTGAGGTCAGATCATCATTGGGAACCCTAGCGCAGCAGAGATTGCCCAGACATGTTGGGGACTTGGTGGGTCTTATGGTATGATAAGGAAGGTAGGAGGCTTATCACCTCCTTGAACAAGGCACCTGCACCCCAAGTTCTTTCCATAGGCACATTTACTTGAAAAAGTATTTTTTGCTTAATATTTTACTTTTCCTTTCCTGGATTCCACACCCACTGTAGAGCCTCACCTAGTGGTGTGCTCACAAATGCGTGAATCTTTCATCCAACTTTGTGATCAGTGACGTCAGTTGACCGCTTTGCAGGGGCCATGGTGGGGGTGTTTAAAACCATGGGAAGTGGTCAGCGTCCCAAACCAGGGTTTTCTCTAGGACGGCCCGTTGTGAAACTTCTGCCCACGTGTCCCTGCACTGTAGAATGAACACTGAATGTAGGCAAAGCCCAGCTTTGCTAAGTCTTGAGATGTCACTATTATTTGTTTCAGACTTTTTATTTTATTTTTTCTGTTAAGAGCTAAAATGATACAAAACCCGTCGGTTCCATCTGTATTACCCTCCACGATCCCATTCATTGGCTTCCTGTTCCAGAAATATAGTCCCATCCCAATCTTAGTGTTTTTCATGTTTTAAAAATATTTTTACTACATATGTGTCCATAAATAATACATGGTATTGTTTTGCATATTCTTAGCTTTATATCCGTGGTATTATACCATATGTATCCTTCCACAACTTTTATTTTTAAATACATTTTATGGTTTTTTTCAGGTTTATACATGTTGATATATGTAATTCTAGTTCATTCATTTTAATTTCTATATGGTGTTCCATTGTATAAATATATCAAACATTAATTTATTCTCTTCTCCATTGATGGACATGTAGGCCGTTTCCAATTTTTATACACATTTTCTGGTGCACATATGCAAGAGATGGTAGGATATATACTTAGAAGCCGAATTTCTAGGTGCAAGGATATGCATGTCTTAATCTGTACTAGATATTGCCAGCTTGCGCCCCAAAATGATTGTACAAATTTACACCCTTACCAGCAGTGGATGAAAGCTCTTGCCAGCGATTTATATTGTCAGATGGTTTAATATTTTCCAATATGGTGGGTGAAAAATGCTCCCTCTTTGTGGGCTTCATTTGCATTCCCCTGATTTTCCCAGTGAGATGGGGCCTCTTTGCATATCTTCATTAGCCATTTGTTGGTCTCTTCTGTGAATTACCTACTCGCTTCTTCTCACCCCTACGGTGGTGTTTGCTTATCTTCTTGTAAATCAATTTAAAAATATATGTATTCTGGTTACTAATCCTCTGTGATTGTGTGAGGTGAAAATTCTCTCTCCCAACCCGTGTCTTGCCTTTTAATATTGTATGGGATGTCTTTGGCTGTGTGCAAGGTTTAAAATTTAATCCAGTCACATTTATTTATCTTTTATTGCATGATTTGTGCTTTTCCGCCTGGTTTAACGTAGATAGTACATCCTGAGGTTCTATCTTCCTAAATTTATCATGCAGTTGGAAAAGTTTTAGTTTTCCCTGTGAGGTCTTTAATTAACCTAGGCCTTGTTTCTGTGTAATGTGTGAGGTAGGGATCTTAATTGATTTGTTTTTCTTCCCATAGGCCTCCCATCGCCCCCGCCCAACTTAAGAAAATAGTTCATCTTTTCATCTTTTATTTTCAACAATGTTTTATAGCTTTTATGGCAGTGGACTTGCATATCATCCATTAGGTTCATTTCCAGGTGTTTTGTATTTTTGATAACATAGTTTTATGATTTTCTTAAATTTCCCTTTTGGTTTGTTCATTGCTCATATATAGAATTAAAATCGATCTTTGTGTATTGACTCTGGATTCAGTGACGCTGTTGAATTGAATCATAAATGTTAACAGTTTGTAGGTTTTATTTTGGAACTTCAATACACACATCATGCCACCAGGGAACAAAGAATGCTTTACGCAATCACCAGCCATACTTAAGGCTTTAATTTCCTCTTCTTTCTTATTATTCTGGCATGTGGAATTCAGACTAGCATGCTTGGTGATAGCTGGCCCTCTTGACAAGTTTCCCATTTCCTGAAAAAAAAATCTTTCTGTATTTCATAAAGAATAAACGTTTTCCATATATTTATTTTTATCAGATTAAGGATATCTCCATTCTCCTTGATTGTTTTGACTATAAATGCACAGTGAATTTTGCCAAATGGTATTCTGCAAATCTATTGAGGTGACCATGTTATCGAAGTAGAAAATTGAAGTAGAAAATCACCCTAATTGAGATCCAACCTCATATTCCTAGAAGAAATATTAATTACTCATGATACGTTATCATTTTAATTTATCATTGGATTTGATTTGCAAAAGTTTGGGAATCTTTTTTTTTCTGCACAGAATTTCTTGAGAAACACTGGTGTGAAATTTTCCTTCCTTATATTTTACTGATTCTTAAAAAGAATATCAGAGTCTCTCTGGTCTCATGAACCATCCTGGTTTATTCTTTGAGTGTTGTCTGGAATAGTGTGTGTAGGATCAGTGTCGCCTCTTTTTTATATATAAAGAATCATCATCTGAAACCCACATATGTTGGAGTTTTTCTTTGAAGAGTCTCAAATATGCTTGATCTCCTTAATAGTATGTTGTGATGTCATAACTTTTATTATTAATTAGAGTATTTATTTTGAAAACTTCTTGGGCTGGGGTGTGGCACTGTGACGGAACACTTGCCTGGTGCGAATGAGCCCCCAGGTTCAATTTTAAGCGTCACCAAGTTTCTTTTTTTTATTGATTTCTTTTTTGGACCAGCTGAGGAGAGTATATTGTTTGATTTCAAGAAGTTGGGGATTTCCTAGTGATCTTTTTCTGTTTTTGGTTTATTTCTTAGTTCCTTTACACTTAGGGAAAATACTTCAAATTTTAAAATTCATGTAGAGTTTTAAAAAAATGTCCCAGCATATGGTCAATTTTGTAAACGTTCCCTGTGGACATAGAAAGAATGTCACTGTTGTGTGTGGTGTGGATTAGGTGAGAGTTAGCTGGGCTGTTGAGACCTTGGGCTTACTCCCTTTTGAATGGATACCCGTGTCCGCTGTTAGAAGGCTGAGTGCAGGTCCCCTGCATTACCACGCCCTTACCTTTCCCTCTGTTGAATTCTGTTTTTACTTTACCTACTTTGAAGTCTTGGGGTGGATGTGTGCAGACTTAGGATTGTGATATGTTTCTCTTGGGTTTACTCTTTGATATGTCCAATTATGCACTCTGCCTTAATGTCTATTTTTTGATATTAGAACAGCTGTACCACCCTTCAGTGTTGTACATGGAACATCTTTTAACATTTTTATATTTTCAGTGTTTTTGTATTGTCATGTTTAAAATGTGGCTCTTCCAAGCAGCTGAGTTGAACAATCTATGTCTTCTATTTGAAGTATTTATTTCCTTTACATTTAATAGAATGACTTTATCAAATAACATAAAGCTATGAATATTTAAAATAAATTATTCAGCTTCATTTTAGACCTTTAGTTTGTTTATTTAGGTTTTTTAAAATTTGGTGCTGGGGAACAAACTCAGTGTCTCATGCATGCTAGGTAAGTACTCTACCACTGAGCCCCGGCCCACTCCCAGCCCTATTCAGATTTTATAAGTTATATAAAACTATACTCCTAGTTTCATGGTTTCTATAGTAACTTTACATGTTTGTAGAGCGCACGTCTGTACATCGCCTTTATTAATTTTGTTCTGTACAATTTTACACCTTTATGTGATCTTGTAAATAAAATCGTTTTTAATTTATTTCCTAGCTACTCAATGATAGTACATAGAAATGCTGTTTATTCTTTGCTAAATTCACTTATTAAAGAGACAGCAAATAAAGACATCTTTACTTTCCCTTCCCAGTTGTGAGTCTTTTATTTCTTTTCTTGCTTTATTGTGGTGCCACGATATCCAGGGTAACCATAAATCAAAAGGAGCGATACTGGTCATCCTTGTCCGTTTTCATTCTTAGGGGAAATGACAGCTATTTTAGCATTAGTCTTGTTAGTTATTTTTTTTTTACATATACCCTTTATAAATTTGAGAAAACTTCTTTTCATCTTCAGTTAATTGTGATTTTTTTTTAAATCATGGACACTGTTGAATTTAAAAAATAAAAAATTATATGAAAAATGGTTTTCATAGTGTTGTGGTCTAGATCTGAGGTGTCCCCCGAGGGTCCTGTGTGAATCAGTGCAAAAACGTTGAGAGGTGAGACGATCCGGAGAGCCTCACCCGGTCAGTGCACTGGTCCCCTGGCAGGGGTTAGCTGAGTGGTGACAGCAGGTGGGTGGGGTGTGGCTGGAGGAGGTGGGTCTTGGGGGACGTGCCTTTGAGATCTGTGTTTTGTCGTGTCTGGAGTCACTTCCCTCCACCACACTCTGCCCCCAGGATGCTGTGCCTCACCTCTGCCCCAGGACAATGGGGTGGCCATCTATGGACTGAGACCTCTGAAACAGTGAGCCCACAAATAAACGTCTCCTCTTGTAACTGTTCTGGTCAGGTCTTTTGGTCACGGCAGTGGACAAGCTGACGAGGACACATAATATCATGCATCACATAGATTGAGTGTAAGTATGAAGGCACTTTCCATCTTGGGGTTAAATCTCACCTGCGATGCCTGGTCTCCTCATCTATTGTCACGTTCAACTTGATGATATTTTGTTAAGGACCCTTGCACCTGTATTCCAAAGGGATAACGGTCTGCAATATTCTTTTCCTGCATTTTCTTCTCTCTCTCTCTCTCTCTCTCTCTCTCTCTCTATATATATATATATATATATATATATATATATATATATATATATATATGCTTTTTGGTGGTGCTGGGGATTGAACCCAGGGCCTTGTGCCTGCGAGGCGAGCACTCTACCAACTGAGCCATACCCCCAGCCCCTCTTTGTCTATTTTTGAGAGTCATAAAGTGACTGGGCCTATTCTCCCAACCTTTATTTCCTGGTATCATTTTTGACTTCAGAACATAAGAAATCATCAGTGTACCAGCCTTTTTCCTGGAGCTTTCTTTGTGGGCAGATTTTAAATAATAAGTTCAGTTTCTTTAGGATGGATGTGACTATTCAGATTTTGTATTTTTCTTTCTAACACTGTGTTTGGCAACTTGTGTCTTTCAGCTTTTAAAGGTTTGATCTAAATGGTGAATTATTGGCACACAGTTTAATAGCATGTAGTTTCCCTGGGATTGAAGGGGCTCCTGGGATGCAGGATTTTCTTCTTTCAACCTGGAACCGTGCTGGGACTTGGTCACCCCCAGGTCAACGCCCCCTTCCCTTCAACGTCTCTGTTCCTCCCTCCCTCCTGGAGGCTGTCTTAGAATACAGGAGGATCTCACTGAGTCTATCCTTCAGAACTGGTAACCCTCCTCTTCTCCTTCCCATGTGGGCATGACATTCACCAGCAGTGCCTGGTTGGGGGCAGCTGGTCTTCCAAATTGCAAATTCACTATGTCCCCACCACGGCAAAAGCTTCGCCTGTGTCTCTGGACCTACACTCAGCACCCTGGACACCCAGAGCGAATCCGCTTATGAATGCTGCCTCTTTTTTTATTCCTATGACAAAGTTGTTTTGAATAAAAATCACATAATCATCAGGGATAATCATTATTTTCTTCATTTGTCCCTTGGTTTTACAATAAATAAGATTAAAAAATAGCTTTACCATTTGAAAATGCTATTTCAATTCAGTAGTCATTAGCCACAGCCGGGCGGGAATACAGCATCTTGTTTCTCATTTGTGGACGCTCAAAACCGTCTGTCCTGTGGCAGTAGAGAGCAGGACAGAGGTCATCAGGGTCAAGGAGGGGCATGGGGCGGAGAGAGGGAGAGGAGGAGGAACAGGCACCAAGTGCAAACGGAGGGTGTCCTCTCCTGTGGTTTGGACTTGGAATGTCCCCAGGGGCTCCTGTGTGGAGGGCTGGTCCCCAGTGCAGCTGCGTTCAGAGCTGGGGCTTTGGGGGAAGTGATTGATCACGAGGGCACTGACCTCATCAATAGGTTAATCCACTGATGGGTTCATCATCGAACGGGCTCTCAAGAGGTGGTGGGAAAGGAGACAGGGCCTCATGGCAGAGTAGGCCTTGGGCGTGCACGGGGAGGGTGCCCCCTGCCAGGCCTCTCCTCTCCCTCTTTCTGCTTCCTGGATGCTATGGGGCGAGCATCTGTGCTCCACCACGCACTCTTTGCGTGGTGCTTTGCCTTACCACAGGCCTCAGGCCCTGCCAGCCACTTAGAAAAGCCTGTGAAACCATGAGCCATGAGCTATGCCTTTCCTTCTTTACCTTTCCCCCAACCCCAGGTGTTTTGTTATAGCAGCAGAATGCTGACTGATACATACTTCTAATGTTGTATAGCCTACTAGGATTATAGTGATTATTAACAATTTATTATACATTTCAACATGGCTAGAAGAGTTTGAAGGTTCCTGACACCACAGAAATAGTAGTTGAATAGACAGAAATGCAAATGAACCTGATTTCATCGTTCCCCACTGTATACATGTTGCAAATGACAATTCTGTACGCCATAATTAAGTGCAAATATAAGTCAATTTAAAAACAAAAAGAAAATTAAAAATCTTGGGTATAAACCTACAAATGGCATAGCTGGGTCAAATGGTGGTTCCATTCCAAGTTTTCTGAGGAATCGCCCTACCATTTTCCATAATGGTTGCACCAATATGCAGTCCCAACAGCAATGTATGAGTGAACCTTTCCCCACACATCCTCACCAACATTTAGTGCTGCTTTTATTCTTGATAATTGCCATTCTGATTGGAGTGAGGTGCAATAATCAGCATATTACAGTGATACAGCCACATTGATGTTTATAGCAGCTCAACTCACAATAGCTACACTATGGAACCAACCTAGGTGTCCTTCAACAGATGAATGGATAAAGAAAATGTGGTTTATATACACAATGGAGTATTACTCATCCTTAAAGAAGAATGAAATTATGGCATTTGCTGGTAAATGGATGGAGCTGGAGACTATTGTGCTAAGTGAAATAATCTAATCCCAAAACCAAAGCCCAAATGTTTTCACTGATATGTGGATGCTAATTCACAATGGTGGGGGGGGGGCTAGGGAAAATAGAGTTATTTGGGATTAGGTAGAGGGGAGTGAATGGAGGGTAGAGGGTATGGGGACAGGAAGGACAGTAGAATGAATTGGACATTATTACCCTATGTACTGGTGTGATTCTACACCATGTTCAACCAGAAGAATGAGAAATTATACTCCATTTATATATGATGTGTCAAAATGCATTCTACTGTCATGCATAACTAATCAGAACAAATTACAAAAAGAAAATTTTGGTATTTCACGTGTGAACTAGAAGTTGTTCTTACCAAACAGAACTGTTACTTCTCACAGTTAACAATCTATTTCACAGTTTTAAATGTTAACATAGCTTTAAAAACTCCAAGTGGTTGTATAGAAGAACAGAATTTAAGTAACTAAAGTGCTGTGTTAGGAAGATTGATTGAAAATCTGCTGTTTAAATATGATGTAACACAAGGGTTGGGGACACCAGCAGTGCCCCCAAACAAGCTCAAGTGACTGTACCCTTATGAGCTTAACTCTGACTAATGCCTTCAGCTGGGTTTGCGCGTGTCAACTCCGACCCCATGGCTGGGAGTTTCTGGATCAGCTTCCAGGAGGATACCGTATTAATTAAAAAGATAAGTAACAAAGTGCACCAATTTGAAATTTACTTTCATTATTAAAGTCGCCCAGTAATCGAGGGAATTGCTTAGAACATCTACCCAAACTATCACTTCCTGGAGTATTTTATCCTGAGCTCGTTTAGAATTGGACTCACGGTCCTACTAAAACCCAGAGTGACGTTTAGTTTTATCAGTGTCATTAAGCTTCCTGGTGGGTGCACCCTACGTGGCCCCCCATCTGGGGCAGACGGGGCCCACTGCTGGCTCAGGAGTTTCGATGTTCTCCAGTTTCCACCAGCAGTCCCCCACACAGGGTGTGTATGTGGTTTGTGCACAGGGCCCTTGTTGGAAGGTCGGTCCCCGGTGTGGTGTGGTGTGGTGTGACGGGACCTTAAGACGGGAGCTCAGTGCAAGGTGATGAGGTCACGAAGCATGCACTGTCCTCTGAAGGGACTAACGCTGGTCTCCTGGGCTGTGAGTCACTTTGCACAAGTGTGAGTTGTTCTAAAAGAGTGATCCTGGCCCAGGAACCCTGTCTGCCTCCCGTCTCACTAGGTGATCTCTTCCGTAGAAACTCAAGTCACTGGGACGCCATCCACAGTGAGGCCCTCATGAAGAAGCCAGCGCCATGCTCTCAGATCTCCTCCACTGTGAGTTAAGTAAACCTTTTTGCTTTACAAATTACTCAGCCCGAGGCATTTAGCTGCAGCAATGGAGAAAGGACAAATGCACCCTCTGGGCGAGTGAAGAATCTCGGCCTAAGCCCTGGATCATTCATGTTCCTGGGGGAAAAACAACAGCCGCCATGTGCTGCCCGTTTTTGAAAGCATCTCTCTTTTTCCAGAATTGTAGTCCATATGCTTTTTTATTTTCTGCTTCCAAAGCTCTGATTTCCTTTAAAAGTATAATTTCTATAATTCATCCATTTTTCCCTGGTTGTCCGCACACATACACTGTCTTATTGGGATCTATTATATTTCACCTGTGAGCAGGGGTCACCCACCACTGGTTTTTGAATGTTGATTGTGTATTCTGGAATCTTATCGAGCTTCCTTATTAGTCCTTAAAATTGATCTCTCAGTTCTCCTGGAAAGCTCCCTTTGATTCCTCTTTAATGGAGATTTGAATTGCAAATGAAGGTGGAAGTTTTTCAAAAAGTTTCCACATATATTTACCAAATCCTGCTAATTTGTCTTTTAACGAGGTGTATTGCACTACAGGCTTTTCTGATGCAGAACCATCCTTGCATTCCTGAGATATTCTTGATCTTTTTCTAATGTATTTTTAATAATATGGCTGAATTTAAATTGCTTCCATCTCACATTTTGCATCTAATTTTATAAGTGAAGTTTCTTCTAAAGATTTCTCTTTTTTTTTTCAAAATATTTTTTAGTTTTTGATGGACCTTTATTTATTTATATGTGGTGCTGAGAATTGAACCCAGTGCCTCAGCTAGGCAAGCACTCTACCACTGAGCCACCACCCCAGTTCTCCTTTACGGATTTCTTTAGTAGTATTCTTCTTACCAGGTTTTGGTACAAAGACTAATCCCAGCTGAATTTGGATTGGGTCCTATCTTTCTTATTCTTCAAAATACTGCATGAATTATTGGATATTTCTGCTCCTTAAAGTTTTGGTGTGTCTAGTTCATAAAATCATCAACTCCCAGTTAATGGGGTGGGACGATCAGGAGAGGGGATGATACAGGTTTGATACTATTTTAATGGATATCAGCATATTCAGTTAAACATTTTTTCTTATGCCAATTTTGGTTATTTTAAGTTTTTCCCAATTATGCATTTTATTTAAATTTCAGATGACTGGTGGTATGCTGCTTGGGGTGCTTGTGAGATAATCGTTCCCCGTCTGAAAACTTACTGGGCTGTGTGTTTGTAAGCCCTCTTCTCACCCCCTTTCTCTCTGTTCTTCCTCTCCACTGTGCCTGCAAGCGCTCTCCTTTTAATCATTCTGAAGGTGCTCTTCTTGTTTATTGACACCACGGTGCTCCAAAACCTTGGGGACAGAGGTTTGGCACTGGCCCTGCTGCTGGTCAGATCTAAGGGGAGGAGGTGGCTGAGACTCTGTTATGGTGACAGGAGTCACCTGCATCATCAGGTCCTTTAGGGCAGGAGGAAGATATTATCCACTCTTTAACCTCCGGTACCCAGTGTGGAGCATGGCCTGAGAGGGGTCCCAGGATGCTTGGCAGCTGGATGAACACATCGGGGTCAAAGGAAATGCAACAATTGAGTAAAAATGCTCACCTTGCAACACTCAGCCTCCGATACGCTCGTGGCCACCTCTGCAGCAAACAACCTGACTCTAGTCACGAAGGCAGACTCGGGCTTCTCAGCATTATTGATCTGGGCCCAACTTCCCTCCCCCTTCATCCATTATGGTTTTGGTCTGGAGTTTTCCAGAGCGATTCCAGTTGTTGGACAGGAAATGGATCCACACTAGAAAGACTGGCTTAAAAAAGACGACTGAAAACCGGTTTCATCCAGGCCAAGGCCAAACCAGCTAACCCCCCAAATCCATTCCTCCCAACTCCACTGGCGTCCACTCAACTAAAATTAACCCTCACAAGCCCACCCATCCCAACCTCCCCACCACATGGCTCAACTCAATTCAAACTGGTTTATTGCACAAAACCATCCCAACCCCAGGAACCAACTCGATACAATGGCCACTTCTCAGCCCAGATAACCCAGGCCGACCCCGTCCAACCCAGTCCAGGCCACATGATCCCCTGGGCAAGACGTTCCCACCACGCAATCGAACTCCACTCAGAGGATTCAGGGCACCGTGCTGGTGACTCTTCTGATTGAGGAAGGTCGGTTTGGACTCTGTTCCCAGAGAATCCTCTCAAGTGTGTACTTGTTAGTGCTTGAGGCCCTCTTGAAATTGTAGGTGTGAGGACGCTGGAGCTCAGGAAGCAGAACCTCTGCCGTTCGTCTCCCTTCCCTCCCTGGTCCCCTTGATCCTCACAATGCTCTCTTATTGACGTCATCTGTCCTAGACCCTGAATGCCTAACCGATCTGCCCGTCCCTGGTGTGAATGACCAGAAGATGTTTGAGAAGCTTATTTGATTTTGGAGAGTTGGTGGAATTGTACCCCATGTGGGGACCTGAATGAGGAAGATGCTCAGCAGGACTCACAGAGAGGCCCTGGGGTTGACACTTCCTAATTACCTGCCCTGGGAAAGTCATTTTGCCTTTCTGGTGTCCAGTTTCCTTGTTCATAAAGTGAGGGATATTATAGGAACTCTAGGGATAAATATTGAATTGATACATGTAAAGCACTTCACCCTGGGACTATAATTGTGTTTCAATAAACATCTAATTGGACTAGTCCATTTTCTGTGCTATAACAGACTACCTGAAACCTAGGAGTTTATAAAGAAAAGAGGTCTAGTTTGGCTTACTTTTCTGGAGGTCAGGAAGTCCAAGAGCAGGGTGCTGCATCTGCTTGGCCTCTGATGAAGACCTCATGCTCCTTCAAGTAGAAGGACAAGAGGGCATGAGAAAAGGCCAGAACATGAGTAGTGGGCTTGATTATGACAGCCTTTCTTGAGGAATGAATCCAGTTCCCCAAGAACTGTCATTATCAGTTCCTTTAGGGCAAGAGGAAGATATTATCCACCCTTTAATCTCTGGTACCCAGTGTGGAGAATGACCAAGAGAAAGTCAGAACGGCTCCGCTGTCACAACCCAAACACATTTTTAAGGCCTCAGCACCTTTCCCGACCACTTCAATGGGGTCTTTCAACATGAGTTTTGGAGGGAACTCACCGTAATCATCCACAACACACTATAATTTGTTCTCCTGAATTTCCTTTCTCAGTATTTTTTCCATTTGTGGTGTAGGGACAGTAGCTTTTATGAACCAGCATGGAAAAAAATCTCTCTTCTGATCACCCTGTAGAATGATGCACTCCTTTTTCAAGGGCCTCATGATTGAGTAGCCAACATCTTGTTTTCTTTCTTTCTTTTTGTACTGGGGATTGAACCCAGGGACACTCAACCACGGAGCCCCATCCCCAGCTCTATTTTTGCATTTTATTTAGAGACAGGGTCTCACTGAGTTGCTTAGACCCTCACTAAATTGCTGAGGCTGTTTTTGAACTCACGATCCTCCTGCCTCAGCCTCCCGAGCGGCTGGGATGACAGGAGTGCGTCACCACTCCTGGCTTCAACATCTGTTTTCTATTTCACTACGATTCTTTACTTCAAATGAGCCTGAGCCTGGCTGATCTGGAGAAGTGTGATTTTATACGATTCATTAATCAGGGTTGAATGCTTGATGATAACCACAACCATTAGACACCTATTGTTTTCCTGGCCTTCCCTGGTCTCTCTGGTCTCCTGTCTCACTACGTGGGGACTTGAGACCTGACCCCCAGTCCTATGTCCCCCATTAAACTGGTCTGGGAGGTGGGTGCACTGGCTGGTGCTGGAGTGGCCCTGGGGATGGGGTCTTATGAAGTCTGTGGAACCAGACAGAACTGCCCCCACCCAGGCCGAGGTGAGACTCTCACCATCCCAACACACACCAAGGGGGTAGTTTGCTCTTGCTATGTAGTGCCTCTCCAAAACCATTCTCCCCATCCCTGCAGCATTCCTTGTGGTCCTTATTCCTGCCAAACTCACACCAACCCCTTGAGCTGCTCACTAATCTCATCTTCCATTTTAACAGTGAGAAACATTGGGGCTCAGAGAGGTTCAGTGTCTTGCCTGTTGTTACGCAGCCTGTGAGTGGCTCAACCAGGATTTGAACCCGGTCTGACCCGAAGGTTTAGATACACCACGAACTAGTGCCAAAAGAGAAAGAGAAGAGTATCTTGAGAAGACTTTCTTTGCTCTGTGGAGATCCATAAGAAAGGAAAAAGCAGGCACCTTCCCGGCTAAGATGAGCTAAGGGAGGTCACACCAGATTCAGGAGAAGGACACGATGACTCCTTGGGTCCTTCCCCGTCCCTGAGACTCTATTTTCAGTGCTGTCCCTGGCAAGACAGAGGCAGCCTTGCCAGCCGGGCTCGGGGTCCATCTGGCTGTCAGTGCAGCGTTATTTATGCTGCCCGACCCACGGCCAGGTGCGGTGAAGAAGAGGTCAGCCCTGGCTCCTCGGCCCGGAGCCCTTGACTCGGGAGCCAGCTGTCCTGCAGACAGAGCTCGGCAACCGCGGCTCAGACATGAGCCTCAATCCAGGGACCTTGGCTGCTGTTCCTGCCAGAGGCATCCTGGCATCTAGCGAGATGGCTTTGTCCAAGCTGATCCCACGGGGCCATTCATGTAAGTGACAGCCGTGAGGCTGGCCTAGCAGTTCCAACGAGGGAATGTGTGTCTCTTGTTGTGGAACGTGGAATCAGGCGAGCACGTTCACCCACGTCCGTTAGTTTGTTGTGTCAGTCTGTTGTCTGTTACTGTAACAAAATACCTGAGTTTGGGCATTTTATAAAGAAGAGGTTCTCCTAGCTCACAGTTCCAGAGATCCAGGGGCTGGCAGACTGGTGGTGCCAAGTCAGAGGGAGGACTCTTGGCAATGGCATCCTGGTGCAAGAGAGATCACACAGTGAGACGGACAGCCAAGGAGAGACAGGGAGGCCAGGCTCAGCAGCCATCTCCAGCCTCGCCAGACACAGTCCAGGATCTTTTACTGATTGCAGCTCCCCCACCAAGATGCTGTTCCTCAGCTTTTTGGTGTAATTGCATTCGATGCTTATTTTTCTGGGCCATGCTGGGTTGTCCTGTCACATTGAAAGATTTCCATTTTGACCTCTCCAGGCAGAGGTCAGCAGGCAATCATATACCCCAGCGTTTATTGAGTGCTTACTACGTGCCAGGTGTGGACAAGAAGAGGCCCAGTTCTTAATTTCACAGAGCTTATAGTCTACTCAGAAAGAGAGAGATTATAATCAAATACATGCACAATTGAGCATCTGTTTAGGAATTTAAATGAACACCTTTGATGAAAACAGTTTCTAGGATCTGACAATGGATGGGTTCATCAGAAAGAGGAAGTGATACTGGAGCCTCAGGACCAGTCAGCCAGATAACTGAGGAGTAGGGAGAACAGCAGGTGCAAAGGCCCTGTGGTGGGACCAATGGCAACAGCAGCCACTCCACCCAGCCTGTCCCAGATGGCCCCCGTTGTCCTGGCTCGCCTTGCTCTTTCCAATGTGGCCTGATTTGGGAGGTGAATTCCATTATTACTCATGGGTGGTGGTCTGTAGAAAAGAACCCCCAGTGGTCAAAGGGCAGAGAGAAGAGGGCCAGACCGGAGAGGGTGGCAGTGGCTGGACCCAGAGTGAGAAGCCTTCGGAAGGTTTCAGGGCAGGCTGCCGGGATCTAGTTTGCTTTCTAGAAAGCCTTCCTCCCCTGTCTTCTGTTCTTCCTCCTGTGGGGACTTCACCTACTTATTATGGGTTGTGTTTTCCACATCGCCTCTGCCCCCTGAGCTTCAGGCTGGATGATGGAACCTCCCCATGCCTTTCTCTTTCTGCTGCTGAGTCTGGGGGCCCAGAACCCTCCTGAAGCCAGAGCCACAGCAGAGCTCCCTCAACATGGGCCAGGAAGATTTTTACGTCCCCCAGCACGAACCAATTTGGAATCTCATCGGGTAGTTAATGTGAACAAGAAATTCACTTCTGTATCTGAGCCACTCTAAGGGCCTTGGAAATATTCAGTAGGCAAATACTAGCTACTGTGCCTTGAGCGGTGGCCTGCAGGGCTCTGGTATGTACACACCATTAAATGCGATCTTTCAATAGAAAAGGCAACAAAGGTTCAGAGAGGTGAAGCCACTTTCCCAAGGCAACACAGTGCACGAGCACTGGGATTTGAGCCTAGGAATATTCAACTGCAAAGTCAAAGCTCTGGAAATACCAACCAGGGACCGTGTAGGCGGACCTTCACAGAAGGACCTGGGCAGAGCGTCACAGAAGCAGATACTGGCGCAGGGGAGCGGGTGGGAAAACCTGGGCGCCCGGCACCTGCCGCCGCAGCCCCGGCCCCTCCGCCCCATCAAGCACCGTCTCAGACGGGAGCAGTGGTATTTCTTCCCCCGCCTGCCGCTTGGCAGGTTCTTCGAAGAGAAATGCTCTTAGATTCATTTAAAAGTCTAAGCAGGGACGGCACAAATTATTAGCGTTTGAAATATTTATAAAGTCTCTTGTTTGCCATGGCATCGGGGGACAGACCGCAAATAAAAGCGAACTGCGGATGCGCCCCGCGCCCAGAGATGGAGAGGGGCGAGGCTGCTGTGTGCGCGGCCGCCCCTTCCCCAGGCCTGCTGAGCCGGTGACTTGTCATCCCCAGGACGCCCAAGCCACTTCCTGAGCGCCACACCTCCACCCGCCAGCTGAGCACGCGACCGCGACCCTCAGGCGCGGGGTGCGGGAAATCACAGACGGGGACCACGGGGACCAGCTGGGCCGGGGGCGTGGGGCCTCTGCTTTGCGAACTCCCCGCTAGTCTAACATTGTTTCCAAATTAAAAATCTCACCCACGCCAATGTCTGGCATGGGAAGCTACAAGAGAAGGTGGGAAAAAATTGCTGTTGTCGCTTGATGGTTGGAACCCGGAGACCCACAGCGCCAGGACCGAAGTCTCTCCGTGGATCCGTGACAAGAACAGGATGGGTGTGACTCCCAACGGGACCTTGATGGACCTCAGTCTT
Source organism: Marmota flaviventris (assembly GCF_047511675.1). NCBI lineage: Eukaryota > Metazoa > Chordata > Mammalia > Rodentia > Sciuridae > Marmota > Marmota flaviventris. The sequence continues at coordinate 115,618,887 of NC_092498.1, read as the reverse complement.
CTGGCTCTTCACAGGCTGACAGCGTAGGAGAAAGCCATTCTGGGCTGGGGTTCCTGCTGGCTGCACGTGGGTGGTATGCTTGCATTCCTTTGCTCCTCCCTGGGCTCATTTGCTAAATCAACACAATACTATACTGTGCCCAGAAGATGCAGCAGCGGATTCCAACCTTTCTTGAGCTAGTAAAAGATGTGGGTTTGCTTGAAGTCCCATAAGGAGCTTTGGAGTGTGGACAGAGGTGTCACTCTCGAGAGCAAAGAGACTGCCCAGGCACAGTGTTGCACACCTGTCATCACAGCGGCTGGGGAGGCTGAGGCAGGAGGATTGCGAGTTCAAAGCCTCAGCAAAAGCGAGATGCTAAGCAACTCAGTGAGACCCTGTCTCTAAATAAAATACAAAATAGGGTTGGTGATAGGGCTCAGTGGTAGTATGCCCCTGAGTTCAATCCTAGTAACCTCCCCACCAAAAAAAACCCAAATCTGGCCTTTAGTCTTTTTTGTGTGTGGTGCTGAGGATGGTTCCCAGAGCCTTGTGCAAGCTAGGCAATCTCTCTGCCACTGAGCCACACCCCTGCTCATCCTTCAGTACTCCTGTATTAGTGGCCTCGGGCGCCCTGGGGTGGGACAGGCCCTTGCACCGTCTCTAGGTGCGGTGTCTCTGGTGGGGCGATTCTTCGCGATGGCGTTGGCAACCGACATTCATAGCAGCTGGGCTGGGGTGGGTGCATTGGCCTCCCCAGGGACCCGTGGGTGAGGTACGAATAGCAGCTCCACTACAGGGACCTGGAGGGACTGGGCTGTTTGGTCGCAGCTCCTACCAGTCACTCCTGAAGGTGATTCCCGGCTGTGGCGGGGAGGGCCGGCCTTGGAGAGCTCCAGTGGAGGGCAGAGCCCGCTGGCCATGCGGCCCCTGCCTGGAGAACAGAGGCAGGACCACTGTGCCTGGAAATGGGAAGTGATAAGAAAGGGTGAGCGTGGGGGACGCCAGGGTCATCTGGGACAGGTGACCTGAGTGGACGGGGGAAGCTGTCGGAAGCTGAGGGTCTGCAGGCGGCCAATCCAGAGCAAGGAAGTCACTGTCTCCTGCAAGTTGCAGCTGTGCCCTAGGCACACACGAGTGGGGACAGAGTGTCTGACAGAGCCCTCAGGTGAAGGGTGTGGCTGGCCTGCAGCCCCGGGGCCTGGTCTGTCTGTTGAGGCCTCATTCACCCTCCAGGTGTTTAATGAGGGTCTATTTTGTGCCATGCGGGGAGCTCAGGAAACAGGACAGGTGCAGAAAACAAAGACTCGTCACCCCGCAGAGCTGACGACCCAAGCGAGTGTGTAGGGTGGGGTGACAAAGTCACAGGACAGTCCCCACGCAGACCCATCACAGAGGAAGCCGACGGGTGCAGAATGGAGGGCGCCGGATGGCGGGGGGCACATTATTGTTATTACTTTTAATCGACGCACAGTGATGGTTCTGTTGATGGGGGACGGTGTGACATTTCCCGACGTGTTACAGCGCATAATGACCGGGTCGTTAAGAGTCTCCAACATGTCACTTCTTTGTGCTGGGAACACTCTTGTCCCCTCCTGGAGCTGTTTTGAAGGGGAGGGTGGCTTAGCTGCAGTGCCCTGCCGGGCTGTGGGACCCCAGAGCCTGTTTTGGTTCCAGACCACCTTCCCTCTGTCCCCCATGAGGGTGCTTCTGGCAGGTGGGCACGGGAACACTTGGATCGTCCCTGCTTTGCAGATGAGGACACGCAGGCTTGAGAGGTTGGGACACTGGCCAGGGCATGTTCAGTGACGAGGTCCTCCAGATGGACCCCAAGTCCGTCTTCCTGGTGGCTTCTGAACCTCCAGCCAGCACGGGGGGAGGGGCCTCCTTTCTTCTTCCCCCGTCCCCATTGTGTGATTTGGAGACCATGGCCCTGGCCCTCCTTTGTCCCCACCCACACTCCGCTGGGTATGCACTGGCCCTGAAAAGACCCATAGATTTGGGGACACTATGGCCTTGGCAGCTGTCAGGGCGCAGGAGGGTGTAGCAACCACGGGGACAGGGAGACCTGTCCTGGGCCACCCATGACTCACTCACCATGAACCTCGAGTGAGTGACGTCACCTCTCGAGCCTCAGTTTCCTCCTGTCACATGCCAACACTCATTGCCTTAGCTCCTGGAATCGAGCGGGGATTAAGCGAGCGAATGCTTGTGTGGGAGACTTGGCACCGAGCCCAACCCAGGGCACCCTTTGGGCTCTGGGTGGCCGCTGCCTGAGTCCCCTATGCACTTCTCCAGGGTCCAAAGGACAAAGGGAACACAGGGACCCACAGCGCCGGCCCTCAAGGTCCTTAGCCCCAGAGCAGCCCTGAGTCAGGGCCACGGGTGGAACTTGGTGACCCGGGGTCCAGACTGCCAGCGCCCAGCCAGGCAGCCGCCTCCAGCCCCCGAAGAACCCATGCAGTGGCCATCGCAGGGGCCAGCTTGCTGTGACCTTAAACCCGAGAGCTCCTGCCCACATCTGCAGCTAAATAAACCAAGTAAATCATGCTGGCAGATAGATAATTAAATAATTATCAGGCACTTAATAACAAGGAGTGGGTGTTCTGAATTACCATATTAGACAGTGTCTTTGAGGACTAATTGTTGCATTACATCAGAGCCTCTCATTCATTATTCTTGTCATTTCGGGTGATAATTTGCACTTTAGGAGACAGCGACAATTTTAGCAGGCAATTAGAGACGTGTCAGGCCTGGCCCCGTGAGTTACTGTCACAATTATTGCCTTTTTCCACTGTCCTCATTTGCAGACGTGTCGTTAAGGGGATTTGGGTAATTCTAGGCCTGGGCAAAACAACCAGCCCACGGGATGGTTCAGGGGCGAGGACGTGGCGGTCACCCGAGTCGGGAGAAAGCTGGATGTCGGCCAGGGAGCCGAGGGGCAGGGCTAGGGCCCCGCCAGCGCTGCTGGGCTTCTCCCCGGGTGTCAGAAGCACATCTGGGACCCCAAATGAGGTCTGGCTGGCGGAGGGCTCTCGGCTTGGCCTGGGTCCTTTTACGACGTTGGGGTCTTTGCAAGAGGCTCCGGGAGGCAGGAGGTGGGGGAGAAGAGGGGGAGGAAGAGAGCAGGGCGGAAAGGCAGCCGTGGCCACCGCGTCTGGGAACCTTCTGTAGTTTGGGAAGCGTGAGCATCTTGGGACCAGGGAGGGCCCGACCGACTCCGGGTTCGCTGATTCCTACAGCCAACCTGTCCCGATTCCGCCTCGCAGCCCCCCGTCCGCCTGCCTTCCTCAGGTCCCCTCTCTCCAGGACACTATTTACCTACCCTAAGACAACCCAGGCCCAGGTGACTGGGGACCCTGCTACAGCCCAGAGTTCCCCGGAATCATTCGACCAGTCCTGAATCTATCCACCTACCCCACCCCTAACTTCCCACAAAACCCGTCAAACCTCTGGCCTGTGCTTGCTGCCGGCCACTGGCCGGTGTGGCCCTGCCTGTCCCCTGCCTGTCCCCCTGCCTGCTGTGGCATGGAGCAGCTCCGCCCCTCCTGCAGTGTGAGCACAGGGCTGTCATTTGAGTGTCATTTCTTTCTTTCTTTTTCTTTTTTTTTTTTGGTGGTGCGGGGGATTGAACCAGGGCCTTGGGCCTGTGAGGGAGGTGGCTCTCAATCTGCTGGCCTTAGTGTCCCTGAATAAAAACCAAATCTGGGCTGTGGGCTGTGTCACACGCCTGTCATCCCAGAGGCTCAGGAGGCTGAGGCAGGAGGATCCCGAGTTCAAAGCCAGCCTTAGCCACAGCGAGGCCCTAAGCAGCTCAGTGAGACCCTGTCTCTAAATAAAATGGAAACTAGGGCTGGGGTGGGGCTCCGTGGTGGAGGGCCCCGAGTTCAATCCCTGGTTAAAAAAAAATCCTGGGTATAGTTTAAAACAGAAAAGACTAGAGAAGGAAAAAAGAGAAGAAGAAGGAGAGAGGAAGGAGAGGAAGGACGAGAGAAAGAAGAAGGGGTTGAAAGAGTGAGAAGACTGAAGCGAAGAGGGAGGAGGAGAGAGAGGGAGGGAGGGAGGGAGGGAGGGAGGGAGAGAGAAGTCAGGGTGGAAAGGAGGAGAGAGGGAGAGAGAAGGAAGGGGGGAGAGCCGTGGACCCTGCCCTGAAGGTCATGCTGCACACCAACCACGGCTTCAGCCCCTGACTTGGTTTCCTTTCAGGGAAGTCCAGCGTCACTTGGCCTTGACCCGGGCGACGGGAGAGCAGACACCATGAGTCAGTGACTCCGAGAGGGCCCTCCCGAAATGAATCTGACAGGCCACAAGATAAGAAGCAAGAAAAATAAACCACCATTAACACAGTCCAGGCCCCACGGGGGGCGGATGGCAAGCCCACCCTGCCACAGCACGCTCCGACCTCGCCGTGTGACGGGAAGACCTTCCTGGGGCCCCTGAGACCTCATCCCCTGGGTTAGCCTTCCCAAGAGTCCCCGGCTCTGGATGCCTGGATCCAGGAGGGCAGGAGCTGCTATGGTGCCTATGGAACCAGGGACCCTGGGGAAGCCACGGTCGGTGCCTAGGAGACTGGGTTTGGAGTCTCAGGGCAGCTGCCTGTCTGCTCTGTGACCTTGGGCAGGTCGAATCCCCGAAGTCTTCACTTTCTTATTTCAAATTTGAGTAGTCACGGGGCGCAGTGGGTGCACGCCTGCCACTCCAGTGGCTCGGGAGGCTGAGGCAGGAGGATCTCGAGTTCAAAACCAGCTTCAGCAACAGTGAGGTGCTAAGCAACTCAGTGAGACTCTGTCTCTAAATAAAATACAGAATAGGGCTGGGGATGGGGCTCAGTGGTCCAGTGCCCTGAGTTCAATTTTTTTTTTTTTTGAGTAGTCGCAGCTGAGCTTTAGCAAAAAGTCTGTGAAGAATTCAGCAGGGTGTGTGGAGCTGGTGCTCGTTGGTAAGTGCGGGCCGCTGTTCTTATACTTCAAATTTGAAATACTGTTTGGCTGTCTGTCCGTCTGTGGCTTTGGTCTGGACTAGACCCACCACCTCCTGGGTCCTACTGGGTGAGGAGATCATTCTGGCCTTTGGCCTGGTGCCCCCTGGGCTTGGACTGGCCCTTCCCTCTGACGGCTAGGATCCTGCCTGGACCACACCCATCCTGCTGCCCGGCCCCACACCCAGGTCCACTGGGAATCAGAAACAAGGTGTATCCACAGCGTGAAGGCTCATTGCTGCTTGCCAGGCTCTGTGTGGACCACCGGACGTCCATCTTTTCATTTAAGTCTCCTGGGGCCTCGCAGGGGCCTGGGGTTAGGATAATCATTCACATTTTACGGATGTGGAAACTGAGGCTGAGGGGTGGGGTAGGTTCCCAGGGTAAAGCAGCCCCTTGGCTCATGACCATTTTGCCATCCTCATCCCCTGGGCTGCCACCCGACAGGACAGTGGCTCTGGAGATGTGGCTAGGGACCGGTTCCTGCCCTTGGTGTTGACCTCACCTGGCAAAGTGTGCTGTCTTCAGATATTTAAAGAATGATATTTGGAGTAAAACGCTAACCATTGACAGGTGACGGAGACTTCGGGGACACATCTTAAGGAGATACCCACACAGATACGTACACACTCATCTGCCTGCATCAGCTCCATAGAGTTCATTAAGTTAAAACCACAGTAAATCTGAGGGGCTCAGATGACCACGGTGGTCAAAACCGCAGGAAATATCGTATGTTGAAAAAGAATAAATCCAGCCAATTACAGATTTATGTGGACACCGGCACAGTTTCCAGAGTTTTACAATAATCGTGGATCAATCAGCGTTTTTATGACAAAAGTATCATTTTCATGTGTTTTAGTCGCACCTAAAAGTTTCCTCGTTTTGCTTAATTCCCAGAAGGCGATCCCGTAAATCTTTCTCTCCGAGATATTAAGTAGATAATAAGATGCCACGGAAGATTTGCTTATGGTTTCAACCACAGTTGTGAATGATTTATAATTAGGGCCAAATCTAAGACAAAACATGATTAAAGTCAGAACCTGCTGTAAATTGGCCGGGTCTGCTCGGCCCTTCAGCAATTTGTCGGGGTTTGACGATAGTGATCTTTTTTTTTTTTCCTAGTGGTATTCAAAGGACCAGCTGACACCGTGGGGAGACACTTAGGATGAAGGGGATGCTGTGGAGATCACAGGGGTGTCCCTGGTGGCCCTGGCCAAGGGGACAGACAGGCCCCACTCCACGTCCTGTCAAAGGCAAACCCCTCAGCCCAGCTCACCCAGCAGCCCATCTGCCTGCAGTTCTTGGCTGAAGAAGTCCCGTGCAGAGGCCCGACCTTTAGAGGGTCACTGAGGCAGCATGTGCTTACTGAGCACCTACTATGTGCAGGGCACTAGGGACATAGCAGTTAGCGATGAGGTGAATGTCCTTGCTCTGTGGAGTGCAGTGCAGGGGGGACAAGAGGCCTCTCCCAGGGAGGAAGTTCTGGGGGGGACGCAGGAGAGGGTGGGAAGGAGGCTCTTGTGGGGGCCCAGAGGATGCTGGGGGGGGGGTGGCAGGGAAGTGGGAGGGGGCAAAGGGGCAGTGGGAGGGTCTATTTAAAATAGGGGATTCTGGGAGCCTTCTGCAGGAAGCGGCATCTCGTAAGAGTTGTGGACACAGGTTGAGCCAGGGGCTGTCTGGGGAGGAGAGACTGGTCCACGCCAACACTACAGGAAGAGTGACCTCAGCACGTGGGAGCATCAGTGAGGAGCCCCACAGGACAGGGGCTCTGGAGATGCTACAGAGTGAGCCAGGGCGGGCAGGAGGAGAGTGGGTCCCAGCCAGGACACGCCTTTACCCAGTCATGGGGGCCCTTGGGAGCCTTGAGCTGGACTGTGACATTTCCCAGGTAGTGGGCTGGCTGCTGTGTGCAGATCCTCCTGTAGGGGGCAGGAGAGAGACGGGAGGCCTCCTGCCATCCAGGTGGGAAAGGAAGAGGCTGCGACCCTGGGCTGTGGTGGGCGGGGAGACCAACGCCCTTGACGTAGGTTTTGTAGTTCGAGTTGCAGGGACCTGCTGACAAACTGGGTATTGGGTGTGACAAAGGGAAAGAGCCAAAGGTCGAGTCCTAGATTTGGCAGCCAAGCAACTGGTTGGACCAGGATGCAGGAGACAGAGGTGGTGAGGACAGAGAAGGGACGGGGGTCATCCAGGGCAGGTGATGGGCAGGTGCAGTTTGAGGCACCCGGGGTCCATCTGGACAGAGATGGCGAGGGGTAGTGAGCACGCGAATCTGGGGCAGGGAGAGAGGTCAGGGCGGAGAGGAGTCACCAGCCCATGGCAGAGGCCTCTGCAGGGTCATCTGCTGCGGAGCCCTGGACCCTGCAACCCTTGGGCACTGGAGGAGGGAGGGGCTCCCGACCAGGGCTGTCCCTGACTCAGGCCATCCAAGAACTCGGGCTGTCTTAGGAGGAAACAAAACAAAACAGAGCAGCCCAACGTGGCTGCCCTCCTCAGCCATCCCGTACTGACCAGGTCCAGGGGACGAGCCGGGGAACCCGCCCTTGGGTCTGGGAATGTGGTGGTCACTGGTGACTTTGACGTCTGCAGTTCCGACTTCTCAGACTTGTCCACGTCGTCCACCCTGAGAGACAGAGCAAGGCGTCCAGGTTGCTCACTTCCTTGGTGACATGTCTTGGTGGCATGGCATTTCGGCTGTCTTGGGCAAGAGGTCCTGAGGGAAGGACGGCTCACACCAAGGACAGGCTTCTTCTGACCCAACTGGCTAAATTCTTCGTCTTCCAGCACTCCATTCCTCTCCCCTTCTTTGCTTTGGCCACCCGTTGCCTAGCAACAGCACAGGGACCGTGTTTTTATGTGCCAAGTTTCCCTTTGACATCATCTTATTTCATTTCTCAGTTTCCCTTTGCTCGGCTGACCCTCTCCATTTTATTTTAATCCTCTTCTGATGTGTCCATTCCTCTCTAACGTGTGTGATCACTGCAGACCTCTTTGGAACCGCATGGGGGAGGGTAAGTAACATGACAAATGCCAGGCGTTATGACTGTTCCATAAGATACCCCTGGGCCTTGATGAAGAACCTGAATGTGTACAAAGGAGAGAAAAGAGATCTGGGCATGGAGCCAGGAGATATTTATTCTAGTCTAGCTCTGCCACTAAGTTGCTGTGTGACCCTGATGAATAGGTTTCCCTCTCTGATCCTCAGCTTGTCTGACTATCCTCTGCAGGAGTTTTACTGGCTTGGGGTTAGCAAACACCAGGCACATGTGCCCTGGCCACCACCCAGTTCCACAGCAGACATCACTAATCAAGAAAACACTCTTAAGCACTGTGCTTAATGAAGACCCCAGAATCCTTCTTAACACAAGTCACGGCCCCCCATTAATAGGAAATGGCATGCCAGGGTAGGCCTTCTCGTGTGTGGCAGGACTGAATAATATCTTAGGGTGGGGTTGATTGCTGTTGGTAAACTAGGATTACCCTGGCACCTGTAGGAGTTTTCTGGTGTCCCTGAGATAAAATTCCAAAGCAAAGAGGGGTTGGGAAGGCATTGTGGGAAGACTCTCCTAATTATAAAATAGACCATATACATCCCAGCATTCGTCATTCATCAAGAATGACATCCTGGCTGTGTCTTCTATCTATTTAAGCTGAGTCTGGGGCGTCCGGATATAAATCTCAGTGCATATGAAAGTCTGAGTGCTCATTCTCAGGGAGAGTGATTTGTCTTGTATTGAGCAAACAAACTCATTTAATTTCTACCATCTTTAAAACATTTTTATTGTGGTTTTCTTCTGAAGTAGAAATTAAGACATAATCTAATATTTCTGTTTAAATCATACTTCATAAAACCTAGAGGGGTAAAAAAGGAAAGCCCGTGGAGAAACTGGGAAATTAATTTTTAATTAATTGATTGATTAAAAAGAACTCCCTGTCACTGAGTATAATTAGGTGCATCTATGTCTGAGTTCCTGGTCCAGGGCTAAAACTGTGATCCACCTGGCACCGAGACCTTTCTAATCCACTGACCTTTACGAGGTAGCTAATTTGATTATTTTCACGTTATCACTTAGAAAACTGAGGCTCAGAGGGGATAAGAGGGCCAGATTAAAGTGCTTTCCAAAATTGTCTTCCGTGATTTTTTTTTTTTTTTTTGTACTGGGGATTGAGCCCAGGTCACTTAACCACTGAGCCACATCCCCAGGACTTTTTAATATTTTATTTAGAGACAGAGTCTCACTAAGTTGCTGAGGCTGGCTTTGAACTCTCGATCCTCCTGCCCCAGCCTCCCGAGCTGCTGGGATGACAGGCGTGGGCCACCGCACCTGGCTTCAGTGATATTTCGGATGTGATAACATTCTCACCTTGGAATTCTTCCAACAAGCCTGGTTTTCTACCCTGGTTCTGGAAATTCCAGTGAGACATGGATGGCCTGGAGAGCTTCCGTGGATGGTTTTTCTGCCAGAGAAAGGGCGATATTTTCACCCCTTTGCTCATTCAGTCCCTTTCCACCTTAGGATACCCCTTTCTCAGATGAGAATACAAAGGCTGGGGAACTGAAGCCGGGCCAGTATCATAGATTTGAACCCACGTGTGACTCCATATTCCTTCTCCCAGATCAACAGCCTGTCTGCAAGACCGGTCCTCAGGATTACGCACAAATACAGGTCCCTCAATTTCAAAACTAAAAAAACAAGGAAAGACGTGCTTTTTGAATTTTCCAAACAGGGATCCTTTTTACAGTTCAGCTGCCAGGAGGCCTGGGAGGAGGGAGGGGGATTTGGCCAGGGGAAAGATGGGCCTCAGAAGGCTGTTTGCACCTGGGGATCTTGGTCTTCTGCAGCCCGGGAGAAGGGTGGCACCAGGCTCTGTGGCCAGAGACGTCTCTTGGGATCTACTCAATGCCAGGCACTATGGGTGATAGATATTTCCTGAATGAACAACCGACGCTGTCCTGTTTGTTCCCACTCCGAGCTGTCAGAATAAATTCTAGCAAGTACGTGATACGCTGCGTCTTTCAAAACCCCGTTTACAGCATCAAGCCTCAACACAGCCGCCTGGCCCCCCAGCTCCACAGGCACTAGGCGGCGCCTCCCCCCAGTCTGCCTTTGGAGCGCCATCCGGGATCCTGGTGGCAGGAACGGGCTGACAACACAATCCCTCCCTGATTCCTGGGAAAGCCTTTATTTAGCTTTGTTCTGTACTTGAAAGTGAGCAGGCCACGCACAAGACTGTCAAAAAACGGCTCTGCGGCTCTGCTCTTTGGTGGTGCCTTTTTGGGGAAAGGGATGTTTAGCAGAAAGGCCTAGGCTGGGTGGAAGCCACTCATGGGGACCAGGGAGCCTGCACCTGCGCCATCCCTGCTGCATGGGCCTGGGTCTGCCATTGCTGCTCGTGGCACTGGGAGGCTGGATGAAAGGCATGTGTGCAGCTGAGGTCTTGTCTAGGTCAGATGTAAACACGATTAAAATTCAGGTGCAGGGACCACACTTCAGTGCTCAAGAGCTACGTGTGGCTAGAACATTCCAGAAAGAGCTAGAACATTCCAGAACATTCTACAGGTCAGTTCTGTCTTAGAGCAGGAAGCCACCCTCTTGCTCTCCAGTGTCATGGAGACCTGTGAGTCTCCTGTGCTTCTCCCCAGCCTCCTTCCCTCCAGCCATCCATTTCTTCCTCCTCTCTCTCTGTCTCTGCCAATGTCGGCCTGCCCCTTGTTGAACTTGGACTCTGGCTGAGGGGCCTGCAGCTGAGGTCTTGTCCAGGTCAAAAATGCACCTTTGGGAATAAGTTCACAAAAATGGACCTTGGAGCGAGCTGGATGTACCCTTGCTGGGCTGATCACACGAAAAACGCCCAGCCCAGGCCCTTTCCTGGAGAAAGAAGAGAGGGCATTGCCTTTGCGACCTCGGAGGTGGGTGGGGAGAGGGTGATCCAAGGTGGTCCGAGAAGAAAGACTCAACGAAAAATTGCATCCACTTTCCCCAGGACGGGTTTTTTTTTTTTTTTTTGGTTCTAGAAGCAGCCAAAATAAAACGGGGGGCGGGGCGGGAGAAGCGGCCTTGATTTGGGAGCAGCGCGGGAATGGAGCTCGGGTGTCAACGGGCTGAAATGCTGCCTCCTCCCGCGCTCCGGGGTGGGCGACAGCTCCCGCGTCCCCACGTCCCCACGAGGGTGCGCCGAGACGCGGCCCGGAGCGGATTTCTGGGTGGGGGGGCGGGCGGGAGGGCCACATTAGGCGGTGGCAAGTTAATTAGAGTTCAGGAGTCCAGCCCGCGCGGCTGGGAGAGGCTGGATTTGCATAAAGCCCATTTACATAATGCTCCTCGCAAATTGTGCAGCCAGAAGGCGGCGGGGCTGGCGGGGAGGGAGCAGGGGCGGGAGGCGCCCGAGGCGCAGGCAGCCAAGGGGGGAGGGCCAGGCCGAGGACGGGGAGCCCCTCGCCTCCACCCTCTCTGTGTCCCCAGCACTGCCCACCCCAGGGCGGCCTCACCCAGGCCCCCAGCCCACCCTGCCCGCCACCATCCTGCCTTCCCCAGCGGAGATGCCCCAGCTGCGCCTGGAGCAGTGTTCTCCCCCACTCAAGAGCTTTCTGTGGCTCCCTCCTGCCGGGGGACCAGCCCTTAGCTGATTGACCTAGTGACCCACAAGGGGGAGGGCTGGTCCCTTCCACCCTCCTGACCCCTTCTTCCCTCCGGTGGGAAGCTCAGTCCTATGGAATGACTCTTGCAACCCTGCTCTGGCTTTGCTCCCTCTGTCACCTCCTTTGTGGCACCCCCTGCTCCATGGATCCAAATGCCCTGCTCCCCGGGGGGCACTTTCAGATGTCCCTGTGCCCCCCTCAGGTGGACTGCAAGCCAAGCCCCCTTTCTCCTGCGGGGAGCCTGCTCCATCTGTACTCCAGGCCCTTGAACCCTGTGTCACAGTGGCTCAGGGACAGTCTCTTTCCCCAGTTAGACTGTGAGTCCCCCAGGAAGAGACGTGCCTGACCCATCTCTGTGCCTAGCTGGGCAGAGTAGGTTGGCAAACAGTAGGTTCCTCCCATAGATGTGAAGGGAATGCGGGAACCACGCAGGTGGAGTCAGCCGGAGTTTGAGAGGAGGACCCTGGGGCCACAGTGAGCCCCACTAGCTCTTGGGCTCTCTGGGGCCTTTCTCCAAGTTGATGGTCAACCAGGCCCGTGTTGGAATCTCAGGGAAGCGGGTGGCAGCCATCTGGGAGGCTCTGAGCTGTTCCTCCCCTGGGATGCTAAAACAGACTAAAGGGGAAAGGGCCCAGGGCACCCAGGCTGGGCGGAGAGGCCACAGAGGACAGTGGGGGCAGCGGGGACTGCAGTGGGCTCTATGCAGAAGCCAGCAGTCCATGCTGTGGCTCAAATTCTGAGCTGAAGGGGCTGAGATTTATCTGGTGGATTTTTGTGACCTCTGAAGATTTGTCATTAAAGAGGGGAAAGAAAAATGGTGCATCTATTGAGCACCTATGGTATGCCACTAAACTGGTGGTTTCCCTCAAGAACCAGGCCTGGCAGGTAGATGGTATTTCCTGTACATAGCAGGTTGGGAGAGGGGACACTGGAGTCACCTCCCTGAGATCTCAGCAGGATGGAGATTTGCAGGGCTTTGGACCCTCATTTCCAAACCCTGAAGGGTTCTTGAAACTCGTCTACTGATGTTTTGACCAGAGTAGAACTGGGAAGGGGAGAGAGGGGAGAGGCAGAGAAAGAGGCAGAGACAAAGACAGTGGGGGGGCAGGCAGACATGGGGGGGTGGAGAGGGATGGGGAGGGGGAGGAGAGAGAGGGAGAAGGAAGGAGGCTGGGGAGCAACCGAGGAAATTCATGGGTCTCCCTGACCCTGAAGAGCAATAGGGTGGCTTCCTGCTCTACGACAGAGCTGTCCAGTAGAACTTTCTGGAATGTTCTAGATATTTTGTGTAATACAGTAGCCACTAGCCGCACATAGCTCTTGAGCACTGAGTGTGGTTAGTGCACCTGAATTTTAATTGTGTTCACACTGGGATACCCAGAGGGAGGTGGCCGCAGCCCTGAGTGGCAGACCAGGCTGGCTGGGGACCCCTCAGGTGTTTGTGGGCCTCCCAGTCTGTGGCTGTGTTCTGAGGGAGGTGGCCCTGTCGCTCTTCTCCCCCGCTATTCCTGGACATCCCACCCACACCCAGGTTTAATTTTAGCTGATTCTTTCTCAAGGACAAAGTATATATTTTTATTTTAATTTATGTCTCCTGAACCATTTCCAAGTTTTACTTTTAGAACCTGTCAATATTAGTGACATGTGGCATTTTAGGTACTTTTCTGCTGGTGGGGCCTAAATTTATTGTCATTTTATGTCACTCGGCAAAATGCACAAAATGCCAGAAGTGTTATAAACAGAGACGATTTATGTTCGGGTTGGGGTGAGGTTAAGAGAATGAATATAATCAATTTTTTTTTCCCAGAGACTTTTATGCAAAGTATGCAGGCCAGCAGGTGGGCATTTGACACTGGGTGGGAAGCGTTCGCCAGGGAACAAGGGACAGGAGAGACGCAGGTGGGACCAAATTACTACTGTTCACGCTCATCCGTGTTCCTCTGTGGGTCCTGCTCCCCGGTCCGCAGCGTGGGGCAGTGCATACAGTAGGTGCTCAACTAACGCTGGTGGAAGACAGGATGGAGAAATGCAGAGAGATGCGAAGGGATCTTTCTGGACCTCGTTACTCTACTGCTTAAGAACACTCTGTGGCTCCCTGGTACTCTCTGTGTTCTGGCTCACAGGGTCCTGGAGGGTGTCTCTGGGTGACGTGCAGTGTTCAGAGTATTCCATGCGCTCACTTCCTGTCTTGGCTGGACTCTCCCGGCTCCTGGGGGCTTCCCTCCTCCTCCTCCTCCTCCTCCAGGTGTCCCTCAGTGACCATCCCACACTTCTCTGTCCTCTGCAGCCTTTTCCCTCTGACCCTCCCCAGCACGTTGCTCGCTCCCTCCTCGGGGCACCTCCTGTGCCTTATCTGTGTCTTTATTGTCCGTGACTCATGCTGTCCTCCTTGCTTCCCTGTGGCCACCAAAAGGTCATAGATCCCTTGAGAGCATGGTCTGGGAAGCCCCGCTTATCCCTGTCCAGGGCCCTCATGGGGACAAGGACGCAGCGAACAGTGGGAGCACAAGGGCTGGTCCCGCCACCTCCGTGGCATAGGAGCTGGCCGTGTGCATCTGCTCGTCCTTCCCGTCATCTTCTCGCCATCGAGTGTCCCGACCTCCTGGTGGTGGCTTCACCTTTCCTTCCTGTCCCTTACAAGTTACGCCTTGGAGACACATCTCCCTGGACGGTTATGAGGGTTTGGGGGAGCGACGTGTTGGGGGGTGCGTCCAGCCCCCCACATGCCTGCAGTCCAGGGCCAGTTCTCCAGCAAACCTCTTCTCCCTGGGTCTCGGACTTCTCACCTAGGAAGTGGGAGTGTCGCCCCGGTGAGCTCTAGGGTCCAGCCAGGGTCTGATAGGGGCCAGGGCTGACCACGTGATGTGCCTGATGGGCTGTGGGAGGGGCTGGGTCTTACCTGGGGGGGCCTCAGATTTCAACATTTGAATTTTAGGGGGTCACCGATGTTCATTCCATACAGATAATTGACACTTGCCAAATCTTGAATCCATTGTATACATGAAATACCTAAAGTCTGGAGGGACTCTCCTCAAGGTCATGGGGAAAGCCAGCAAGGAGCCAGGTGCCATCTTGGCCTAACTGACATCAATGGATGTGTTCAATTTTCTGCTCAGGCAGCATTTCGGGGGGTGGTGGTGGTGAGAACACTAGAGTGGGGTCAGTCAGGGGTATGATTATAGCCTTAAGGACTAAAAACATCATCTCAAAAATTTAATTCCATAGAGTAATTTCTTCAAGGTTCATCCACTTTGTGGCATGTATTAATACTCCATTCCTTTTTCACTGCTGAGTAGTATTCCATTACATGGAGCTACCACATCTTACTTATCCATTTACCAGTTGACAGACATTTGAGTTGTCTCTACTCCTTGATTTTATGAAGTTGCTGTGAATATTCACTGCAAGAACTTGTCAGAAGCTACATGAAAGAAGCCAGACACAAAAGGCCACATGCTGTGTAATTCTATTTAAATGAAATATCAAGAATAGGTAAATCCACAGCCCTGGAATGCAGGCAGGAAGGGGGGTGGCTATTTACAGGTATGAGGTATCCTTTCGAAGTGATAAAAATGTTTTGCCCTACACAGGATGAAGCTTGCTCCAAGCTGTGAATGGACCTCGGCTGTGGCTAATTTTATATCATGTGAATTTCAACTTAATATGACAATTAATTACTAAAGACTTCTCTCGAGAACGTTCAATGCAGCCTCCTGTGGGTCTGGCATACGTGCTGCTCTCCATGACAGCACACAGTAGGACGTCGGGGAAACTTGTGTGCTAGAAATTCACCAAGGTCACGTGACTGCGTCCCAGCCTCTTGTCCCCTGGTGGGCCAGGCTCAGATCCCCTGGGAGCTCTTGGTCTCAAGGCCAGACCTGCGGCTTCTCAGTGGCAGGGCCTGGGCCACCTTCTCCATCTTCTTGTCAACCTCCGAGGAGAGGTGAGGGCGCGGTGGAGAGGATGCCCCTGAGGCCCTCTTGCTGAGCAGGGTGTGTGGTTCTGTCCGTCCGTCCCTCCATCTCACTGTCTCTCCTGGGCCATCTCTGTTTCTCCCTCCTATCCCCCTGGGCAGAGCCCCTCCCCCTGCACGCTCTGGACTGATTTTTGTCACCGAGGTTGGCAGGTTAGCGGTCGCCGTCCTCAGCAGAAATTCCTTCCATTTCATTGGTGGTGAGACCCGGGGCAGCGTGCCCACTCCTCTCTTGGTGGGTGACGGGCACCATGGATAATGTAGATAATGGGCCTCCAATAGCACGGAGGCCGGTGCCCGGGAGGATGGGAAGGCTCTTTCCTTTTTTTTTTTTTTTGTACCAGGGATTGAATCCAGGGCCCTTGACCACTGAGCCCCATCCCCAGCCTCATTTTCTCTTTTATTTACAGACCAGATCTCACTGAATTGCTTAAAGGCCTCTCTAAGTTGCTGAGGCTGGCTTTGAAGTCGCGATCCTCCTGCCTCAGCCTCCCCAGCTGCTGGGATGACAGACATGAGCCACCGCGCCCGGCTCTTTACTCGCTCTTCAGTGCCAAGGTCCTGTGGCACAGCCCGGCTCTCAGAGCCTGTCCTCAGTACCACGCCCATTCAGAGGTCTCGGGAGCCTTGCGAGCTCCTTTTAGATGTTGCTCCACTTAATCCTCAAACCACCCGCGGAGAGAGGTTGGGATTGTCGTCTGGTTCCACAGGTGAGGAAAGGGCGGCTGGGAGACGCGAAGCCATTTGCAAGACACCTGGGAACGAGGGCACGTTGTCCTGGACTGCGCCGGAGCTGGCCACCACTGGGACTGCGCCGCCTGCTGCCTGCCAGGGTGGAACGTCACAGGGGGCCTCAGAGGGCGCCGTCCCAGGGACGTGGCTTCCAAGTCCAGCTCTCCACATACTGCTTCTGCTGCTCTGGGCAGATGGCCCCATCTCCCTGGCCCGCTTCAGCTATTCAGATGGACCCCAGGAGGGGACGAGGTGGCAGAGCAGAGGGCCAAAGACCGGGTCCGCAAACCAGCCTCCCTTTCCTTCCCAAGGAGCCAGGGGACCCAGGAGAGGCTGTGTCACCTCTCTGAGGCTCCAGTTCCCAGCACGTTTAGGAACCACCCTGGGAGCCCTCCTCCTCCTCAAGGATGGTGAGAGCCAGGGTCCTGGCTCAGGAGCACGCGCCCCAGAATGCCCTCCACCCAGATAATGGCATCAGCGTTCAGGGCTCCGGGAGGCTCTGCCACACCTCAGTTCAGAGATGCCAACCCGTGAACAGGAGGTGCGCTCGGAGTCAAGAGCACCGCCTCTGGCCAGCGAACCCCAGCAAGGGCCCTAAAAGCTGGGACTTCGTCTCCCCACTTCATAGGGGAGACTCAAGGCTCAACGAGGCCAAGTGGCTTCCCTGGGCCATCGACGGTGTGAGAGAGAAGCTGGGGGCAAGTGGGGTCTGCTGCTGTGAAGTCGGGGGACAGAGGGGCGAACAGCACAGCGGGAGAGGCCTGAGACTGTCTTGCAAGCGCCCAGTCATAGCGGTGTGCGGGGTGGGAGGAAGCATCCTGTCGTCATCACTGTCAGAAGAGCCCCTGAGCATTAATGGCCCACCGTGTGCCAGGTAAGGGGCGGCCTCGGTTCATCCCTGCAATGGTAACTCTGCTGTTCTCCATTCTGTAGATGAGAAGACCGAGGGTCACAGTGGCCATGCAGGTCACACAGGCAGGGGATGCTGAAGCTGGATTTTGACCCCTGACATGAGGTCTCAGAGTTGGAACAGGCTCCTGATGGGACAGGGACTCTCCCTGTCTCTAGCAGTTCTCCTCGCCCGTCCCCTGGAGCTGGGACCAGGGCTGGGGCGGCAGGGCCTTTGGAGAGAGCTGCTCAGTATGCAGATCGCACCATTAAAATTTCATGTGGTTTCAAAAATTCAGTGTTGACTCCGGTGACGCAAATAGGTATGAAAATTCCGGGGAAGGCGCGCTCATTGTTACTGAAATCAAATGGTTGAACGGCCACTAATGAGGCAGACAAGGAGCGCTGCGCACCCTCTGAGGATTGAGGGGAGACGAGAGGAGCGATCGCGCTACATTATTCATACCCTCTTGTTTGAGTTTCAAATCTCAAGGAGGCTCTGGAAGGGGAAGGCAGGGAGGGCAGATGCGGAGGGAGGGAGGCGGGTGGCAGCCGAGACCGCCGCTCTGCCAGCTGCGGAAGGCCGGGTGACTAATTGACAACTGCTCACAGATCCCCTTCCCCGGGGCGCCCTCTCTCCATCTCTCATTTTAAGTTCCGGCCCACAAGCACCTCCCCAGCACCTGCCACCACCGTGTCTGGCTTCCCTGCGTGTGCCTGAGTGAGATGCTGAGGACTGCCAAGGGCCTGGGGTAGGTCCTGGCTGTGTGCGCTCAGGCAGGTGGCTCAACCTCTCTGAGCCTCGGTTTCTCCCCCTATAAAAATGAGGCAATACCTGAGCAGTTCCTCTGCCTACTGGGTGGCATTTCTGAGAGTCAAATGCCACTTGGCAGCCCTTCTCAAGCTTTGATGCCCACAGGAATGGCGCAAGGATCCTGTTGGAATGCTAGTTTCTATCCGGCAAGTTGGGCCTGGGGCTTGAGAACCAGCAGTTTCCAAAGGGCCCCCAGATGAGGCCGATGCTGCTGGTGTTCACCCATCCTGTGAGAAGCCTCTGTGCCGTCTCATCCCTGGGGAGTTGGTGACAGTGCGGTGGCCTTGATTGGCTGGGTCCAGGCTCCTCTTCCGGTGGCTCTTACATGCAGCCAGGAGTTTGTAGTTCTTCTTACGAATACGTGGTCTCTCCTATCCACCCCCCTCCATCTTCTGACCAGCTTGCCCACCTCCTCTTCCCAGCTCCTCCTAAACCCCCAAGGCCACCGTATTTTCTGTTTTCCCTGAGCAAAAGCACTTGCAGGGAGACCTGAACAACCAGCCCCTCCTACTCAGAGCAGGAAGGAGAGCTGCCTTCCGGGGAATCCCATCTTCCCAGTAGGACCGCGCCCTCCAAATCCCAAAGATGCACTTTGGGTCCCACTATCAGGAAAGGCGGGGCAAACGGGCACCGAGATCCCCTGGGCAGGCAGCTGTCCCCTCTGCTCTTTCTGATTGCTACCCCAAGGCGTTGATGAGGGTCCCTGAAAGTGGGAACCAGACTCCAGAGAGGCCTCAGGGTGCGGCCAGCTGGGGAGGGACGGGCTTGATTCTCGCCCTTGAACCTGCACGAGACGCAGGTCGGCGTGGACCCCGCACCCAGCATCCCCAATACACAGGCCCTCCAGTGCCTCCTGCATTTCCTAATTATTGCTCAGCTGTAAACTCCCCTCTCCCTCCTGCCAACATTATCCTAGTAAACGTCTCGAGCGCTCACGAGGTTAATGCAGGGCCGTAAATCTGCAGCGGGTCGAACAAGTGAGACGTGAGGAACTGTTCATAAATCAACGGCCACGGCTCCAGTTTGTTTATTTAATAAAATATCATTTCAGAGAAAGGCACGGGCCACGCTGGGCTCCACAGCTCCGCGGGGCAGGGGGGCAGGGCGGCGGGGGACCGCGGGTGCGTGCGCCCTGCGCACAGGCGGGCGCATCACCAGGGCGCAGGGAGCCCGGCGCCAGGGTCCCCTCGCAAGTCAGGCTTTCCAACCCGGGAGTGCTCCACTTAGGCGTCTGCTCGCTCGGAGTCGTGTAATGGGCCTCGTCAATATGTGACACGGTGCTACAAGGCTCAGGACATGTGTAATGCTGTTTGCACACACACACCGCCCCACGACCGTCTTCAGGGATTTGCTCAGGGCGCTTTGCCCGCACTGGGTGCTAAATCAACAGGAAGCGAGGCGGCGTCCAGGGCACAGGGGGAGATCCACGAAGCAGGGCGCTGCCATAAACCCACGTGAGTCTCACCCCAGACTCGCCACCGCTAGAGGTGCTCACCCCTCTGGCCTCAGCTTTCTGCTTGGCCCCTTGGAGACCATGTTTGGTGTTTTATGGGGCACAGATCTGACCTGCAGGCACCCAGGGCATGGGGTGTGGACATGGGTTTCTTTCCTTCCTCCTGAGAGTTTGTAGCCCTGCGGCAGCTCCAAGATGCCTTTGGTAATTCGTCTGGGCTGAAGGTCAATAAGACAGTGGGATGCCATCAATGGAAACAGTAAAGATGCGGCAGAATGGGGAGACCATGTTCCTGCACCCGAGCCTCCCAGATGGGCATCAAGTCACCAGCTGGAGAAGCAAGCAGTGTGGTCTGGTGGTGAGGCCCAAGGATCAGGGGAGCATGGGTTCAAGTCCTAATTCCAACACTGAACTATCAGGGCAGCTTCCGGGTCAAGTATTTGAACCCCTGGATTTCTGGGAACTGGAGATTTTTTGGGAGCAGTATGGGGGGTTGAACTCATGGGCCCTCAGATCACTGAGCCACCTCCCCAGCCCTATTTTGTGTTTCATTTAGAGGGTCTCACTGAGTTGCTTAGCACCTCACAGTTGCTGAGGCTGGCTTTGAACTTGGGATCCTCCTGCCTCAGCCTCCTGAGCCGCTGGGATGACAGGCGTGTGCCACCGCGCCGGCTGAACTGGAGATCTTAAAACTGACTCTTGGGGTTCTGAGTGTCATATGAGCCCATGAGTGTCCGGAACTTGTATCAGCTTGGTGGTTGCAGTGTGACAGATGGATAATGCAGGGACACAGAGGGGCAGGAAGTGGGGTCACCACACCAGCCCGGTTTTCTCATAACTGTCCCAGTCTTAAAAGGGAGAAGGTGTGCATGATGGGGATCTGTCATTCCTGGCAAGGCTGAGCTGCTGGGTGCCCCGCAGGGACTGGGAAATCAGTCTTGAGCATGCTCTTAGCTCTGGGTTGAGTCTGACCACAGCTATTGATGATTTAATAACAGCGGCTGATTAGGGCAGCTTTATCTCCAAGAGTCTGCTTCCCGAAGGCTAATTGCAGAGTGTTTGATTAACCCAGTGGCACTCATTAGAATCACCTGGGAGACTTTGCAACATACCAATGACCAAGCCTCATGCTGGATGGGGTTTCTCTACCTCTGTGCTCCTGACATGGGGGCCAGGTCGATCTGTATTGTAGGGGGCCATGGTGTGCACATGGGGTGTTGAGCAGCATCCCTGGCCTCTGCCCTGAAGATGCTCCTGTCTTGTCACCACCAAACACATCTCCACACATTCCTCAATGTCCCACAGAGGGCACAATCACTCCAGGTTCACCAATGAGATTCAGACCATCTCTAGAATCTAGGGGTAGGATAGAAGCTGGGCTTGGGTATTTTGTATGAAATGTCCTGCCCCAACCTGACTCTGAGTTGTCCAGGGCCAACTTGACTGTAAATGAAGATGGCACTGACTTCCAAAGGGAGGAGGCTGGAGCTGACTTGGGGTTTGGCCCAAGGTGACCAAGGGGAAGAAGAGGTGAGCAAAGACCACATGTGACAAGAGAGATGCCAAGTTCCTGCCCTTAAACATGCCTCTCTCCACACCCGGCATGCAGCCCGCAGTTTCCGGTAGATATGAATTCCTGCTTGAAGTGCCCTATTTGGGTTTCTCCTCTTTTAAGATCCTTCTGGAAAGCGGCACAGGGCACTGCTAAAGGTTGCTTACGACTTCTTCAGGGCGGAGGTTGTGCCGTTGTTCACAGTGTTTTCTGACCTGCTCAGTCACCTCCAGACTCTCTGGGGCGGTGTGGATTTATTTACCCACGTTACATGACAATTAATTTCAGAGGGGTTTAAATAATTTTCTCAGGGTCACAGAGCTGGTTGTCTGGGTAGCTGAAAGCACAGTTCAGGACAAGTCACCAGCCTCCAGCCCACGCTGCCGGAGGCTTCGTCCCCTCCCGGGGAGAGCTAGAGGCATCTCAGCCCCATGCACATGGGAGAGGGACATGAAAAATCCCCCATGTTCCTCCTTGGCCAGGAAGAGCCCGTGCACTGGGTGCTTCCTTTACGCCGAGCCTGGTAATTTTATGATTTCCTTGAGTAGTCCCAGTGTCCCTGTACAGAAATTCTTGTGATTCTCCTTTTCTGGGGAGGAAAAAACAGGGCCTTAGAGAGAGGAAGCAATTTGCCCACAGTCATACATCTGGTAGGAAGTGGGACGTGTCCTGACCTCAAATCCAAGCTGGGAGAACAGCATCCTATGACCTAATTTACCATCTGAATGGGACTTGGGATATTTATTTAAGTTCCTCATTCTACTTCTTTTTTTCCCCCCAGCATTCCAGGGCTCAGAATTCCTTCATTCATCTCTGAGAGGAAGTAGCCACCAGTTAAATGGTGAAAGTAGCCATCAGTTAAATGGGCTGTCCAAGCATTAGAGGTCTTCTTTGCTGATTCATCATAGTTGTCATCATCCCTATGCTAATGAAGTCCTCCTTCAACTGGGAGGTCTCAGCCCGGCTCTGCTGGGATTGGCTCTCACCTCACAGGAAGTAACTAGAGATCTTAGGGCCAAGGCAGGAAGTGACTCCGAGGGAGGTCAGCGTTTCTCCTCTTTTCTCGGAGGCCACCGGACGCCTTGCAGAGTGAAGGGTAGTCACAATGTAATTGTGTAAGGCAATTACCAGGATCATAATAGTGCAAATGGAGAGTGAGCCCTCTGACTACCAGCTACGGAGACATGTTGGGATTGGTTTCATCGGAGGAATCCATCATTTTGATCTTAACCGTGGCGCTTAACACAGCGTTCAGTCTAATTTTAGAAGCATGTGAGACAAGAGGAGGTTGTACCCATCTCTGTCAGGCCCTGGGTAGCTCACAGACTCCGAGCCCAGCAGGGAGACGAGCCAAAATGTACATTTCAAGAAAATCCCCTTTTCTTTAGGATCATACTAGGAATTTCCATGTAACGACAGCGCTTTTGAACCCACGTGGATCGTGTGTTGGATGAAGTATCCATGCTGCTGAGCAGAGGCCTCAGAAGGAGAGGGGAGGGCAGGGCAGAGAGGCCAGCAGCCGGGGGCAGAGGCGGCAGGGGGCGTGGAGAGGGAGGCCCGGGAG
The DNA here is from genome assembly GCF_047511675.1 of Marmota flaviventris. Lineage (NCBI taxonomy): Eukaryota > Metazoa > Chordata > Mammalia > Rodentia > Sciuridae > Marmota > Marmota flaviventris. The sequence continues at coordinate 115,596,317 of NC_092498.1, read as the reverse complement.
GCAGTGGGTTGGGGTCTGCTTCGCCCTGTCGCCCTGAGCAGGTTTTGTCCCCTCCCACCCCATCTGCAGGGGCCTGCTGAGGCCTGGCTCCTCCTGGCTCCTCCTGGCTTCTATCTCCAATGCCTCCAGGGAGGCTGGGAACTCCCCGTGGCCAGGCCAGGCTTCCTGCAGAGAGAGGAAGCTCGCAGGTGGACCAAGACCCGGGGAGGAGGACACCCTCGCGGTCATGTGCACGGCTCAGTGCGGTCACCCCGGGGCCTCAGAAGGAGAAGATGGGGGGACAGAGGTCTAGAGAGAAAGGAGCACAAGAAGGACTCGGCCCTACGTGGCAGGTTCTGAAGACGGAGGAAGGGGCCACAGTCGGGGACGAGGGCAGCCTCTGGAAGCTGGAAAGGCGAGGACACCGGTTTCCCCACGGATTCCAGGTGGCACTGTCTGCAGCTTCGTTTCGACCCAGGGAGACTCTGTTTGGGCTTCTGACCCCAGAACTGTAATAGAATAAGCTTGTGGTGTTTCTTTTCTTTTTGTGGGGGTTTCTGGGGATTGAACTTGGGGTGATTAGCCACTGAGCCTCCCCCACCTCCCCGGCCCTTTGTATTTTTTATTTAGAGACAGGCTCTCACTGTTGCTTGGCACCTCGCCATTCTGAGGCTGGGCTTGAACTCGTGATCCTCCTGCCTCAGCCTCCTGAGTACTGGGATGACAGGCGTGTGCCACCACGCCCAGCCCTGTGGTGTTTTGGAGTCGCTAAGTATGTGGCAATTACTGACAGCAGACGTGGGGACCTAATAGAGGCCCCTATTCCTTCATAGACGGGCTGGTAAACATCTCTATTTTGTACCGTGTTGAAAATTGAATTGACACTTATCAAGCATGTCACAGGGTCCCTGGCCAACGAAGTGGGTTCTTTACAATGGATGCCCTGGTGGGGCCACTCCTGGGCCTGCTGGCTTAGCCCTCTGGCTGCTCTAATGGGGACTGGATGCAAGGTCAGCAGGTCTGGGTTCAGGTCCTGGCTCTGCCTCTTCCTGGTGCAGGATGACCTTGGGCTGCCTCCTCCCTTCCTGGATCTCAGGTTTCCCCGTCTCTAGGGTGGGTCAAGGGAGATGATCTAGGAGCCTCTTCCCACTGTGAGCTTGCTGTGAGGACGCAGAACCAGTGGACATTTGTGGTGGACCCAAGGCCCTCAGAGTGGTGCTCTGTGAATGGGACACTTGGAACCACCTCTTCGGAAAGAGACCTTCTCAGCCTCCCATGGCCCCGGGATCCCTTGCTTCCCTCTGCAGGGACCACGGGCTGCCTTCCCGAGCAGTCGGGGGAGTTGAGGGAGCACCCAGAGGCCACAGGACACTTTACACCAGTTCCTGCTGACATCGGTCCATGTGCTTGGCCCCATCAGCTCCTTCTGAATTCATGAGTCAAATCAGTTGCTGGCTGCAGCCGTCTCTCCTGAACCTCTGCCCTCGAATCCCTGAGGCCTCCTCCTGGTGCCGCGGAAAGACTCAGAATTTGCTGCCAATGAGAGATGGGATCAAATGGTGGCTGGGCCACTTGCTGGTGGGTACCCTCCATGAGTCTCCATGAGCCTCAGTGTTCCCCCCTGACCAATGGGATCATGGATAATAATAGAGCCCACTTCCTGGGCCATCCGAGGATCAAGATGCTAGTTCAAAGAACGCAGTATGATCACTGCTGTGACGGCGGAGGCACCGGGAAGTGTGGGACAGTGGTGGGACAGGGACGGGACCAGAGCAGACTTCCCACAGGAGGCCAGACTCACACGGAACTTTAACGGGGCAGTGAAGGCAAAACCCTTGGCATGGTGCCTGCTGCACCAGGAGAAAGGGGAGAGGAGAGCATGGAGCTTTCTGGAGTGGGTGTGGTTCCCAGGTCTCCTTCCAGAACCTTCCTCGGCCACGTCCCGCCCCCTCCTGTTCTTTTCTCCTCCTCCTGCGACTTCCCCGGGCCCTGTATCCTGCTGCTGGGCGCCCAGACATGACGGGAGCGGGGGACGGCAGAGCTGGGAAGAGGGGCTGCCAGGAGATTGATGTCTGCACGGTTGCCATGGCGACAGCAGGCTGGGCTGGAGGCCCCACTGCCGGGAGCAGCTCCGCTCTCTCTTCCTGGATTCCAGAGCCCTTGAGGGGAGGTGAGAAGCTCAGGTATGCACCGTGGTGACAAACGGGGGGCCTCAGGGTGACAGGTGACACCCCAGAGCCCCCGATGCTCCCCTAACTGCATCTGTGGAATCCGCAGGCCCTTTGAGAAGACTGGTCCCAACCCGGCACTGAAAGGTGGGAACCCGAACGCGAGGGAGGAGAGTGGAGAGGAGCTGCTTTCTGACATCTGCCACGTGCCCGGTCCCTGCAGGCAGCTCCTAATGACCTGCCTCCCTTTCCGCCAGGCGGTGTGACCCAGGAGGACAGGGAGGCATCGTGGGTAAATTCTAGGGGTAGGAAAACCTGGGCCAAATCCTGGCTCAGCTCTTACCATCTCCCTTCTCTGAGCTTCACTTTCCTCATCTGCAAAATGGGTACAGTTTATGTCACCTCACGTGACATCACCAGTGTCTGAGTGGTGGAGATTCGCAAGGGATATAATTGATATAACTTAGTGCCACGCTTGGTAAAGTCGCAAATGCTTAATGAAAGCCACAGACAATAATTACTACTATTGCAAGGTTCCCCAGGAAATGAAATTTGTACCTTGCTGGCAACATCAAGTAGACAGTAGTTATATGACTGCAGGAGGGGAGAGATCTAATTCAGTTCTTGAACCGTCTGCATTTTCTCCTTCGCCGGCTTTACATCAGTAAATATTTTTTTTCTGTCTCTTAGAGAGCAGAGCTCTACATACTAATGGGGGCACTCAGGTCAGGAATCAGGGGGCGCAGGTTAATAGTAATAATCATTCTCATGTATCAGGACCTTGCAGTCTGCCAGGCTGCTGGGTGAGCACTGGGCGTGAGTTCTTCACAACAGCTCCTTAGGTTAGATGCTTGAGTTTTGTAAGAGGGGAAGCTGAGGCTCAGAGAGGGCACATGAGTCCTCCAGGGCCACACAGCTAGTAATTGGCCGAGATGGGACCTTGGTGGTAGTAGACTTGTTGAGGATGAGAGCAGGAGCCAAAACAAATAAATCAAAATATAGCTATCCATGCCACTGACCGTGGTCCTGAAGCCCCAGTTCTCGTGGGGCTGAGCTGCTGAGATGGTTCACCCCCACTCCTGTCCCACCTGCCCCAGGAATCCAGTGGGTCAGAGAAAATGAAGTGGGTTTGCAAATAATGTCTTCCACTCTACAGGCTGCCTCTCCACTCGGTCGCTATTTCCTTTGCTATGAGGACGCTTCTTAGTTTGACGCAATCCCATTGCCTAGTTTAGCTTCTGCTGCCTAGTGTGCTTTTGAGGGCTTACCCCACAAATCATCGACTATACCGATATCCTGAAGTGTTTCTTTGTGGTCTTTTCTAGTCTTTCCATGTCTTACATTTAGGTCTGCAAATCATCTTGGGTTGAGTGTTTTATATGGTGAGAGTTGCAGGGTCTCTGCACATGGATGTCTGGATTTCCCAGTACACATGTTGCATACGTGTGTCAAATTGTCGCACTGTGCACCACACATAGATGCAAATATTATGTGTTGGTTAAATTAAATTTAAAGAGAAGGTCCAGGCATGGTGGCACCTGCCTGGCATCCCAGTGGCTTGGGAGGCTGACAGAGGAGGATTGCAAGTTCAAAGCCAGCCTCAGCCACAGCGAGGCCCTAAGCAACCCAGTGAGACCCTGTCTCTAAATAAAATACAGAATAGGGCTGGGGATGGGGCTCAGTGGTCGAGGGCCCCTGAGTTCAATCCCTGGTACCAGAAAAAAAAATCCAGGAAATGGCACAGAAGGGAGAATGCAGGGAGATGGAGAGAGAGAGAGAGAGAGAGAGAGAGAGAGAGAGAGAGAGAGAGAGAGAGAGATCAGTGTCTTCAGGAAGAAACCAGTTCCTGAAAGATGATTGTCCTGAAGAAATAAAAGTAACTTGCTCCAACATATCATTTGAACCACAAAATTGTTAGGGGAAGCACTTTTCCTCTCCTCATTTGGAGGAGGGAATTTGATCCCCTCCCTCCTTCCTAGGTTCTGAGGGGGAGTCCCCTCTTTCTGTCCTCCGCAGGTGAGATCTCATCGTCCTTACCTTTTAGGGATGTGAGACATGACTCTTGAAGGTCCCAAGCATGGTCCTGCTGCACGTGGGTGCTGGGGACATTTTCTTTAGTGCTTCTCTGGCCTCGTGAGTCACCTCTGCCAGCCTGGTGATGCCTCGCCAGTCCTTGTCCCCATATGTGGGTTTCCAGGGGAGGCTCCTGCAGCCCAGCCACCGGGTTCATTTGCAATGCGGGCCGTCCCTGTCCCTGCCATAAAGCTCCAAGCTGCTCGGAAGAGTTAGACGCCACATTTCCCCGTATTAAAAAGCGCCTCCAGGAAGCCTCGTGTTCTCGTGGCAGCATGTAAATGCTCTTTGGAGAGGGGAAATTGCTTTGAAGTTACTATTTCCCTGGCTTTGATAATAATCTGCTTAATGTCTTGTGTCAAACTAATTACAGCATAATTACCTTTTTTAATAACAGGTACTTTTAATTGGTGCAGGGTTAAACAATTCTGTTGTAAAAATCGGTTGTTTTACATTCATGGCTATAGTTTATGAAGAACGGGGACAACCTTGTAATATTAAACACTCCACAGAGCTGGGATAGGGCACGAATGAGGTACCCCCGCGCCTTCCTTCCATGACATTGGGTACCTTGTCGTGCAAAGCTTGACTGTCTTACGGACAGAGTTTCCTATGCCAAACTCTCGGAGAAGGAGAAGGACCATCCCGGAGCTCCTGGTGTATCCTTGCATTATCTTACCTCAACCCCATATGCACACGCACAGAGATCAGGTGGAAGATAGAGCCCTCTCCATTATACAAGCAGGTAAACTGAGGCTCAAAGAGTTTAAGCAGCCTAATCCCAACCAGGATATCAAAGACTGCATTAGACGTTACTTCTGTGTTCCTGGCTTCTTAGTCCTCAGTTTTTGAAGGGTGGGTACGATGAGTGCCTAACAGCACAGGAGAGGGGTCTGGGATCTAAAACATGGAGGTGAGGACTCCTTGTTGCTGTGCACACAGGGTAGTTTCTTACCCTCTCTGGGCCTCAGTTTGTGCATGTACAGAAGAGGTCACAGCAGTGTGTATCTCGTGGGGCTGATAATACAAAACCATGGGCAAGGAATCTAATAGATAGGCACCCACAGAATAGTAATCCTCGGGTCCCCTCTGAGCATCGCCCCGGGCCTGTTTTCCTTCCCCGGTTCTTTCCTTGGTAGACCCCCGAGCACCCCGTGGATGTATTTCCTCACGTCTTGGCTGAAAAAGTGCACACACTCATCTCATTACTGTGGCTTTTGCATTTCATTAAAAAACCTGACAGGCCATTTCATAATAATTTATTAGCACAGAGTCAATTTTTATTAATTACGATCATTAATTTATCAGTGTTCCCGTCATCTGAAGTTTGGTCAGAAATGAAAGGCGAGAAGTACAGGGAGAAAAATGGGGGGCAGTGGGAGGCGTGGGGCTGGGGATCAGGCCGGGCGGGGGGAGTGGGAGGAGCCCTTGGGGACACGGGGGGTGGGGTGGGTGGCAGCTGCACTGTGGACCCAGGCAGGACAGGGTCTGGCTCTGGGGCCCAGGGGTTTGAGCAGCAAGTCCCTCCATGGGTACAGGGACAAAGGAGGTGCCGTGTGATGTGTGCAGAGATCTTGGGTATAAAGTCCTCCGAATTCCGGCCTGTGTGGTCCTCCAAGTTCGGCTCCTCCCCATTTCCTGTAGCTCAGTCCCATCTCTCTGTTTGGTGCCTACCTTGCCCTCCAGGTAGTGAAATCTTTGAGGAACGGACAACCTTGTTTTGGCCATTCTTGTTCTCCAGATGCTGATGGAATCCTCCAGAAACCCTTGCCGAGTGGATGAGCACATCTATCATCCATCCATCCCCAACCTCTATACTGTCAGAGCTGAAAACCAGAGAGGCATCTGACCTCTCCAAGATCACACAGCGAGTCAACGGCTGAGTTAGACCCAGGAGTCAAACTTGCCATGCTCTTGGCCTTTCTGTACCTTCCAGAACCTCCGCCTTTCATGTATGGTTTTACCTTCAGTCTTTGGGGTCTCTCTCTCTCTTTAATCATAAAGGAGTGAAAAGAAAAGCAAATGTTTAGGTGGAGAACAAGAAGGGGGTTCTCATGCACAGGCAGAGGCTGTCCCTGTCTGGGCTCAGGTCTTTCTTCATTGGGTCCCATCTTTGACACCCACATCCTGACCCCATGTCTGTTCCCCTCTGGGTGAGGGACCGTCAAATGGCTTCACTGCAGAATCCCCAGGGGAGCAGAGGAACGCTCAGGTGCTGGGCTCTCTCCACGGGGCCGGAAGCACGGAGTCGCTGTCCTTGGTGCTGAACGCACCTGGTTGACTCCATCACCCGTCCCCGGTCCCAGGTCCTTTCACCACAGCAGGATGGCTGCTGGAGCCCTGCAGGACCCCGGGGTGTGGGCCGCTGTGCAGGCGCATGTCCAGGACCAGCCTGGAGGTGGTGGGAGTGGGAGCCTTGCTTCAGGGAGGGTGAAAACTCAGGGGCTTGACGGTGAGTAGGAATTAGTCAGGGTCTCTGTCGCGGAGCGGGGAGGATAGTCCAGGCAGGGGGATGCACAGAGGTGGAAGCCCACGGGGAGACCCAGCGTGTGCCCGAGCCCTGAGCACCAAAGTGTGTGCTGCGCCTAGACTGCGGAGCAGAGGGCAGGGGTGGCGGGGGTGGGGCTGCGCAAGGCCCAGCAGGATTGGTGAGCCGAGCGTCTTGTCGTGGAGGACACTGGAGTGGCAGGACAGACTTGAAGTTTAGAATTCAAATGTTGCACAGGGTTGGGGGAGGAAGTATGGTGTCTGCCAGCGAGGGAGCTACCAGGGGCATCCCAGTGAGAGATGAGGGGGACCAGACTGGGGGTAAGGGAATGACCGAGGGGGTGGGCAGGAGGAGTGGGATTCCATTTATTTAGAATGAGGAAGCTGGGGGCCAGGAGACACGCCTGTCATCCCAGTGTCTTGGGAGGCTGAAGCAGGAGGATCGCGAATTCAAAGCCAGCCTCAGCGATGGTGAGGCCCTGAGCAACTCAGTGAGACCCTGTCTCTAAATAAAATACAGAATAGGGCTGGGATGGGGCTCAGTGGTTGAGTGCCCCTGAGTTCAATCCCCAGTACCAAAAAAAAAAAAAAAAAAAAGCAATCTTCTGCTGGGGCTCTTTTGTGCCCACACCTATCCTGGAAAGTCCAGTCTCAGAGTGCTTGAAGAAGTCATGGATCCTTGACCGCTCAGAGCTGGAAGGTGCTCCTCTCAGCTCTATAGGGATTCATGATGGCAACAGGAGGCCGTGATGTCCCGGGTCTTGTGGGAACATCCCGACCCACTCTATTAAGGGCTTGCTTCAGATTTGGCAGGAGATGTGAGGGAAGGATCAACTACGGTTGGGAATGCAATGTGTGCCATGGACCCAAGAGCACCAGGCATAGAGAGAATGGCACTTGTCATTCTCCAAAAGCCTTGCAGGTGACACACTGGCCAGTGCCTGGAGAGTCAAGCAGAGCCTCCTTGGTTGCTGGGCTTTGTTGCCCTGAGCAAGTGAGAGAACCCCAGGACCCAGCCCCACCAGCCGGGCCCCCGCTCCCACCAGGAGGCTGGTTTCCAGATCCCCTTAGAGCGTGGGAGTCCCTCTGGATTAGCCAGGATCCCCAAGTGGCCACCACTCACTGTCTGAATGGCCACAGCTCCTGGTGCTGGGGCTACAGGACCCAGAAAGGTGGCAGCTGGATGGCCTGCTGGGAGGAGCCCCAGCCAGCCTGTTGTGGGCGGGGCAGGCGGCACCTGCAGGAGCCTGGGAAGAGAGTGATTCAGGGTGACCCACCTGTTATTGGAGGCACTCTGTCCCAACCTGAGCAGAGCTGTCAGGAGCTGGGCTGGGGACAGGTGGCCACTGCAGATCCAGGTCTGTCTTGTGGTGTCAGTAGTTTAACAGTATCAAGGGTGGTCAAATTGTACAACCAATCCCAGGAGGTTCCCATCACACAAGACTAGAGCTCGTGGACTGAACACCTCCCCATGGACCCCTTCCCCAACCCATGCAAACCACCCTTTGTGAAGACTTTGGGAATTTGATGATACCAGGTGCCTCATGGAAGTGCAATCCATACCGTATTCATCCTCCTGTAACAGGTTTGTTTCACTTAGCATAATATCCTCAAAGTTCAGCTGCGTTGTCTCATGTGTCCGAATTCTCTCTCTTTTGAAGGCTGAATAATATTCCATCGTAGGGATGCTACTCATCCATTCAACTGCGGATGGACACTCGGGTGCCTCCTGCCTCTCAGTTATGGTGAATAATATGACTGAGAAGGTGGGCATACAAACGTCTCTTTGCAACCTTGAGTTGTTGCAGTGCAAGTATTTGGAGATATTTGCAGACAGACCCAGAATAAATAGAACCACTGGACCATGTGGTGATTCCACGTCTTGCTGTCAGAGGACCTTCCCTGCTGTTTTCCACATGATGCTGACACTGCACCAGGGGGCCAGGCTCCGCACGTCATTGCTAGCTCTTCCTATTTTCTGTTATTATTCATGTGTTTATTTTGGTCTTGGGGATTCAACCCAGGGGCCCTCAACCACTGAGCCCCATCCCCAGCCCTATTTTGTGTTTTATTTAGAGACAGGGCCTCACTGAGTTGCTTAGGGCCTCGCTGTGGCTGAGGCTGGCTTTGAAGTTTCCATCCTCCTGCCTCAGCCTCCCGAGGTGCTGGGATGGCAGGCGTGCGCCACTGTGCCGGCTTATTTTCTGTGATTTCTCTTTAAGCAGAAGTCATCCTAAGAGCGTGGGCAAACGTTTCCCTTCTGTGGGTGGCGGGGTCACGGCACACTGCACTCAGGACCGCTGCTGAGCACCCCCCTCCTTAAACCTGCTGCCCAGAGGCCCCAGGCTTGTCCCCGCTGGAGAAGCAGACCTGGACCTGGCCTGAGATGCAGAAATGTGCCCAGGTCGAAATGATGCCAAAGGAATGGGGGAGACCAGGTTCCAGTCCAAGGTCGGCCCTGTTTGCACTGGGTGAGCACAGACACCATTTCCCTGCTTAGCCTCCGTTTAGCACTCCAACAGTGAGGATCGTGGTGATTTGTTATGTGGATTCAACTATCTACATTAAATGATCCGCAGATTCTATCTACCTACCTACCTCCTACCCCCTGATCTGTGTTCCTATAGCTCCAATTTAAACACCGTCCCCCTTAGCCTACCTCCAGGGAACAAAAAGATACTCCTCTAATTTCCTTTTCTTTCTCCTTCCTTCCTCCCTCCCTCCCTCCCTCATTTTGGAGGGGGCTCAGAGGCTCGGTATTGAGTAGACTACCTGGGAGGACTCTTCTTTGTTGTAAATGACACCCATCTCCCATCTCCCCCCCCCCCCCCCTCACACCAACCTCCTCCTCCTTTCTATGTCCTCCAACCCCCGCCCACTAGCATTTGCTGGGTTTGGTTTTAGGGCCCTCAAGGACACCATGACCCATAGAAGCTAAGGTCCTTTATGTAAAATGGCAGATTGTTTGCACAGAACAGTGTGACGCTCCTGGGTCCTCTACATCATCTCTAGATGACTTAAGTACCTAATGTGATGTAAATGCTATGTAAATAGTTGTTCTACTGTATTGTTCAGGGATTACTGACATCAAAAATGTCTGCGCATGTTCACTACCGTCCCAGTTTATCTTTCCCAAGTATTTCTTTTTATGGGGAGGGGGCTACCAGGGATTGAACCCAGGGGCACTCAACCACTGAGCCCCAACCCCAGCCATAGTTTGTATTTTATTTAGAGACAGGGTCTCACGAGTTGCTCAGCGCCTCTCTAAATGGCAAGGCTGGCTTTGAACTCATGATCCTCCTGCCTCAGCCTCCCCAGCTGTGGGATGACAGGCAGGATCCACTGCCCCTGGCTTCCTCTGGTATTTTTGACACACGGTTCCTTGGGATGTGGAACTCACGAGAACCGACTGTGTGTGCATGCTGGAATGAGTCTCTATGGGGTGTGAGCTTCTGTAGACTCCAGAAGAGGCTCCCAGGTCTCTTCCCGGCTCTCTTCTTGCCCAGCTGAGTTTTTGAGATCTACCATGTCGGTGCCGATCGATCAGCCTGTTCCTTCTGACAGCGGCAGAATACTTCCTAGTTTGTCTCCCGCCGCAGGTACCTGACAAGTGAGCACCCTCGTGCCTGTCTGCCAGCGGCCCTGAGCAGGAAAGCCGCAGCTCTATCCCCAGGGACAGGAGCGCTGGGCTCCTGCACAGGGAATGTCGCCCAGTTTGGTGAGAGGGTTCTTAGCAGGGTTTGCCCCGACTCCAGCTGGGTGTGGGGTGTCTTTGTGGCTACACTGTTGCTAAGACTTGATCCTCTTCCTCTCTGACTTCTGTTCCTCAAATGGGGACCCCGGCAGGATTGCTTCAGGGTTATTTGGATCTAGGCATCACTTGCCATTTCTGTGAACCTTTCTCTACTTATCAGCAGTTTTCTCCCCACCCCCACCCCACCGCCTTTTTGGTGAATTGTTTACTAATAAATTTTGCTCACCTGATTGCCAGGTTTTCAAAGCATTTGCTTTTGTGCATTTTCTAGGTGGCTCTTTGCAGATCTCTCTTTTCACTTGTAAGCACTGTGCTAAATTTATCTAAGGCGTCCAGGGAACAAATACCTTAAATAGGATGTAAGCAAATCTATCTTTAATCACTGCCAGGAGCTCTGGTATTTGGATACTTTTAAGAAATCCTCCCCTTTTTCATTGAAGATCACAAAAATATCCTCCTGTCTTTTCTGTCCAGTTTTTACTTTTCATATTCAGGTCTTTGTGATTTTTAATATGTGGCCGTGAGGTCATAATCCGGCCGGATTGCTCCTGTTCCCCACAGACTGATTGGAATCCTCCAGAGAATTTACTGGATAATTCATCATTTCCCCACCATGACATTTTCTCTCTCTTTCTCTCTCCCTCTCTTTTTCTTTCTCCATTTTGTTCCATTTACTTGTTTCTTTTTTTTTTTTTTTAATATACCACCAATATGATTCTAATCAACAACCAAAGCTGAGCCTCTCTGCCCGTTGATACAAAAATCAAGCCTGTAAAAGGGCTCTGGAAATTTCCGGGTCTGATCACGTCTCAGCACACATGGCACAATTAAGCTCGGGGAGGGGAGCTCCCGGTTCAAGGACATGGTGTCAGAAACGGATCCTGCCTCCTGTCCCCCCTCCCTTCCCAGGCGCAGGACGGTGGTGTTTGGGTGTGAGCGTCTTTCGGGGGCAGACCAACTCCCAGCCTTAATGATAGATTAAATACCAAATACCTTAACATTTGAAAAAAAAAATGACATTTATTATACCGGGTTGTAAACAGAGAAAAAATTACAATAGAACCCAGTGTAGCTCGTACATAAACGGCACCCATTCCGTGTAATGGCGCCGAGAATGTCAGTGCTAACAAGCACATAATTGGCACCAGGGAGATAATTTTTGCCACCTTATGCAGAGGGGGAACCGTCGTGCATAATGATTTTACTAGGAATATTCTTTATTCAACAGGCCTATTTGCATAACCCTCCCAACTTTCTCGAGTTAATACAACATGCTCTGGAGACCCTGCCAAGTCCCTTCCAGGAGACGTCTGTTGGACCGAGATGCCACTTCATCTGCATGCGCCGCCTGCCCGGGCCGCGTTCCTGCCGCCTGCGCGTCATTTGCATTTACGGACAAGCATCCGATTCCGGACGTTTCTCCAGAGCCCGGTCCTGTTCCTCTCCTGCTCACCGCCCTAGTGTCCACGCCCAGCACCGGCCCAGTGACGGCAAGTGCCCAGTTGGGTGGGATTTATGTCTGGGGGAGAGAGAGGCACGATCCAATGGGGGAAGAGGGTTTCTTCACCATAAATGGAAATCACCTCCCAAGGTCAAGTGCCAGTCTCTGGCCCACTGAGAGGTAAAAACAGAGCCCTGTGCTTTGTGACCAGGGTACACACCTGGGATTCCAGTGATTCCCGGGGGCTGAGGTAGGAGGGTCACAAGTTCTGAGGGCCAGCCTCAGCAACTGAGCAAGACCCTGTCTCAAAACAAAAGCAAAATCAAAATCCAAAAAAAGCAAGTCAAAAATCCCCCAAACAACAGAAACACCACATATATATTTTTCTTTATATATATATATATACTTTCACACATGTGTGTTTGTGTGTGTGTAAAGAAAAAAATTAAAAAGGGCTGGGGGATGTAGCTCAGTGGTAAATTGTCCCTAGTACCCATAATAAATGCATAAATAAATAATAATTATTATTATTTTAGTACCGGAGATTGAACTCAGGGGCACTCGACCACTGAGCCCCAGCCCCAGCCCTATTTTGCGTTTTATTTAGAGACAGGGTCTCACTGAGTTGCCTAGCACCTTGCATTTGCTGAGGCTGGCTTTGAACTCCCGATCCTCCTGCCTCAGCCTCCCTAGCGGCTGGGATGACAGGCATACGCCACCTCACCCAGTTAAATTAATTAATTTTTTAAAAAGGTCATCCTGACTTTGAATCTATGTGTTTACAAACAAATTCCATCTTCCCTTCAGGGAATGGAGCATCTGATCTCAATGAAATGTACTTGCCACCAGCTTTTCTATTTAAAATGATTACAACTAAGTGTTTCCTAAATCAGGTCCTCAGGGACCTGGGCCACACGGGGCTGCTGCTCTGGACGGCAGAGCACCAACGGCAGGGCATTCTGTTGGGTCACCCCAGCACGCACACATCTGCTCTTTCAGGCATCGAGCACGTGTTGGACTGTCTTAGATACTCCTGTACCTAGTGCTAGTTGGTATTTGAGCTGTAGAATCACGTATCTGGTTTCCAGTCCCAGCTCAGGGCTTCACTTCAGGTATGAATTTTAACCTCTCAGAGCCTCGGTTTTATCCTCTGCAAAATGGGCTGATTGGAGGTGGCCGTGCTCAGAAAGAAGTCTGCATGGTGTCTGGCTGCGTGTCCTACAAAGAGGAAACTGGCCTTCAGAGAAGTAACGGGGCTTGTCGAGGTTCCCTTGCCAGTGAGCAGTGCCCTGGGATTCAAGGCAGAATCCACCCGGCGCCTGGGGGCGGGAGCTCCCACTTGCAGGATGGGGAAGGTGGGGAGTGGGCCAGAGATTCCAGGAGGGGCAGAGGGTCCTGTCCCCAGCAATGCTGCCCTCCTGCCTACCCCAGAAGCCACTGCTCTGCTCAAAAGTCTAAAGAAACAAAATCCATTTAAAATAAAGAAGGAACAACTTGACAAAAGAGAACTTATATTTCACATAATAGATAACTGTGCCTGGGGAGGGAAAACAAGCATCCTAGGATCATTTATCTTCTTAATTCAGGCACTAGAAATCTCAGGCCTTTTAATTCCTGATGTAAAGCCTCCTTTTCTGTATCTCAGCCTTGGCCAACAAAGAACTAGGCTTGGGAAACTCTGCTTATTGATAAGTTTTCTTTCAGTGAAACACGCCCGGAACCCAGATGAAATTCTTCATCTAGAAAGGAAATGAGTTGGTTTAGGGGAGGAAAAAGGGTGACAGCTTCAGGTCTGGATAGCTTCAGGTGCCATGTTTCTGTTTTCACCTCCTGGCTCGGCTTTTCTCTGACCTGGCTGTCTTGTGGAGGATGGCATCTCTGTCCCTTGTGGTCAGATGGCCTCCAGCAGTACAACCCTTTTGCAATGTTCCCCCGCTGCAGGGAGAAAGACAGTCCCTCTCCTGAGAGTTGCAATAAGTCACAGAAGAAGCTGTCACTAAAGGGTGAGGGTCGTGGACCCATCGCGATGACCTGCAGGGACACACTCCTCTGTGGTGGTAAGGGAAGGGGTTGGGGCAACTGGAGTCCCAGAGAGTGGAAGGAGTGCGGGTCCCTCAAGGAAGGTAGACACCCTCATCCCAGGAGACAGGACAATGGCCGCTGGACAGACAAGCGCGTCAGAGGTTCGCAGGACGTTGTGGGATCAGTACTGACCGTGGCCCTGCCAGCTTGCCCGGCACCGCATCTGAGTTGCCACCATCAAGGTCGTCATCCTCCACGAGAATCAAGGAGCGATCCCCAGAGCATGTTTGGACTCTTGCGCTCATGATGAGCGGCGGGGATTCAGGGCAGCGCCGAGGTGTGCGTGGCGGGATGAGGTCACCAAGAGGACCCTTGACCAATGGCGATGAGGGCTTGGCCGCCCAGATCCAGGGAGGACTGGGCTTGTAGACTGAGCTTCAGGTTTCTGAGCTGAATTCAGGGCCTCCAGGCTTCCCAGCAGGGACTAAGGGGGATGCCACTGGGGGAAGGTATGTTCCATGTCAGTCCTGAGACAGGCGGCCAGCCTAGCAGGGGGCAGTGAGGGAGGAGCAAGGTCCCTCCTGGCCTCCTGGACTGGGCAAGGCGTGGCTAGCCGTGTGACTCCTGTGTGTGAAGGAGCAAGGGTCCCCTCCTCTGGTCAGAACTCACTCTTGTCCAGGAAATGCAGCGTGGAACCGCAGTGGGTTGGGTTTCAGCCCCGAGGAGCCCTGGGTTGGCGCCTGGTGGGCAAGACTCAGCTCAGCAGCTGCTCCCCCGCCCCCTGCTGTCCCTCCCTGCCTGTCCTCCCCGTTCTTATTATGCATGCCCCAGAAATCCATCCTTTTTATCTTGGGCCACGCAGGTACCTCTCCTCTGCACGACCCTGGAGCGCCCCAGCTGTCTGCCCTGGCAGGGGACCCTGGCCCTCCTCTGCCCTTCTCTGAGGCCCCCACCTCTGAGGCTTCCAGAACACCCCACCGCCGACCAAATGCGTCTCCACTTCCTCCCCGGCTGAAGGGCTTTAACTTACAGGCCCAGACCCCGGTTTTGACAGGCGCGATCCGGCTCCCTGCCCATCTGGGCCTCCCATCTGGCCCCCTGCATGCGGCCTGAGCAGGTTGCTTTATGGATATCATAAATATTACTTCCTCGATAGGATTTCACTTAGGTTCCCCGTGACTCACTCAAGCAGATCTCCCATTTAACACATGACTCTCTCTTCAGAGGAGCAGAGAAAATATTGTTATTGGGAGAGGCACAGCTGTGAGGCCCGGGGAGGAGGGCGGCGCCCCTGAACTCACTGCCCGGGGGCCTGGCCCCGACTGGACCCCGGCATCCCCAGAGTCCTGCCGTGAGCAGGACGATTTCAGGACATGCTCTGGTCATGTCCAGTGGGGGTCTCTAGAGCAGGATCTCAAATGTCACATGCCATGTTGAATCTGGTCTCATTGGCTCTGGGGGTGAAATGGGACCAATCATTGATCTGGTGGTGGTGAGGAGCAAGCACACCACCCGACTCGTTACAGGCATGCAGTTATACAGAGTTTGAATTTTAAAATTTTAATTTGAGTCAAGAATCATTTTATCCAGGGTTGAGTGGGTGAAGGAATGGGGGGCACTGTCCCACGGGAAAAAGGAGTGGAGGCTGTTAGCGACAACTACTGGTCAAGTGGGGTATTGCAACTCAGCTCTACTCATTTTTCTGGTACCTGGCTACAGGTTATTTGCATGCATCAAATGTTTGTCAAAACCTCAAAATTAAAAAATAAATTCGTACTACTGAGGTATGATTTATCTGTAATAAAATTTACCCTTTTGAAGGGTTCAGTTTGATGAGCTTTGACAAATGTTTCCAGTTGTATAACTGCTACCCACCGACACTATCAACATGGAGAACAATTTGGTCTCCAGGACCACCTTCCCGCAAGGTCTCATTCGGTCCCTATCATTTTGCCTATTTCAGACCATCATTTAATGGCATCAAATACTTTGTGGCATTTGAGTCTGGCTTCTCACATTTTGTGATTAAATGTATCCGTAGTTGATTTATTTTTTAATTATAAAAATTTTGGGGGGATACCAGAGATTGAACTCAGGTGCACTCGGCCACTGGGCCACATCCTCAGCTCTGTTTTGTCTTTTATTTACAGACAGGGTCTCACTGAGTTGCTTAGTGCCTCACCACTGCTGAGACTGGTTTTGAACTTGCGATCCTCCTGCCTCAGCCTCCCGAGCCGCAGGGATGACAGGCGAGGGCCACCACACCTGACATCACAACCATCTTTTAAAGTGATACATTATACCCATTTTAAAGAGAAGGAAACTGAGGTTCAAAGAAAATAAAATATCAGGAAGTCAGTCCTGTAGAAATAGAGGACCTAATGTGGCTCATCCAACAGGGAGGCCACCACTGGATTTGACGCAGGACCGATCCCCCAATCTGGGAGTACTTATCCTGGGTGTATTTCCTGCTTCTCCTCCTGGGTGACTTCATGTCATCTGAGCCACACCATACCTCTTCCACAGCCTTCCTGTCCTCCTTGAATAAATGCTGAGGACCTCCAGGACCCAGAGGGGGTTACCTCCAGGGGTCCCAGGGCTGTACTGGCAGGGACCTTCCCCTGAGTCCTGTGCCCAGCAGGGAGTGTGATGGTCTGTAGCAGGTCTCTGCTTGCAAGGAGCCAGCCTGGGCCTGGGGGGTCAGGTCCCACAGCCCCGCCTTTTCCTCCTTCCCTTGGTTTTCCCACTAGCGGAAGAATATTTTAACAGGAGCAGAAGCGCAGTCCCCATTCTGTTCTGCTGTGTAGCTGTTTCAATTCCCGGAGCCTCGGTTTTCACATCTGCACAGTGGACACACTCTGCCCTTCCCCTGAAGAGGGTCTTTGGCGGGGACCTGCCGGGGGTGCCTGGCTGGTTCCTGACCCACTGAGCTGAGGGCTGGGAGCTCCTTCTGCTCTAGTTTCTCTGCAGGAGCTGCTCCCTCCTCCCTGGAGTGGGAGACAGGCCCTGGTTTCCCCGGGAAGGTGGAGGGTGTTGGGAATCCATCCGCAGTCCCTGCCTTCCTCCCACGCAGGCCTCCACCTCACCTGGCAGATGAACTACAAATCAGCTCCTGGCATTAATTCTTCCAAGGCATTTGCATCAGCGGGGGGCCGTATTTCAAGGCTGGAGAATGGCTCCCTCCCGTCTTCCTCAGCCCCTGGGCTTGGCGGTGTCTTGCTGCAGCCTCTCCGGGTCCCTGGCCACCCCCTCGCACCCTCTGCTGGGCTGGGCCTCGCATCCCACCCATGTGGCCACCTGACATCTCCCCTGTCCCCCGCTGTCCTCTGTGTCCTGTAGGAGGCTGGAACTGCCCGTGTTCCTGGCCACTGTACCCCACCTGGGCTTTTGTATTATGAAGAGGAGGAAAAGGGGAGTCTGAGGCTCAGATGAGGTCGTGTGGACCCCCAGGGCAGTGCAGCAAGATCACGACAGTTCTGGTGTGGTCATTGAAATAGCTCTTTGGTCGGGCAGCTTTATCACACTCTTACCCCCGAGTCTTACAGAAACCTCCTGAAAGAGTTGCTACGCTCATTTTCAGATTTGGGGTGAAGACACTGATGCTCAGAGAGGTCAAGCCACTAGTCTCAGGTTGCACAGCTGGTAGGTGGTGGAGCTGGAAATCAGTCCTGGGCATCGGTGCTCTCAGTGTTCCTAGTGATTTGGACCACTGCCACCCACGGCAACAAAGAGACCAGTGGCTTTCCCTGGAGGAGACTCCCACAAGCCAGGTTGCTGTGTAAATTCCAGGGAGGCTCCGATCAGAGGCTAAAGAGAACCTCATTTGGTTTGAAACCTGCTCCCTTCCTCCCTGTTTTTTGCCCCCCTCCTCACCTTCTCCCCACCCCAATCTTTTTTGTGTCTCTGTTTATCAGTTTGTGCCGCCTTGCCTGGAGCAGGATTTAATAATGGTTTTGTTAATAAATCAAGGGAAGAATGACAGTATTGAAAAAAAAAAGAATGGAAAGAAGATTGAGTGACAGTGGGAGAGCGTGGGGGGAGGGGGCCGCTTCCCGGTTTAAAGAAGTCTCCGGGGCCCTCTCCACACCTGCTCGAGTTGTGGTTATGGGGTGGCCCGGGGCTGGCTGTGGGTGGGAGACCCGGCTGGCCCTGCCCGGTGGGGGAGAGGCCTCTACCTGCGGTGGGTTGGCAGAAGGGAGCTTCAGCCCCAGACCGGGGTCCTGCTGGGGGGCTCTGGAAACATCTGTGGAGAGCAATGGCCACAGGAAAAACAGGGACTGCAGGTCCGCAGACCCCGGCTCAGCCTGAAGGCCACAGGGATCCCCAGTCTCTGCGCCTCCTCCTGGTCCCTGGGGCCCATAAGTGCTGACCCCGGGCATTGGACCCCGAATCAATGACCAGATGCTCCTGCAAGACAGCACCTGGCAGAGGGGGCCTGGCCCCGAGCTGTGCAAGGCCTTGCTCCTGCCTGGAGTGGCCCTGCCTCCCCCGGCCTCCTCTCTGGGGCCCCAGCCCCCTGCAGGAAACCCACCTGGGCCCACGCCCCCCAGAAAACAAGACCCTGTCCGGCCCGCCCTGGTCTCCGCCCGTCCCCGTCATCAGGGGGCACCAGGCCACCTGTCTTCCGGTCCCCCATCCTTGGGGCCCTTTAGCGGGCAGTTTCCTCCCCCTGGAACGCGGTTCCTCTTGTCCCTTCTGACACTGTCCTTCACGTCCTTCAGGCTCTGCCTGAACGTCACCATGTCACCATCCCTCTCCGACCTGTTTCCTTCTTTACCTGTGTCTGCCCGTGGGGCAAGGACCCTGTCTTCCTCCTTCCCTGCTCTGCGCCCGAGGACTGGGGGACCCGGTCCCATTGTCATCCATCAGTGACGTTTTGGGCTCAGCCCAGAGTCTCAGCCTCCCGGACCAGGGAGGGGGCTCGGCCCAGGGAAGGTGGCCTGTGCTTTCTCCCCTCAAGGAGGGGCGCCCCGGCAGGGATGGGCCTTGGGTGGCCCGGAGTCTCCTGACGAATGAGTCTGGTCCTGGCAAGGGGCTGTTATTGATCTGAGCGGGCTGTCAGCAGGGGCGGGTTGTAATTGCTCTAGTAGTTTCCATTGTAACCACCAGCCCCGAAGGGAAATTAAACTCTGCCGCTAATGGGGTATGTGATCCTTCAGCCTTTGATGTATTGAGTCCAGCGTGGTCCCCGGAATACTGAGTGGCTACTCAGAACATCATTTTTAAGCAGAGGCTGCCCGGGAGCTGCTGTGCTTTTTAGGCCTGGGGAGGGGGTGGGGCTGAAAGATGCCTGCGGTTTCCTTGCACCGACTCTGCAGAGGCTGAGAGCATCTCGGAGCGCCGCACAGGGGTGTCGGAGCTCAAGGGACCTCGGGCTCCAGTAGCACCTGCGCCTCACCTGCCGCGATCTACTGCCCGTCGCCAGGCTTGCTCGCAGAACCCCATCTGACTAGGTCACGCCCAGCTTCAAGAGCACCGTGGAATCCTACTGTCTAGGACCTCACGATGCAAAGTGGACCCGCAGCCTGAGCCACTCCTGAAGCTGGTTAGAGGTGCAGATTCTTGGGCCCCACCAGAGCCCCACTGATTCAGGAAATCATTTCCTGCACCCGGTAAAGCCAGAGAAGCACTGGACTAGAAGATACACCAGTCTAAGCTCATTCTCATGGTCCAGTGGTCATTTTGACTTGTGGATGTAACATGGTGCTAAGGGGCCAAGGTGTGCAGATAGGCGGGCTTTGGATTGGATCCTGACTCAACCATTTATCAGCAATTTCTTTTCCGGCTTTGAATTTAATAGGGTTGTTGTGAAAAAAAATATTAACATGGATATTGCTTGGAAGAGTGCACAGCCCAAACACTGAAAGAAATAGCCAATTTCCTTCAGCTCTTATTCATACTAGAGTGTGAATGATTGATATAACCAGCTAATAGACAGTGAGTTCTTACAGGGACCCATTTTTCAGAGAAGGAAATGAGACTTAAAGAAGTGAAGTGAGTGGTTGGAAAGGGATGGGGTGGGGATCTGAGCACAGATCTGATTCCAGTGTCCAGGTGCATAAGGTCAACTAATACAGGCTTCATTCATTTACCAATGACCTGACAGATAGATTGCCGATGGTGAAGCAAAACCCAGAGACAGAAGGCAGCACCTAGGAGTCCCAGCTCCTGGGCTGTAGGGGGTCTGGTTCTCTTAACTCCAAGTTATCCTGCATGCAACCAGCATTTCCTGAGAATAGATGTTACACAAGGCACCGTTCCTGTCCCTGGGGATGCTATAGTGGCTACGCTGGGCCCCGAGTCCCAGAGCCCAGGGTGGACACCAAGGCTCCGTCTGTGGACACACTGCAAGGGCGTGGATCTGATCACTTTCAGATATCCTGGCGGCTCAGAGGACCCTCCCTGCCCCTCCCCGCTGCTCTGCTATCTGCCACGCCCACTTTTCTCCCGGCCCCGCCCACTCCTCTCCCGGCCCCTCCCCCACCCCACTCCTCTCCCCCGCCCATCCTGTCGCTGCACCCCACATCTCCTGGGCTTTCATCCAAGCTAAATAGGAGAAGGGACATATTTTATCTTGGGATCATCTCTCATGCCATCATTGCCTTACAGGAAATGACCATTTCTCTTCTGGGAGTTCCTCTTGGGAGAGGGTGGGGGCTGGGCCCTCCACGGGCACCCAGTGATCTGACAGGAGAGCTGGTTTCTCTGGGGCAGGAGGTTCCATGGCATGGGATGAAGGATATGGACACCCGGAAATTCAGGAGGCTGGACTGCTGGCCGGGCATACCTTCCTTTCATGTTGTTTCTGATGACCTGGGGAAAATCGCTTAATGTCCTTGGACTTCTGATCCTCACTTCTTAAAAGATGCTGAGCACAGAGCCTAGGAGATGACCCCCAGCTGCCCATCGACAGCAGAGCCTTAGTCTAAGAGAAGTGAGCCTCCCCACAGGGGCATTCCCCGGGTTTATGGACACAGTATCCTATGGTGACTTGGAAGTCTCCTGGGAGAGGAGGGGACATGAACTGGTCCACGTCCTCCCCAGCCCCCACCCACCGAATATCAATCAAGGGCCCACCATAGCCCTGGCACAGGGGGGCCAACATTCTACTCTCCAGAGAGATACCTTGATGCCCTGGGAGCAGGGACAACCCCACCTAAAAGCCCCCCCTGGAAATTTATGATGGTGACCTTGCAGAGGTCAAGGTCACGGTAGTCTGTATCTCCACGCCAACTGCCCTAGTTTATCCTAGCTGTGACAAATCGCCACCAACAGCACACAGTGATAGCCTTGTCATTTTGGAGGCTGGAAGTCTAAAATTGAGGAGTCCACCGAGCAGAATTCCTTCTGGGGCTACAGAGGGGAACTGATCTCCTTTCCTGGCCCTTGAGCTCCTGAGGCCACCTGCTGTCCTTGGCTCAGGGCTCCTTCCTCCACACCTCTGCTTCCAAGGCCACATCTTGGAACATCTGAAATTTGTAAAGAGCCCCCATCCGAGACTCTGGCACTCACAGGGTTCCACCTTTGAGACCATGTCAGGTTTCAGACTTTGGATCAGGGATGTGGACCCTGTGACGTCCGTGGAAATCCTCCCGACTTTGGGGATTTCATCAGTTATTGATAGATGTTTAGCAGAACGCCTGGCAGGGGAGCATTTAACAAGTCAGCGATGGCTACTTCAGTTATTGCTAATGTCATCACGACGATTGCCATCCGAACTGCTGACGTTACAGCTGTTGGCCATGACTCCTAAAGTGGCCGTGGTCAGCGCTGTGTCCAGTTCACACGCGAGATCAACGAAGCTCAGAAATGCAGCCAGGATCCCAAGCCAGGGTGGCGTCCGGGCTTGAGCTCTTCTCCATGTGACTTCAAAGCTCATTTTCTTGCAGGGCATCAGGCTGGGGCAGAGTGTGACCCAGTGAAAAGTGACTCAGGATGACTGAGGAGAAACGACAGGAAGAAGCTGGAGGCAGAATGTGAGCAGAGCCGGATTGACAGCTCCGCCCCAGACGGCCGTCCCCATCCCCACCGAGGAAAGAGGGAAGGGGGGTGAGCCCGGCCTTGGGGCCGAGGTGGACTGTGGGGGAGTCTTCCTGCTGGGCTCTCGGCTGACCTGAGGAGATGAGGTTTTCAGCTGTGAGCGCAGGAGAAGGAAGGCAGCTGTAGAGCCGCCACTTGCCCATTGGGCAGGGGCTCCCGGGTACCAGGAGGAGGAGCTCAGCCTGGCCCGGGACAGGCCAGCGGCTCCTGCTCTCTGGCCAAGGGTTGCAAATCTGACTGGCCCCAGGGAGTCACAACCGGTGGTGGAGCAGGGTAGAAGCCCCAGGACCTTGGAGTCGGCCCTGGAGGTCCACACCCAGGCTCTGTGGACTCCTGGCTAGTCCCTGGGCCTACTGAGCTCCATTCTCTGAGCCAGAGATGCCTCATGACACAAGAAGGTCAGCAGTTCCTGCTTCACAGGGCAGTGGGTCCGATGAAGTGAGGTCAAGTTCATAAGGGGCCTGTCGGGTAGAAAATGCCGGAAGTCGATATTCAGGATGACGGCCACGGCTCAGGTCTCCCCAGATGTCCTGATGCCAGCCACGCTGGTGTTCCTGTCTTGCTTCCTCCCGTGGGGGACTGGCAGATGCTGGTGGTGACTTCTCCACATCTGATCTCGAGGTCTAGACGGGCCTTCCTAAACCTGGGTTTGGGCTAAGACTGGCCTGAGCCTTGCACAGACTGGATCCTCGCGGGGGCTGCCGCTGCCGTACTCTTCTCCAACACAGTCTCGTGTTCCAGGGCTGAGGCAGGAGGATGGTGAGTTCAAGGCCAGCCTCAGCAACAGTGAGGCTTGAGCAACTCAGGGAGACCCTGTCTCTAAATAAAATACAGAATAGGGCTGGGGACGGGGCTCAGTGGTCCAGTGCCCTATGTTCAATCCCCAGTACCCACCCCACCTCCTCTGGGCCAGGAGTGCTTTAGGGGAGACCTAGGTCAGGCATTTCATGGATTGTCCTGGCTGAGATGGTTGGTAAAGTTCCCCAGGAGGTTTGAACCTCTGTGTGTCTCATTTCATGAAAAGGAGACAAACGGTCCTCTGCGGGAGAAAAGTGCACACTAGGTCCCTTCCTTTTCTTTTTTAAATTAATGACTATTATATCACTTGCACATTTAAAACATGCTGCCAAGTTAGGAAAGGCCAGTTCTGGGGGCGGCCACCCAAGAGCTGTCCGTGGTGCTGAAGCATTTCACTCAGCATTCTCCCAGCGCGCACTCACGGCGGAGGGGGACCCGGGGTCCAGTTCATGGTGTCCACTCCCAGAAACCTTCCTGATTTCACCTCCTCATCACGTTATCTGTAGGTTCTGATGCATGTCCCCTATGTCCACCTCACAGCCCTGACCCTGGTCTCTTCATTACCCACAATGCAGCTCAGGCTGGAAATTGAATTCTTGAGCTGGTTCCAAACTACATTTTCCAAATTCCACAGAATATCCAGCTCTGCCAGCACACGAATGGTGGGTTTTAAGCTACCTTTAAAAATTCTTTGAATTTCTTCTTTTTAGATATACATGACAGCAGAGTGTATTTTGACATGTTATACATACAAGGATCATAACTTATTCTGATTAGGAGCTCATTCTTGTGGTTGTCCGTGATGTGGAGTTTCATTGCCTGTGTATTCACACATGAACATAGGAAAGTTAGGTCTGATTCATTCTGATGTCTTTCTTATTCCCATCCCCCTCCCTTCCCTTCCTTCCTCTTGGTCTAATCCAATAAACCTCTATCCTTCCCTTCTCCCCTCGTTATGAATCAGCATCCCTATATCACAGTGAACATCCAGCCTTTGGTTTTGGGGATTGGCTTATTCACTTAGCACGATAGTCTCCAGTTTTATCCATTTACCAGTAAATGCCATAATTTCATTCTTCTTTGTGGCTGAGTAGTATTCCACTGGGTATATATGCCACATTTTCTTTATCCATTCATCTGTTGAAGGGTACCTAGGTTGGTTCCATAGCTTAGCTGTTGTGAATTGAATTATATAAACACTGATGTGGCTGCATTAGTATAATATGCTGATTTAAAATTCTTTGGGTACAAACTGAGGAGTGGGATAGCTGGGTCAAATGGTGGTTCCATTCCAAGTTTTCTGAGGAATCTCCACACTGTCAAGCTATCTTTGAGGAGGACTGTGCTCTTTTTTTTAAGGGGGGGGGGAGAGAGAGAGAGAGAGAGAGAGAGAGAGAGAGAGAGAGAGAGAGAATCTTTTTTATAGATGGACACAACACAATGCCTTTATTTTTATGTGGTGCTGAGAATTGAACATGGGTCCCACCCGTGCTAGGCGAGTGCTCTACCACTGAGCCCAGGACTGTGCTTTTTACAAGAGGCAGAAGGTAGCAGAAAGGCCCAGTGAATCGCGGCAGCAGTATTGACCAGATGTGTACGTTGAGTAAGATGCTCAGTCTCCCTGAGCCCACAGACTCACCTTCCCCAAGGACACTGCCCAGCTCCCACTGGGAAGTCTTCAGTGATACCCACATCCCCCAGCAAGCCCCTCCTCTGTGGTCACTGTCAATTTTTGCCCTCGCCCTCTGGAGGTTCTCAGGTTCACACCCATTCCATATTTATTTAGTGCTCTTTATTATCAAACAAAAATGGATTTGATCAAAATCAAATGCATATGGTGGGCTGAATCCTGAGTTAACTGTCACAACAGCATTGATCTCTGAATCAGCTACCATTTGCTGCATGGAGCTGGGAGGTCTCCCTCCACTTCCTGAGGTCTCAGCTTTGCCCTGAAAGGTGCCCGAGTTGCATTTGATGATTTTTAAGTGTATTTATTTCCATTTACTTATTCATGACTCATTGAACAAATATACATTAAGCATCTATTGTGTGCTAATTTGGGAGCCCTCATGACCAACAAAGCATGTCCTCCACCTGGAAGAACTCTTATTGCATTGGGGGGGAGAGGGAGATGGTCACTCGCAATGCTGCCTGGTTGGTGGGTCCTGTGACCATGCTGGTGGCTGCGGCAGCGCAGAGGACAGGCACCCAGCTCTAACCCGGCCTGCATTGGTGATGGACAGGAAGGCTTCCTGGAGGAAGTGTTTCCTGAGATGATGCTTAAGACAGGGAGAAGAGTTGACCGTGACAGAGATGTAGAGAGCATTGAAGAGGAGTTCTCAGGCTGGACGTCCTTAATCCCAGAGGCTGGGGAGGCTGAGGCAGGAGGATCGTGAGTTCAAAGCCAGTCTAAGCAAAAGTGAGGCCCTAAGCAACTCAGTGAGACCCTGTCTTTAAGTAAAATATAGAACAGGGCTGGGGCTCAGTGGAGGAGGGCCCCTGAGTTCAATCCCCGGTGCCCACCCACCCCTTCAAATAGGAGTTCTCAATGGAGGAAGAGGCTCGTGCAGTTCCTTGGAGGTACAAGGGGACCCCCCTGAAGGGACTGTGTGCACGAAACAATGGACTCTGGACGGCAAGAAGCCAGCATAAGAATGTAAGCAAGGGCCTGTGGTCTCGGGGTCACACTGGTGTCCTTGCCTTTCCCTCCAGGGAGGCAGCTGCAGGGTTGAATAGGAGGACGATGGGCCAGAGGGCAGACAGTAGCCCTGACTGCAGGTTGGTTCCGTAGCTTAGCTGTTGTGGGTTGGAGGAGCTGGGAGGCCGGAGGCCGGGGAACGCGCTGGAAGAATCCAGGTGGGAGGACGGAAGGGGCTGGTACCGCGGAGGGACACGACTGATGGAACAAAACCGGTAATACTGGGGGACGCGGTGAGGCCCTGTGAACTGGGTACAGATGGCAAGGAAAAAAGAAAAAGAAAAACAGACAAACAACAAAAACCAAGCTGTAGCTCGCTCGCTCTCTCTCTCTCTCTCTCTCTCTCTCTCTCTCTCCTTTTTTGGTCCCAGGGATTGAACTCAGGGGCCCTCAACTACTGAGGCCCGTCCTCAGCCCTATTCTGTATTTTATTTGGAGACAGGGTCTCACTGAGCTGCTTAGGGCCTCGCTGTTGCTGAGGCTGGCTTTGAACTCCCGATCCTCCTGCCTCAGCCTCCCCTGAGCTGCTGGGTTGGCAGGCGTGGGCCACCTTGCCAGGCAAAGTCCCAGTTCTCTTGATGGACAAACTGAACATCTGGAGGGCTATTAACCGAGGAGAGGGGCAGGAATGGACACAGGCGGGTGCTTTTCATTTCGGGACTTAGTGACCTTGCAGGGCCACGGGGCATCCAAATGAGGTCCTAGCAGCACAGGGCTTGGCAAATAGGTCTGATGGGAGACAGAGTCAGATGCAAATGGTTCCGACTTGTCTCCCTTCCACTCGATTCCCCGAAGGATCTTTTCCCTTCCTGAACTCTTTGAGCTTGTTGGTGCCACACAATTAGGCACTTAATTGCTTTCTAATTGACATGTGCCTTCGCCTGTCTCACCAGACACAGTCGCAAGCTCCTTGAGGGCAGAGGCCTCCCGCTGGGCACCGAGGGCTGGCTGGCTGGAGGAGGGGGCGTGGTCAGCTGGTCAGCCATCCAGGGCCGCCCTGGACCTCAGTTTTCCCGTCTGTGGAATGGGCGTCTTCAGCCTGGCTCCAGGCCCTCTGCGATCCTCAGGATTCTGTTTCACTCATCAGCCCCCCAAAAAAGAAAGAGGGAGCAGAGGGTGGGGTGTGTGTGTGGGGGGGGTGCAGCTCTGCCTTCCGAAATGCCCTGCCTGGATGGGTCCGAGATCAGGATGTTCAGGCAGGAAACAGAAGTTAAAAGAACACAACCCACAAATGAGAAGCAGCACACGGTGGGTCTGCGGCGGCGGCGGGAGCAGAGCGAGGCTGCGAGGCCGCGAATCCACAAACAAATCACTTTCCCAAAGTGCTTCTTGGGGGAATCGCAGCTCCTGGAAATGAAACACAAACAGATTATTAAAAAAGAGCTCCCCGTTGGGAGAGAAGCAGTATTTACAAGAGAAGATGCGCCATGCCGGACCTCTAATTGCCGTTCATTATCTCATATTGATTTAATTAGCTGCTGCGCGGGGCGGGGTGGCGGCTGCCCGCCGCGGGGGACCGGGGAGCGCGATCGTGGTGACCGGGCGGGTGGCCCGGCCTCCGCCTCCCCCTGCTCCCCGAACACGAGGGTCAGCGCACAGGGTGTCCTCGTGTGGCAGAGGGGTGGCCACGGCCGGGGGCAGCCAGCCACGTCCCCAGCCCCGCGGGCTAGTGTGTCACGTCCTCGCCTCATCTGGGCTGCGGTGGCTGCGAGGAGCTAATTAGCCGCAGTAATTAGGGAGACAGAGCCCTCGCCATGTGGAAGGGACGGGCAAGCCCCTGCTGGATGGCCCAGCCCGGGGTGGCTGGAGGGAGGAGGGAGGCTGGGGAAGGAAGCCACCTCTCCCCAGGGACCTCTGGCCCCGCAGGGTGGCTCTTCTTCCCCGTTTCTCGGGGTTGCTGTGCTGGGGGCCGGTGGTTCAGCGGCTCCTGGCCTCTCCATCCCTCGGTGACACAGAGACTCTAACGGAGCAGACGGTTCCAGACTCGGAGAGCAGGTCATTAGCCGTTGTCTCTAGTGGTCGTCTGGGACCAATTGTTTTGAAGATTTGGGGTTTATAATTGCAAGTGATTAATGGGGGAGTTGGCAATCAGGCTTAAAAGGTT
The DNA here is from genome assembly GCF_047511675.1 of Marmota flaviventris. Classification (NCBI taxonomy): domain Eukaryota; kingdom Metazoa; phylum Chordata; class Mammalia; order Rodentia; family Sciuridae; genus Marmota; species Marmota flaviventris. Next base: position 115,568,753 of record NC_092498.1, on the reverse strand, counting down.
GCTAATTGCTCTTTTAACATAATTGTGTCCGAGAGAGTGAGAGAGAGAGAGAGAGAGAGAGAGAGAGAGGCACGAGTACCCTCTCCTGGGCTGGGCGTGTAGAATGCACAATGCTGGCAGGTGGCGATGTCCCTCCTGCTCCTGGTCACACTGATTGTGCATGACTCTGCGGTGCGTCCGACCCGATGCTGGGCACTGGAGACACCGCTGGGAATGAGACAGAGTGGGAACCTCAAGGGGCCTCCTGCCTGGTGGGCTGGGCGTTCCCTTACCCACCTGATGGGTATCAAGGGACCAGAAACACTCTGTTCTGATTCGGGCATGCTCAGGAGCCCATGGCATTGTCCAGGGACAGGAGGAAGGTTTGCAGTGAATCCAGCAAGTTCATGCTCCCTGGGAAGGTGGTACAGGCCACCTGCATTAAGGGTAGCACAGTTAGGAACCAGAGGACAGCAATCGCTGTCTTGGAGGGGGTCCCAGGGATTGAACTCAGGGGCCCTCAACCACTGAGCCCCACCCCCAGCCCTATTCTGTATTTTATTTATTAGAGACAGGGTCTCACTGAGTTGCTTAGGGACTTGCTGTGGCTGTGGCTGGCTTTGAACTTGTGATCCTCCTGCCTCAGCCTCCGGAGCCGCTGGGATGACAGGAGTGCGCCACCACGCCCGGACTGAAAAATATATTTTCAATCAATGTACAAAGTTCTCGAACTGTTAGGAGAGGTCCTCAGCATTCCTTACTCAGAGCCTGATAACTTTACATTCACACACAATTAGAGCAAGCTCAGTGAGCAAATTTACCTCTCACAACAGGTAAATAGCAGGGCCACCTATACAAGGCACAGCATATGTGCCATCTCCCATCCTACAGAGAAGGAAGATGAGGCTTATGAAGGTCGAGCTTACAAAAGGCTGCACAACTGAGAAGTTAGACCTCAGTCTCCTAAACTGGTTCTTATTGCATCTTCCTGATCCCCAAAGATCAGAGGAAAATTCCTTATAACTTTATTTTTTTGCATAGGGAAGTAGCAAATATATTTCGTCTGGTGCATAAATTTTGCATTTCTTGACTGTGAATGCTCAGAAAGTTGCCCTGGACGAGAATCCCAAATGTACATCCAGTCGCAGGGCAGGGGGTGAGGGAGGATTGGTGATTGATTAGTAATGTCTGCTTGGACCAAGGAGCAGGGAGCAGTGGTAGAGATGCCACAGACTGGCCATCCTTCATTACAGGACATCTGCTTGTTTTTCAGGTATGTAAACAGAGTGGAAGGACCAAGGCCCCTGGGAGTCTCCTCAGCAAGGATTCTCCACCTGGATCCCACAGGCAAGGGAAACAGGAACCAGGTCTTCGTCTCTTTTGGAAAAGCACCAGTCAGAGATAATGAGCAGGTGGAGAGATGGTCCAGAGAAGAGGGCATCAGAGAGCAGGCAGCTGCAGAGGTCGAGGAGGGCAGTCCAGGTGGGCCCTCAGGAAGGTCAGAGCAAAGAACCAGAGAGGAAATGAGTGGGTGAGGGTCAGGGAAGGGGCTGGTGAGACTGGCCTGGGGGCTGTGAGTCAGGGAAGAATGGTGGAGAAACTAAGAGTCTCAGCCGGGCGCAGTGGCCCATGCCTGTCATCCCAGCGCTCAGGAGGCTGAGGCAGGAGGATGGTGAGTTCAAAGCCAGCCTCAGCAACTTAGCGAGGTCCTAAGCAACTCAACGAGACCCTGTCAGCGAGACCCTGCCTCATAGAGAACGAGGCTCCTTCATATGGCTGTTCTCAAGGTCAAGGTCATGGTGCTGGGTACCCCAGGTGCCCCTGAGGTGTGAAGTCCCTCTCCAGTGCTTCTTCGAGGCTCATTCAGTGGATGCTACCTATGCACCAGGCCTGGGTGCTGGGGTGTGGTGAGAGGCCTGGTTCCTGCTCCGTGACCCTTTCCATCTGGCGGGAGAGGCCGTGTGGCCAGACGAGCGGCTCTGGGCTGGCCCCAGGAAGGCTGGGCTCTGGTCTACGTGGTCATGCCTCCCCACATTATCCTGAGGAGGCCGTGTCCTGTCTCAGCTCACCCTGTTGTCCATACGCCACTTCTCCCTGGCCACCCTGCTTCTCCCTGCCCAGGGGGGCTCCTTTCTGTTCCCCTACCAGTGGCTCTTTGATGGCAGGGACTGTGTCTGCCTTTCCCTGCTTTTGCTTCTGTTGCTAAACCCAGCACCGGGCTCTTCACTACTCATTGGGGCAGAATAAATTAATAAACGGAAGTTGGGCCCTGGTGGGTTCCAGCTGGTAGAAGGCCCATTCTGGCTGGGATTTCTCAGAATCCGTGGTCAAGACAACTGATCAGGATTCCAGGAAGCTTGGATTCATACTCTGACTCTAACATTTGTCAGTCATTTGATCCTGAGCCGTCCCTGTACCACCCTGACCCTCAGTATCTTCATCTGGAACATGGTGGTCATCAGTCAGCCTGCTATAGGGTGTCGTCTCAAGGGTAAAATAAGATAAGATAGCACTGAACTGAAGTCTGATGCTTAGAGCTTTTTGACGTTAGGTATTGAATATTATTTTTTACTATTATCCGTGTTTCCAAATAGCACAGTGAGGATGCCTTGGGTGGGTGGAAGCACTGTAGAAAAACCTCAACTAGTGAAGTGGGGGCTGGAGGAGGACCAGGCCTTGGAGCACCACCCAGGCCCACGTATCAGTCTTTTGAGGGTCCGGGGCGATGAAGAAATCAGTACCTCGGCGCTCTGATTTAATTAGCTGGCTGATATTGCCCTATCGATCACTCAGTCCGGGGCTGCCAACCGGGGGACGTGCACTTCACCCCCTCACTGATGGGAAACGAAGGCGGACATTGACCTGTTTGTCCAAGCCCCGCGGGGGAGCCCCGGGAACCCCCTCCTCAAACCCACACTTGAGTTTGGGTGAGTCTGTTTTGCGCAGCCTCAGCCGCCAGCCGGCCTCGCCCCTCCCCGGCTCCCAGGCCCCTCCCGTGGCCGCTCTTCCAATTGAATTACCTTTAATATTTTTTTGATGGAAAAAGTGTTCGCTTTATCTCTGGTGCTAACTGCCCTAATTGTTTCCTTCAACTCGGGTAATACCTCATTAATTTAGCAGCTTGCCTGAGTCTGCAGGAGAAGCCGCGGCTTGAGACTTCCCCTCCCCACTCTCCCACAGCTGGGAGGCTGGGCTTGAGCCCCCGTTAACTTGGGGCTCCCTTGGGGCGCCCTCTCCCTCATCCTCTGTTCCTTTCCTGGGAAGAGAATTCACAACAGCTTAAGCCCCTCGTAGGAGCTGGGAGGAAAGAATGTTCCACAGCGGCCCAGAGAGGGCCTCTGGGATTTAGCTGCACTCTGACTGTCCCAGCCATGTCCTGCTTGCACAGGAACCATGAATCCAGGACTTCCCCAAAGAGGTGACACCCATCACGAGCCCCACCTGTGCTTAAGTAAGTCGGGCAATGCTGCATGTTCCTCGGGGGAGTCTTGGAGGACCACCGAGTGCACTGGCAAAGTAAAGGCCCTGAGAAGGTCTGCAGAGATGGAATCGGTTGGATTTTGCCTCTTCTAAGGATTTCTGAACAGCTGACCCCTTTATGCAAGAATTCATCCAGTGTAAAGGAAGTGTGGAACACCTGGGAGGTGCGCAGGACCTTCTGGGGGGGGTGTGTGTGGATTTATTGAGGTAAATTTCACATAAAATTAAATGACATAAAATTAGCAGTTGTATTATTATTATTATTATTATTATTATTATTTCCCTGGGATTGAACTCAGGGGCCCTCGACCACGGAGCCACATCCCCAGCCCTATTTTGTGTTTTATTTAGAGACAGGGTCTCACTGAGTTGTTTAGGGCCTTGCCATTGCTGAGGTTGGCTTTGAACTCGGGATCCTCCTGCCTCAGCCTCCTGAGCCACAGGGATGACAGGTGTGGGCCACGGCACCAGGTTAACTGTTGTATTTCCTTATTAGTTTTTCTTCCCAGTGCTGGGGATGGAACCCACGGCCTTGTGCCTGCTACAGTCAATGTGTGTGCGGTTCCATTTTGCTAGTGAAAAATGGAACCAGCAAATGGTTCCACCCAAGCCCTCCTTCTAAATCTCACTTATGGAAACTTCCACTACTCTCAATAGTTCCATACTGGGGACTAAGACTTTCATACCTGGGCCTTTGGGTGACATTCAAGACCAGACCATAAGTCAGGCATGGTGGTGCGTACCTGTAATCCCAGCTACTTGAGAGGCTGAGGCAGGAGGATTGTAAGTTTAAGGTCAGCCTCTACAACTTAGCCTGACTCTGTCTCAAAATAGAAAATAAAAAGGGCTGGGGATGTGGCTCAGTGTTGGAGCCTCCTGGGTTCAATCCCTAGCACCACAGTAAGAAAAGAAAGAAAGGAAGATCCAGATGGTCTCAGAGGCTCAGCTGAGTTTGAACCCGGGTCTTGCGCCCTTGATCTAAGTACCCTTGATTCCTCATCCAGCTACTAACCTCAGTATCCAGGAGACCGTAAAAGAGCCCAGGGTGTGACCGATATGGCTGAACCCTGCAATGTCATCTCCAGGTTTGTCCCATGAAGCCCCCGCCTGTTGACACTGGAAAAGTCCTCCCAGTGTCCTCCTCTTCCCCGCAAAAGCAGAGACGCTTGTTTATCTGGAAGTGGATGGAGACCCATATGGAAGGAAGGGGTCCCTGGTGTCTGAGCCCCAGTGTCCCCTGGGTCTGGGCCAGTGCCGTGGGGACCAGCCCTCGTCCCATGGCCGCTGTCTTGAAGGTGCTCCTGGCAGATGGTGGGGGCATGGTCAGCATCTCCCGTGAGCACCCATCAGGGAGCCTGGAAGTGACACTCCTTCGCAGGCAAGGGGCCCCACGTGCCACTTGCCCCCTGCCACCGGGTGCTCCCACTCTTCCTGGTGACCCCCAGGACCCAGTGTCCCCTTGGCTGTCATTTGCTGCTGAAGGGAAGGGGGAGGGTTTGGGGAGGCGCCTCCGCCTGGCTGGACGGCCACTCCACTCTTCTCTTCAACGCGTCCCCGGGTCCTTGGATTTGATTAGGTTATGTCAGCGATTCTCAGAGTGGGACTCCCGGGGAACTTCAAGGCCCTTTCGGGAGACTCTCAAGTTCAAAGCTATTTTTGCCATAATGTGAAGAGAGTCTCTGGATTTTTCTTTCTTAGGGCACAATGGCATCTCGGAAGGAGTTTTGTACCAACTACGATTCCTGCTGCATGGGTCAAATATTTTGCAGAGCCTGTGGGACGTGGATGGCGGCCTTGCTTTGACGGTAACTGGATGTGTGCTTGTGTACTTTGCTTAAAAATTCTCTCAGTCGTATCTATTATCTATCTACCTGTCTTTCTATCTATCTAATTCTGGAGCTGGTGATGGAACCCGGGGTCCTTTATCTCTGAGTTACATCATCTCCAGTCATGCTTTTATTTTGAGAGAGGGTCTCACTGTGTTGATGAGGGCCTTGCTACGTTGTTGAGGCTGGCCTCCAACTGGCTATCCTCCTGCCTCAGCCTCCCGAGTGGCTGGAATCACAGGCGTGTGCCACCATGCTCAGTTGAACTTTCTGTTATGACTTCTGACGTCATAAATATTCACAGGCACAACCCACATACACAAATGCTCTGGGGAGTTCCCAATGATTCTTAAGAGGATATATAAAAGTGTCCTGAGACCAAAATGTTTGAGAATGAGTGGTCTGAACTGTATGAAGCTGCTGACGTTTCATCCTTTGGAACCATGACAAGGGCAGCTCCCTACCAGCCCAGGCCCCAGGGGGGTTCAGACGCCGGCTCAGCCCTTTCCCCTGCTGGAACGTCTCCTGGTTCCTCTTCTGGGCGCACTCCCCCGTGTTTCAGGACCCAGCTTCTCTTCCTCCAGGATGTGGTGTCTGTGCCCAGGCCCTGAGCCTGTCATGGCTGGAAGTTCACGGTTGATACTGACGATGTCAACCCCTCCCCCAGGCAGTGCGCCACCTGAGCCTCAGGACCACGTGTGACTTTGTTGTCAGGGGACCCTATGCCGCAGTCTGGCTGGGCACAATTCAGGAGCCACTTATCAAAAGAAACGAACTTTATTTTTAGAACCACACACGCCAAACAAAACAGCTCCTCAGGAAAACCCCTCAGAGCCCAACTGCCACCACGGGCTTCCCACAAGCCTCTCTCACAACCACAAGCCTCTCCACCTCCCACAATCCTCCTGGTCTTGAGGCCGATTGGCTGGGTCGTGTGGGCGGAGCCAAAAAAGTCCCCCAATGAGCAGCTCCGTGGTCTGAAAGGGCAGGGAAACAGCCCAATGAGCATCACCGCAGAGGAGCCAATCAGCTAGATGTTGCTGGGGCTGCTGTGAGCCAATCATCAGCCGGCAGCTGGAAGTTTGCTGGCAGCTGAAAGTTTGCTGGGGTCCCTTCAGCTGTGGCTCTCAACAAACCCTTCCCCCAGGCAGTGCGCAACCTGAGCCTCAGGACCACGTGTGACTTTGTTGTCAGGGGACCCTAAAGTGAGCTTCCTTGGAGAGCATGGCTGCTTCACGCACACACTCACCCATCCTTTCGACACTTGCAGACAGAACCTGGGTGTCCAGCCCTGGCTTGGCAGGCGCGCCAGACTTCCTACTGAACCCAGAGGGGCTCCTAAGAGAAGCTGCACTGACCTGAGTGCCGTGACACACGCCTGTCATCCCAGGGGCTCGGGAGGCTGAGGCAGGAGGATCGAGAGTTCAAAGCCAGCCTCAGCAACACAAAGGCCCCTAGCAGCTCAGGGAGACCCTGTCTCTAAATAAAACACAAATAGGGCTGGGGGTGGGGCTCAGGGATTGAGGGCCCCTGAGTTCAATTCCCAGTACCCCTCCCCCGCAAAAAAAATGCTGCTCCGGACTCTTGGTTAAAGAGCAAGACAGGTTCTACTGAGGCTGCAGCAGTAGGGAGTGACCTTGGAAGGAAATCGAAGTGTGTTCTCAATGCAGTGGGGTGGCCGGGGACCTGCAGCCCAGGGCCAGCACAAGGGTGGACAATTACCAAGATGAATTGGATCAGGTCTCCGGGGTCAGGAGTCCTGCTAACCCGGCTTGGCCGTCACCTGGCTCTGCAGGCCATGGACAGCCGGGGAGGAAGAGGCCTGCAGGTGAGGAGGGCTCCGTGGAGCCCAGGTGAGGCTTTGTTGAGGATCGAGTCCCTGTCACAGGGAGGAAATGGCCAAAGAAGTCCACTGCGGCTCAGAGGGTAGCTTTTCCTGTGCCCACGAGGGGGGCTCCAGGGCGTTCCCCGGGACCTCTCCTGGCTGCCCTTCCCCCCAGGTGACATCAGTTTTAGGCAGACCATTAGAGGCTGAGGCTACCAAAGAGCATTAGAGGAACAGGGACGAGAGGTGACTGAACAGGGACACTAGAGTGGAGGGGCTCATAGCATGGTCAGAATCAGGGAGGACGAGAAGCTGCTACAGGAAGAATTTAAAATCTGTCAGGAAGGTGCAATCGATTTTAGCAACTCTAACGAAGATGGCTTCTCTTTCAGGGTCTCCCAAGGAAACCAGGTTCCTGCTTTGGAGAATATTCTTAACAGACAGTTGGAGACACAGTTTCTTCATCAAAACTGAGCCATCACAGCCGGGCGCAGTGGCCCACGCCTGCCATCCCAGAGGCTCAGGAGGCTGAGGCAGGAGGATCATG